>NC_081568.1:56467610-57067610 GCF_022355385.1 Mustela nigripes | reverse complement strand
GCCAGAGAGGTAGAGGCTGACGACCCACTGAAAGTTCGTCTTGTACCATGGCACTGTTTGGAAGAGTAGAGAGGGAAAATGCTGCCCCAGTTGTAAGCTCAGCAGCAAAATGCAAGTTGGGAACAAGTGGGTGTTCTCCCTGCTCTTTGACCATCCTTTCCACTGCAGCACAGTGCTTCCCAGGGCTTTGCTCAGTTGCGCATGTGTGTTTGCACGGTCTGTTACTGTACAACTGGTCACCTCTCTAGTAAAGCACTTCTCAGAAACCTGGACAATTACATAATAGTCCTCCATCCACTGAAGGCCTTCCAAGTCATTCACCTACGTTGGGTGGACTCCTTTCCTTCCACGACAAGACATATTTCAGAGACATTGTCTTACAACGTCAGCCTCATTCCCACTAACCGGGATGGCCCCGGCGTTCTCCAGGACACAGTGTCTAGCCCCTGCTCATGAAAAAATGGGAGCCACTAGCCATAGCAAGGGTGGCAAGGAAACTTGCCTGCTTTCCAGGACAGGAAGCAAACTTTGTAATTCCAGCACCTGGTTTACAGAAACACAAAGGAGAGTTTAACCTTCAGCAAAAAGGTTAGGGAAGAAATGAGTGTCACTTTCTAAACTGACACGTATTAGCTCATCATCTCATCCCCGATGGCCTACCTTTCTTGCAGTGGTAAGTCTTGGGGAGACATCATCACCAGTCTGTGCGCCCACCTAGATACCTCAGTGTGGCTCATATATTGCGGCTGCCTCTCTCCCTCCACCCCCACCCCACCACCACCACCTTTGTCTTGCCCTGTCAGTCAGTCATGCTACTGGCCATCAAAGATAGACATCTCTCAGCATGATGGTTTTTCATGACCTGTAAGTATGAGACACAGATGGCCTCACACACAGCCCAGTGGAAAGGCAGGTGGAAGTTAATGTGATTTCCAGCCAACTGTCCAAGGGGTGTCATTCCCACAGATAGTCAGTCAGTGGTATACACTCAGGTTGCTGCATGAAGAAGGCGGTGCTTTCTAAGAATCAGATTTGATACAGAAGTATTATGTTTTCATGGGCAAGATTCACCAATAAATAAATATCTTGATTCCTTTCATTTTTAATCAACAAATGGAATATCCGGGTGTCTGATCCCTGAGAGCTCCACACAAGTGCCTCAGGCAGGGGAAGAGGTGTCAAGGGACAGCCCCAGAACCAACTTGCACTGCTCTTACTTCAAGAGGGACAGGAGCGAGTCTGGATTTTAGGGTGATTTTCTAATATAGAAATCTGAACATCATCCCTACTTACAAATTCTCTACTTGTTCCATCACTTATAGGACAAAGCCTTCATTCTGTTCTAGTGTCTTCAGCTCTTTTCCCACCACCTGCCTCTCATTTTATGCTGCAGAAGGAATACCCTATTTCTTGGATGATATCTTATGGTGCATACTTCAGGCCTTTTCTCTATTTAGCAAGGGTTTTCTTTCATTCTTGTATTTCTACAGAATAGCATATAATTCCTATACTTCCTTCAAATCCGATTCAGACACCATCTTTCAGGGGATTTTCATGTCCTTTGTGCTCCCGGTCTCATGGTCTAACCTTGTCTAACCTTGTCCCCTGTAAAGCACTTAGAACTGTGAATGGCACATAGTAGGTTTAAGAAGTCTTAAGTTTTTTAATTTTAAGAAGTTATTAGTATTGTCCTATCATTATATTTACTGTCATATATTCCTAGTATTTGCTCACCTGCCCCCCCCCCCCCCCAGCTGAGATGCTCCTGCCAATGACTTTATTGAACAATTAGTGTCAAGCTAATGTCTGGCACATAGCAGGTCTCAGGTAGGATGTGCTGAGCTAAAATGGATTAAAGTAGTTTGGGAATCCCATGAGGTGCTTGGTTTCTTATTGCAGTGAGCCTTTATGCAAAGATTTGTGGTCAGGCTCTTCCCAGTTTTGTTTGTAGGAGAATAGGTCTTGTGCTTTCCTTTAATTCTGTTTGGGCATACTACTGTCCAGTTGTATTACCTACTGGGCCAGTACCCAGAAGCCACATGTCTTTAGAGCAAAAGCAGCAAGATGCCAGACAAGAGCTTGCTCTCCCCCTCTACTCCTCTAATCAAGCTATGTGTTACCCTGCCTTTCTTTAATTTGATTTGAGAAGAGCCTTATAGCACAGTAGAAGCAAAGAATGAAGCGATTTCTTCAAGGAGCTGCTCACTTAAATGGCAATTTTTTGTTGTCCATCACAGCAAGTGAGGCCCCTGACTGTGGCCAATTGTTGCACTTGGATCCAAGCACAAAATTGGAAGATTTTTATTTTTCTTAATTTTTTTAGAGGCATAAGTCAGGCCTTCCTGATTTAATTAGAGTTTTGTTTTGTTTTGTTTTGTTTTTGGTCTATCTTCCTGACCTTCCACTTGATTATGTGGTGAAGTCTTCGTGGAGAGCAATAATCCTGTAAGCTTGACATCAACCCTCACAGCTATGAAAATGACAAAGCTGTCAAAATCTCAGCCTTACAACTTCAGACGGGGTCAGCTCAGAAATGTAATGGTTGGGAAACTCAAGGACCAGGGTCCGTTAAGAGAAAAAAAGAAAAAAAAAATTAAGAGTCAAATAAGGGTCCCAAACAATGACAATGGAAAGCTTTAAATTTCAGATTCTGCAGGAAAATTTTGCCTTTCTGTGCGTGCCATTAACATAGCGATTTAGTAATTTCGGTGGGAGATGCCATCTCCTTGGAGTCAGAGAAAATGAGAAAGTCTTTTTTTCCTCCCACAGTATGCAAACAGAAGCTTAGAAACATGTTTGCATTTGGATTCGATGATCTAAACCAACAAAGTTCAACCTTTTCACTAGGAGCTGTGAGCTGTTTGACAAGACCTACTTTTTATCAGGCAGGTTCAAAGTCTACACACTGCAGAGGCTTCCTTAATAAGAGGGGCTAATAAGATTATTTCCTTAAAGATCTAACTTTGGCACCCATCCTCCTACCATACAGGAGAGTAGAGTCATTCTCTAAATTGCTTACCTTCAAAAGAAAAGCTCTGTTGGCTGGAGCTGGGCCCCAGCATGGTGTACCAAGTTGCTATTAGTAGGATTCTCATTTGGAATTGAAGTGGCTATTATTTTTGTTTTGTGCTCTTTTTTCTGTGATTATTTTCCCCCACAATATTTTTCCATCATCAAAAAATTAACTTCCCAAATTAAATACAAAGATTTCATTTCAACAGGTTGAGTCAGAATCACTGATTATTCACCTGTCCCCAAATCACTCCAAACACCTTGCCTTTCCTCGGGGACATACTTAGTCAGCTACATAAGAAAAGAAATGTATAAACATAGGCACATTCCTGGGCAAGCAGGCTTTAATGTAAGGATTGAGAAATACACATACATATATGTATATATGTATATATATATATATATGTATATACATATATATATATATATATATATATGTATATATATATATATGTAAAAGCAAAGGGCTCTTTTCAAAAAAAATTTTCCAAGCTTGTATTTTGACCCATTTGGGATCACAACATAAGATCTTCTGTTGAATGGGGAGGTTTGAGAAAGAAAGATCATGTGATCATCAAATTGAATTCCCTCTAACTTCCTGCCTCCCGCCTTCCTGTATCATGGCTTATGTGATCTGCTGAAATAATGAGACATTTTCACTCTCCCATCCATGCGTGGGATGATGTACAGCCATTTCAAACTGGCCGTGTTTAAAGAAATGTGATTTAAAAACGGGGACCATTCGAACAGGGCACTGTATTTCTCAAAGGTGAAACAGTGATCAGTGTATGACATTAAATTATCTAAAAGAGCCATAAAAGAGAATTTTCTCCTCGTCAAACTGGAAATCAACTCTCTTCTCAGGAGAGGGAAGATTGAAGCCATCTGTGGGTTTTAGTCCTTCTTGGCCTTGACAACTGAATCCGGAGTGTGTATAGCTCTGTGTCTCAATGCCTAAACTCCAGGAGGATACCGCATCTCACCAACTCCAGGGTGTACATTTCCTTGTTCATTTTCACATTTATGAAATAGGAATTCCTCTTGGAACTGATGGCATGTTAGAGTGTCGTTGGCAAAGGTTTTTCCTCTCTTATTCTGACATAAAGTAGCAGTGAGTTATTTTGCAAGTGAATGCATTTTAGGATTGATGAACTATTGTCATAGATACTTAATACATCTTGCTTAGAGAAGTCACTGAAAGGAGCACCTCCTATTGGGACTCAATACTTAAGGGAACAAATATATTTAACAACAAAAAAACCTCAAATCTTTGCATCACTGACTGAGATAGAATTAAAAACAAAACAAAACAGAACAAAAAAAAACCTTACGTAGACATGTTAAAAACCAAACCAAACAACAACACAAAGCAACAGAGTCTAAAAAGCAGGAGAAAAAAAAAAAAAAAAAGACTAGGGGACTCTCTCTGACCAAAAATGTGACAGTGGAAGGAAAAGAAGTGACATTTGCTACGCCAGACACCTCCTCTATTTCTTTCAGATGTTCCTTGGAGCAGAGGTTCCTCACAGATGGGGAAATCGAACCATACAGAGGCTAAGACACCCGCTCGAGAACCAACACTTAGTGAACGTAAAGTCAGACTCAAACCCAGACCTGGCCAACCTAGGTTTTGCCCTACAAGCTGCTGACTCTCAGAAGCAGTTCTTCTGACTGGTGATTGGGTCATACCGGAAGCTAGTGTTCAGAAGTAGAGTTTGTGTTGTTTTAACACTCTGGGACAATAGTTTCCCAAAGTGCTGCTCATGGAAATCCTCAGGGATCCTTACAAAAAGAGAGATCACTGGATCCCTTTTCCAGCCATTCTGATTTCCCTGTGTCAGGCGTGACCTGGGCATTAGAATTTTTAAAGGTTCCCTAGAAGATTCCAACATGTGACAAGCTTGGGAACTACAGCACTAGGGAGTTTTCATATTGCTCCAGGGAAATGAGACAGACAACTCATTCTTGGTGGGAGAACGCAGGAGCAATCACTACAGAGCCTCCTCAGCGACAAGTTGCTAGTCAGCCTCTTTCTTAAGTCCCAGGTGTCATATTTTAAGAGGCTCTGTCTCTTTAAAAAACTACATTTACTAAGTCAACTTCAGTTCATTTTCCCATGGACTTGCTAATGACTTCCACTTAAATCAAAATAAAAGGAACTGGGTGTTTTATTTACTGTGTGGAGTACTTTTATAACCCAACACAGACTTTCATCCTTTTATTTACTTTTAAAAAGAGCTTGATCAATGTCCAACATTCTTGAAGGACCAACATTCCTCCTCCCTCCTTTATGTAGTGGGCCTGCTGAATAGTCCTGCCCCCAGGTCAAGCCAGGCGGCATATTTCCTCTCCATGCCAGAATGATTGATTTAGGGATGGACCCAAGACCACATTGGAGGCCAGGGCTGTTTTTGGAAAAGTTGGGGAATTGTGTAGTACAAAAAGAAGTCTGTCCAGCCTTTGCCCTGACTCCGGAGGGGTAATCTCTTAAGTCCTGGGAATGCTCTGCCTTATTAGCATCTCTGTTCACCTGGCAGCATTGGGCTATAATGGATAGTCTAAAAATGTGATTTACAGTGGGAACTCTGAACAGTGTGGATCAGGTTGACCTCTGGAGAGACTAGAAACTAAAGATCAGCTACATGGATGGTCAACTGTGTCTCTGTGACCGAGTCCCTTTAAAAACTCTGGACACCAGGACTTGGGAGAGGTTTTCCTGGCTGGCATGCTATGTATATTGTCACACACTGTTGCTAGGAAAAGTCAGTTCTGTCCATGACTGTTTTGAAGGAGCCCAACTAGACACTGTGCTACTTGAATTTTTCTAGACTCTGTTCCATAAGTCTCTTCCCATAACTCTAGTCTGTATCCTTCCACTGTAAAAAACCATAAATATCAGTTTAGTAGCTTTCAGTGAGTTCTGTGAGTCCTTTTGGCAAATTATCAAAACTGATGGTGATCTTGGGGTCCCTTGGACTTGGCATGGGTGTCAGAAGTGCGGGTGGTCTCATCGACTTTGCTGATTCTGCAGGAAGTGAATCTTCTTTTCCATGGGAAATTGATCTTCAGACCATATAAGTTGGAGTTGATGGGGGTCGATCTTGATCATCACAGAAAAAGCCCACAGGGAAAAAAGAAGGGTCCTGGGATATGGTGTGAGCCTCAGAAATCCAACTATCCCAGAGCTATCCCTGGACTTAGTTTCAGTTCTAAGAACTTAGTTTCAGTTCTATGAACAAAATACTTCTTTTTGTCTCAAACTCAGTCTTAGTGGAGAGGTTCACGTGTGTCATTTACTACTCTACTCCATTGGGTTCTCAATAAGGATCCACTGAAGAGTGTGGTACATGAAGAGCTTAGTATAACACCTGCAACGTAATGCTTTGAAAAATGCTAGCCCATTCATAATGATCATTACTGTCATTTTTATTTTTGCTATTTTCCTATCGAAAAACAATTTTAGGAGCTCAAGGAGACTGAAGTTAGGCAACGATGTGCTGGCTGTGAGTGGGTCCTACCTGTCTCGCTAGCCCTCTCACAGCCTGAGCAGGACTCCTCCCACTCACTCAATTGCCTGCACCTGCCCTTCTTAACACCAGAGTCTCAGATACATTTGGGAGCACACTTAGGACTGTCTGTGATAAAATATGCATATTTCCTGAAACCCAAAGCATTCTCACTGAATGTAATAAGTGGAAAGTTATCTTACAGGAAATGAAAATCTAAGATTAATACTCTCTGATGCCATCTAGTCCCCTCAGGACAATTATTCATTGTACTACAGCAAAATAAACTTGCAAAATGTGGGAATTGGTTTTCTCCTTGGGTTTCTAGGAGAAGTGAACCCGTGAAAGTACTCAGGTCGGTTCCTGGATGCTACCCCCAATACCTCACCTCACTAAAGAGGCATCAGGCTTCTCAGAACACAAGACTTCAAGAAGCTTCATGGTCATCTCCCTAGAGCTGGGCAAAGGCATAGGAGAAGATAGAGATTCAAAGCTAATCAATCAATCAATCAATTTTTATTGATTGCTCTTTACTAGCATTGTGGGAGATAAGTTGCATCATCACTGACCTCAGGAAACTTACAGCACTCATCCATTCCCTCCTTTGGTCAACAAATAGCTACTGAACTTTATTCCAAGCACCCAGCCAGATATTAGAAAATAAAATGCCCTTACAGAGCTATAGTTTTAAAGACCAGCAAATCCCAAATATGGTCCATTCCAAGAAGGAAAGCCTTATAAAAATTCAAGTATCTGAGCCTTTGGTCAAGATGACTGTATCAAAGACTTCTCAGGAGACAAGAAACCTATTTAAATAAGTGGCTCCCATGACTGTTGTGCTTAACCAAATTTGAGAGAACCACAGGGATAGATGATAAAACACACATGCATGAAAACAATCTAATACAAGGCAGTCTTTATCTGCTAGGTGGCAAACAAGTGAGACACTGAAGAGTTAGCTGAAGGAGAGATCACTGCAGACAATGTCCCTCTTACACCTTCGAAGTTGGCATATAATAATGACCTACTCTGAGTTTATTCAAGCCACCAAGTCATGATGCTTCCCCAAACATTACCACAGATTGGTGAAGTTCATTCCCAGATGGAGAATCACCAAAGGTGAGTCAAGCAGCAGCTTGTCCAAACACAGACTCATCCTCTCACTCAGCCTCACACAGTGCATAGTTCAAAAGACGACGTCTCAGAAATTCCAAGGCCATAAGCATTCTTGCCTGAAATCATTCCTTAATTCCCATAATTTTGGGGTGGTTAAGTATGATGTTAGCTTAATTTTCCCTTAGAGCCATAAGTTTTGATTTTTTTCTTTCTGGCAATAGAAGCAGAGCTCCAACAATGAGACTGTCCCTTGATTCATTTGTCCAGAGATGGGATAAAGTGCAACTTTTAAAGAGGCGGGGAGCAGGCACAGAGAGAGAGACTTGGGTCTGATTTCTGGCTTTGGCACTTACTGTGGAATGACTTCGAAAAATGCATATCATTTCTCTGAACCTGTTTCCCTAATCTTTTTAAAGGCAGAGAGCCTTTAAAAAGGGTGAGAGTTAAAGGAAATAATGCATTTAAAGAAAACAGCCTAGAATATGGTCAACAAGGAGTTGAGATTATCAGTACTGTTCCAATTACCTGGCAACGAAAGGCTTAATAACTTAAGACTTGTATAACCCAAGAAATAGGTTCTTCTTCCTGCTGGCAGTAACAAGCACCATTTCATTAAGTCTCAGTGTGGAACATCAAGCTATGGTGAAAGGAACAGCTCTGCAAACCAGACTTCGCAGCTCCAAAAGACCATCGTTTTCTCCCGTCTCTTTCTTCTCATGCCACAGAAATTATAATAGCATAATAGAAACTAAAAATAAATAAATAAATAAATGAATTTAAATACATTTTTTAGAATAAGATATTACAAAACATGCTTCCTTGGTTTTCAAATAAAAGAATATTATCTATCAGCCCGTTTTGGAAGAGGTTTTGTATGCTAATTAAAAATAAATTGGGCAGGCATGAAGGAAATTTCTGCTACAGTGGAAGTGCTCTAAAACTGGATTTGGGGGATGACTGCTTAACTGTATAAATTTACTTAAAAAATCATTAAACTGTACGTGTACAGTGGGTGAATTTTTTGCTATGTAAATCATACCTTCATAAAGAGAAATGGCAAGTAAAATTTTAAAAATTAAAGAGGGAAGGAAGAAGAAACAGAAAAAGGAAAGATGAGGTTTAGTCTCTGAATCCTAAGTACTTATGCCTCTGTTCTAAATAATATTTCCACAAACCCCAAAGTATCAGATCTGTGTCTGAGTAATAAAAATTTAGATTTCCATAGGAGCTCTATAGGTCTGGTGTGTCCTCTTTCATGGTCTGATATTAGCCCAGGAAGCAGAGCTGTTCCTGGAAATAAGGAAAAGTGGAAAGTGGGAAATCTACCACTGACTCATTTCTGTCTCTATGAAAGACTTCCTGGTTGACTCCGGCAAGATTCCTAACACTTTCTTTAAGCCTCGCATTCATCAAAATCTACCAAATATTTATCTGTTGAAACACACAGAAAACCAGTAAGGCAAGGGAAGACAGAGCTGAATATGCTTAAGAGGTCATTCCTCCCTGGAGGACCCCTGATGGGTAGAATTCTAGGTGCCAGACCACAATGCTAGAAGCAATAGGGCGTCCTCTAGTCTTTGATGACCACCTTGAAGAAACCTGACCCAGGAAGGCAGATTTGATCCTGATGGTCTAAGAGGGAGAAAATTTGTTAAAAACAAACTAGTGATTTGGGGCAATGACTGATTTGCTGCCTTTCATGTCTATGCTTGTGGCTCTTCCCAATGCCTCCTACTGTCAAGTACTTAGCTTTGTCTGTATTCAGGTCTCTGGTGGTACATGCCTGCAGTTGGTATTCATTTGATATTTTTGAATACACAGGGTGAATATGCCTTCCCAGGACTCATGCAAGTTAATACTTGGCATCCCAGGAAATAAGGGCTACGCTCATAGTGACAAAAATAAATAAATAAAGGTTGACAGGTGTGAACCCTGTTCACACATCATTAGCTGCATTACAATGCATCTACACTTGCACAAACCATCACGAGTGCTTGATTGCTCTGATGGGGGTCAACAAGAACCCACGTCAATGATCAGAAGATGCATTACAGAAGTCGACCATTAGAAGTTTCAAACAATGTATGCATTGTCCGCTACATAACTGGTTTAATTATCTCAAGCTGTAAGGAACTTGTGGGGCATGCCTCAACAAGTATTTTGAGATGCCCAAAGGGGAAAGTCTAAAGCTCAATTCGTTCTTAAGAAAACCACACATTTTAAGGAACTGGAAGGAGTCAGTGATTATAGTCAAAATAAGTTGTTTTGCCAGCCTCCGCTCTCAGGTGGTTATTCCACATCATCATCTCATTTAACGATCCCAGTAACCCATAGAAAAAGGTATTTTCATGGATGAGTCATGGAAGGTCAAGAAATCTTTTGGAAGAAATGCATTAAGTGTGAAGATATGATTAGTCTTGACTCACGCTCCTCATTGAGGTCTCCAGGGTCTTAAACAATGAAGGCTCTGATACATCTGGAGTTTTCCTCTCCAACTTAATTATTCTCACTCTTTTCCTATTTGTGAGCTCCCCCTGTCCCTGCTAAGCTAGGTCAATCTACCCAAGCATCGTGTCCCTAGCAGTCTATGTAAACAATCTCAAATATGAGCCAAATTCATAATCATCTCTTAAGAAACAACCTCACCCCAACCCTGGCCCCTACCACTTTATGATTCCAATCTGCCTCATTTCACTCTCCCCTTCCCGGATCTCTGGTTCTCTGTCCCTCAGTTTCAATACCAACTCTTCTTGGGTGTCCCCCCAACAAAGGATCTCATCGATCTGTCAGGTCTTTGTCTCATCTCCCTTCTCTCTATCCCTCCACCTACTACTGTTCCTAGTTCTCTTAGTACCACTCATTTTGCTCCACTGTATTCACCTACATAGAAGACTGGCATTCCTCACAGTCCGTTCCATTAGGAAATGAAACAGGTCTTCTATATTGTTGTACTTTCAAGGCATAACACCCTGCCAAGCACATTCCAGGCACTAACTTATTGACTGAGAGATGAATAAACATCATCTTTTATTACATAACAAGCCACCAAGAAACAAACAAAAACCCCAAAAAACTCCTTCACAGTAGCTGCAATCATTTCTTTACAAAGTAAGAAATGCTAAAAATATTCTGTTCCTGTAGCATTTGGCCCACTGACTTGGGGAACCGAATATTTTCCCCCAAATGCAGGACTTTTAAAATGTAGAGGAAATAAAAAGTGCTGTACTTAGTTGCTTAAAATTCTTTATTTGAAACCTGATCATCTGGAATTAGAGCATTGTTTTTCCAGGCAGTGGTTTTGAGACACCCAGAAGTAAGGTCTGGAATAAAGGAAGATCTAATAAACTCTAGAAATCAGCCTATTCATCTATTGGGACTACTGGATATAACTTTCACAGCGTCTTCTAAAATTAACTTGGTCCCTGAAGGAATTCGTTCACTAGGGGATCAAGAAGTCCCTGCAATGATTGAAAGGACCTCCAAAGAGTGACTAGAGACGCAAATAGGGTGGGTGTGTTATTTTCCAGTCAGCACTGCCTTATGGAAAACACACATAAAGATAGCAGCCCCTGGCAAAGCCCACGGGGCTGCCAACATTCCTGTGCTGATGCCCAACAGAACCGAAATTCAACGGAAATCAAGGAGCAGATTATGTGTGCTGCAAGACTTGAAAACTAACATGCAGCCCTAATGAGCGATTATAACTGCAGGCTCTGCTTGTTAGCTGTTGAAAATATTTTCACAAGGCTCTGGGTATGGCAGGATAATGCTAGTTATGAAATGTCTATGCTGAAAGGAAACTCTGTGTAAGCCAGGCTCGAGCAAGTCACCTGGATAATGTCAGTGATTAGAAATGAATCATCGCACGTTCTGGACTTGGGTGTTCCATGACAAACCCCACTGGTTTTCACAGAGACCAGAGGTAAACAGATTTGTCAGGCTCAGTGAGGAGAAAGGCTGTCAAACTCCTAGGAGGGAGATATAGGGGAGGCAAAACCTGACTCAATACTTGCCTTGAACGGGAACTGGCATGGATCTTATATGACATCAGTGGCATTCCGTAAGAACAAGTTTTTAAGAGATTACTTTGGGCACAGAAACACGTACCCGTTACGCAGAAACGAGGGACCTCTGTGGATTGTCCAGTTGGATGTGTTACCCTTGTATGGGTAAATATAATCACCTCAACTTTCCAAAAACAGTCTTGGGGTCTTGAGGGGCCAAAGATATTGACAAATTACTTAGGGGTTTGCTGGACACAGGCTGCGTAATTTGGACATTTATTATTTTTTATTTAGTATTGGAAGCAGTAATGTTGTCACTCCTCTTACAATGTCACTCCTCTTACAATGTCACTCCTCTCAACACTGGAAGGCTATCTGTTTACAAAAATGTAGTCACGTGTGTTTTCTCACTTCGGTCTACACATGACAATGGGTTCCAACACTGACCAAATTCCATCCGTGGAAATTCTAAGTTGAGAGTGCTCATCTGTGATCTGGGATAGTTATTAAAATGCACATACGTCCACCCCACTCCAGACACACTGAAATAGAACTTCCGGGGGGGGGGGGGTGGCAAGCATCTCAATTTTGGTAAAAAACAAAACAAAACAAAAACCAAAGAAGCCAAAGTCTTCCAGAAGTTTGATACGCAACACAGCACGGTTATCACAGATGACGGTAATCTACGGACTACGACAGCCAATGGACGGGGGATGGAGGTAGCTGCTCCAGAGATTGTCTTTTATTTATTTATTTGACAGAGAGAGATCACAGGTAGGCAGAGAGGCAGGCAGAGAGAGAGGAAGGGAAGCAGGCTCCCTGCCAAGCAGAGAGCCCGACGCGGGGCTCTATCCCAGGACCCCGGAATCATGACCCGAGCTGAAGGCAAAGGCTTAACCCACTGAGCCACCCAGGCGCCCCCAGAGATCGTGTTTTTGATTCTGCCTTTAGGATCCTCAACTTGTTGCCCGACTGCTTCATTAGTGTTAAGGATGTGGCACAGTTTTTGACTTTCCTTCAGAATACACACGTGTAAGAAGGCATTTGCCTAAACGATGCAGATCAGTTCACAGTGAGCTAGAGCAAGGCATGACTCAGGGCCTCCTGATCACCACTTTTGTCAAAAGGTAGTCCTTCCTCTATTCTCATAGTCTTTGCCTTATGGTGTTCTCTCCTTCACTTAGTTTTTCTTGAGATCCACTTTTTAAGTAGATCTTAAATCTAATTTTTTCCCTACATGCATCGATTGAAAAAGAACATTTTTTTATCACAAGAAATGTAAAACAAGCATCACCTGCCACGAAGAGAAAGTAAAGGCGAAAAGAAAGGAAGATGATAAGAACACGGCAGACATTCTCCTTGATTTAATCTGAAGGAGTACAACAGGGTTGAAAAGGGTTCACATCCTTGTGCGATTCAGCCGTTTAAGGCACACGGAGTACATCCAACAACTCAAGGAATCCCCCCAATACTACCTTGAACCTGCCCAGAGGAATGCCCCCCACTCTTGTGCCAAAGGGAGGGTACAGGTGAGTGCCTCCCTAGGAGGTCTGGGTTATGAGCACTGGGGAGGGGAATGTGGAGGACAGACGCATGGGGTCTGGGGTCTGGGCTCTGGGACCCCTTCATGGGGGCCTGTACAGAGGACGCTCGTGCAGCCCCCGTGGACTTCCCCAGTTTTGTCCAAGGCCACCCAGGCTCTGCCTATTCTTAAGACTGCCAAAGCCTCCTCATTAGGTGTTCACGGATGGCAGGCGGAGGTGGGGACAACTGGGAAGGAGAGAGAGAAACGTTCTTTTATTCCAGGTTTGAAGCTCATCAAGGGTAGGGTTCGGCATACTAAGTCCTTTTCTGACTGTAGAGATAAAAAGATAAAATAGCTCCCTCAACCACAGTGGAGTTTAGTGTGTCTTTGACAAGCAGCATAATTAAGATCTAGCATAAACACAGAGCCTCCGAGGACAGTAAAAGCTGACTAAATGGGAATTTGTTCTGTTTGGCTTTTCTTTCCTTTATTTAGTTTTGCTGTGGAAGTTTCACTTTGAAGCAGGGCCGGCCCCAGGCAGAAGTGCAGAGTCTGTGGATCCCCCAGAATACTACTGGCCCTGCCCCGACTCTCTCCCTTTCTGGGCTCCCTCCTGACCTGGGTCAAGATTCCCGCCCACCCACCCACCCGAGAGCGTCCCCCATGTGGGCAGAGCCTCTCGCTGGTCTGCAGTGGCCCTTGTTGGCTCCTTTTGTAAAAGGATGTATTCAGTGCCTCGTTCTGTGCTACAAGGTTTGAAGCCCTCATCCTGTTTCCTCTTTCAGAACATGAGGACAGCGCCCTAAACCACCAGAACATTCACTCTGTGCTGCACAGATCTGTGCTGGGAGCAGGTGGCTGGCAGTGGTTTCTTTGCTGTTAACAAGGGGCTTTTCAAAGGAGTGACCCACTTACCATCTGTAAGTTACAGAAAGCTGAGGAAGATGGGGCTTGTAGCAACAGGTCTTGTGAGAGGTGATGGAGAAGATAGCATCTATGGGGGGTGGTAGTGGTGAGGCTCTGGTCCTGGAGTTAGCCTGCCTGCATTCAAATCCTAGCACTCCTCTTTTCTAGCTCAATAAGCTCAGGCATTTATTTATTTACCTAAGATTTTATTTATTTATTGGACAGACAGAGATCACAAGTAGGCAGAGAGGCAGGCAGAGAGAGAGAGAGAGGGGAAGCAGGCTTCCTGCTGAGCAGAGAGCCCGATGCGGGACTCAATCCCAGGACCTGAGATCATGACCTGAGCCGAAGGCAGAGGTTTAACCCACTGAGCCACCCAGGCACCCCTAAACTCAGGCATTTAACCGAATCTCAACATCAATCCTCTCATCAGTACATAGGGCTGTCAGGAGGAGTCAATGAAACAAATCACGGAACGACTTGACACAGTCCCTTTGGGGCCCCTGGGTGGCTCAGCTGGTTAAGCAACTGCCTTTGACTCAGGTCTTGATCCTGGAGTCCCAGGAGCAAGGCCCTCATCGGGCTCCCTGCTCAGTGGGGAGCCTGCTTCTCCCTCTGGCCGTCCCCCCTCGCATGCTCTTTCGCTCTCCTTCTCTCATTCTTTCTCTCAAATAAATAAAATCTTAGAAAAAAAAGACTCTGCACAGTCCCTAGAATTTAATAAACATGAACTTTCACTGCTATTATCCATATGATCAAATATCTGTCTTATAAAAATAGTGTTAGAACCACCCATTGATCAGAATGACCCCTAGCAAGGAAATGCAGCATTTGTGGAGTCAGTAACACATTTCACTTCATGGCATCCATGTTTCCCCCTCAACGAATAGAGAAGACTTTTCCCCCCTGTGGCTGTCAGTCAGCAGGAAGTTTCTTCTCCTTCCCTTTTCTGACACAGTACTCATTTTTGACACATGGCATCACTCTTCGTTTCCCAGACACTGGCCAAAAGGCAGCGATCTTGAAGGCAATGAGAGAATTAATTATCACATGCGAAACATACTCAACCTTCAGATCTGAAATGACAGGTAAATAGCAATTTGAAAGGAATGTAATCTCCTTCCTCAGAAAATGCTCATGTTAGAGGGGTTTCTATTTACCCACTGTTCTCTCATATCATGAAGGAAATATGACAACTCACAATAAAGCTGCTATAAGCCCCATTGCCAGAAATGTTTGCAGGTGCTATCCCAGGGAAAAATGAGCAACCATCCTCCAGTTTCAAATTAGTCCATAATGGATAATTTGATGCAGGCATTATTTCTAAACAAGAAATTCCCTAAATGCTAATTGCTTCTATGAGCTGTTCAGCTAAAAGGGACAAATATTTCTGCTCATTAACGGGGATGCCATTTAGAATGGGTCCTAGTTAATGCAAGGAAACTTTAAGCAGGATGCCCTAAGAAGAAGGAGGTCAGGATTCTAGCAGTCGACACCTCCCACATACCCATGTGTCTCACTAGAGGGTTCTAGGCTGAGTTTGGCTCAAAAATCAGAAGGCCTGACAACACTGAGAACGTATTTCTGCATATCAACCATTGCTAAGTCCCACCACGGCAAAATGGTCAAACGCTTGTTAATCTCAGGCTAAGATTAACAAGTAGAGATTTTCTTCCCACCCCCACCTCATTAGCACCGTAACAAAAGTTATAGAAATGTCCTACTTAATAGGAAATTCTGACAAACCAGAGAGCAGATCCTTGTTTGCTTTCTGTAGGCAGTGGAATTTATGTCTCCTATTGGCAAATACTATCCTGATAGAATGAATGAGAAAAGAACGAGATAAAAAAAAATTTACCTTGAGGAGGATATGGCTGATGCATCAAGCTGCATCAGGACCTTGAAAGATGGCTAGAGAGGGTAATTCCAACGATACCACAGAAACACCTGAACTTGGACAACCCGTCTTAGTAGCAACTTCTAAAAGAGGGGCAGCTTTCATGTTCTGGATGCTATTTGCAGGCCATGGGAAATGACTCGAGAAAGCATGGCATACCAAGAGCCTTGAGCTACTTCCAACTTAATGGGGGGCTGGGAGTGGGGAGACAGACATGACTCAATTCTGCATGCAGATGTATGTGGACGTGTGTACACATAGACACACAGAGGCTGAATGAACTGCAAGTTATGCTTTTATACAAAAGGAGATGCCATAGGAGTATATAAATGGGAGAATTAGCTTGGGCCTCACCTGGGTATTGATACCTGAGATGAGACCTACAGGATGCAGGGATTAAGACAGAAGAGAAGGGCAAGGCAGAGTAAGCACTACGTACATGTTACAAAGGCTCTGCCGAAGAGGAAATCATAGTGTTTTCAAGCAGTGGGAAGTAAGCCAGTATGGTTAGAAGCAGAGAAGAGGAGAGGGGATGGTGTGAGATAAAGTGGAGAGGCAGCCCCTGGTAGGATTTTGATCTATATCCAAAGAACAACGATGCAAAGTGTTTACTGAGGGGGAGGGGTATCCCATGATAAGATTCCAGTTGAACTTGTGAATACATGAGGATGGGTCATAAAGTAGATGTGAACGGATGCGATTAGAGGCTATCATGCCTCTGGATGAGAAATGGTGGTGGTGTTGGTGGAGACAAAGCCAATGCCTGTACAGTTGACCTTGTTTCTATTTTTTTCCCAGCTCCTAAAGGACACTCTTTCCTTTCTATTACCTTCTCTAGCATCGGTAGCGTGTCCTCCTTCCTTTCTCCTTTCACAAAGAGAGTCTTCTGTCTTTAAGAATAACAATCAACTAAGACAACAATGAAATGCTTTCTTCCTCATACAGAGGCATCCATTATTTGACATCTTATTTCTCTCTCTCTGGAGAATAATTTCGTATAAAGGTGGAATGTGCATTTTTCATTTATTTCTTCTCTTCTCAAAGAGAAAAAATCTGGCTTTTGTCTTCATCACTTCAGTGACATGGCTATCTTGATGGCCATTATTTACCTCACTAGGGACATCTGTATGGCTCCCATTCACTTGCTGGATTTTGGTGCATTTAACAGTATTGTCCACCTTCACCTTGAAATCGTCTCCTCCCTCGGCTTCTGGAGCCATGCAGCCTCATGGCTGTTCCCTTGGCTCCTGGACCTCCTTTTTCTCTTGCCTTCAAGGCTCTTCCCCCTCCCTTGTAACACCTCACTGTGGATTTCTGTCAAAGGATGGTCCGTGGAGGACTGTTCTCAGGGTCACTCCCCTGCACCATCAAACTCCAACTCCATGTGGGTTTCTCCCTCGACTTCTCTTCTCATAAGCCTCCATTCCCTTGAAAGATGAAAGATAGATGTATTTGCCACTATCAGTGCATGCTCAGAGTGTTAGGGGGAAAAACAAACATAAAATATTATCTTCCCCCAGAATGATTTCCTTCAAAAGAGCTTTCTAACTTGGCCATCTGTACCAGGATGAAGATTCTGCAGCCCAGCATTCCAGTCCCCACTGATACGGCACCAGCCTTCCTGTCCATCTCCCCCCACCTCCCCAAACCCCAGGTCAGCTTAATGTACTGCTCTACTCAATATCTCTCCCCCTTGGTTTTCTTTTACAAAATACACTATTTTGGATGAGTTTCAGATAGTAGAAAAGTTACAAAGATAATCCAGTGAGTTCTCACGTGCCCTTTCCTGAGGCCCCATCATCAACATTGTAGACCATCATGGTCCGTTTGTCAAAAATAAGACACGAACACTGGCACATTCCCAGAAATGCAGCTCCAGACTTCACTAGTTTTTTTTTTTTTTCTGTCCCAGGATTCAATCCAGGATACCACACTGCATTTAGCACACTTGCTTTTTAAATTCCCATTGCCATGGCTTTGCTGTAATGTCTCCTTTCCCCGCCAATTTTCTTCTTGTGAACCTTCCAGCTTTTCTCTTTTCCTTGGTGTTTCCATTTGTGCCATGGATCTAGTTCCTAGTCATCTTTCATGTGAAACCTCTCTATGGGATGGTTACCCTATTTCTCTTTCCTTCTAACCTTCCAGAACTTCTTTGTTCACTAATTTGACCCCTGCTGTATACACTCCTATCAACCTCAGTACCTCTAACATAGAATGAATTAAACACTTATCAATTCACTTTAAACCAAGAACATAAAAAACGCATGTTGACAAGGATTCATTACAAATGTAATCCCCCACTCCATTTTCCTATTCAAGGAATCACTGAGGACTTGGACCTTGGAATAGCTAACCTCTTCCTCTTAAGCTGCCAGGACCAGACCAACTTTATTTCCCTTTGAGGTTCCCTAGCAGAAGAAACACATTTGAAATAAACATGTGTGATTTGTCATGCCCCCCAAAAATGTTTGTTTTTCTCAAACGAGTGTTTTATTTGGCAAACATGTGCCCCTTGTAGCTATTGTATAATGTGTGTTTGTAGAAGCAGCTTTAGATTTTATCTGGGTTCTGAGTGGACTGGTGGGTGACACATCTACTATAATATATTCCTCAATTAAATAAGTGGATAGAAATAGATTTTAAATATTCAGGAATAATAATTGTTGGGGAGAGAAGCCTTAAGCGATATTCCTCACTGTCTATCACTTTTCTATTCTTATTTCTCAAATTTAGGGCTTATTAACATTTTTCTAATATTTTTCTCCAAGCGAACAGAGAGGTGGATACAGAAGTGAAACTGAAGAGTAATAGAAAGTAATGTTATTATTATACTTTGCACTCTTCAGCTTGTCACATTTACTGACCTCTTGATGTTTCTTAAGAATAAATTGTGCTTTGGGGCACCTGGGGGGTGACTTTAGATTCAGCTCAGGCCATGATCTCAGGGTTGTGGGATTGGGCCCCGCATCAGGCTCTGCACTCAGTGGGGAGTCTGCTTGAGATTCTATCCCTGTGCCTCTACTTCTGCCCCTCCCCCTGCTCACTCGTGCTCTCTCTCACTCAATAAATCTTTTTTTTTTTTAAGAAGAAGCCGTGATTTCAGACAAAAATCTTATTTACACATGCTTTGAACAAAGAGAAAGGAAGAGAAAGAATGGCTAAGAAGAGGTAAAAGTTGAAAAATAATAATAAGTACTTATTAAGCATTTACCACAATCTATAACATACGGTTATATAGTGCTTGTCCTCTTCTCCCTTAATTCTCTGAACCAGTTCATGAAACTTACTATTATAACCCCCATTTTATAGATGAAAAAAACAGAGCCTCAGAGACTAAACAATTTGCCAAAAATCATACAGTAGGAAGAGGTACAACATGCTGTTGTCTTGATCTCAAAGCCTAGATTGCACTACAGCCCCTCAGAAGGGACATTAAGAATATGTAATTCCAGACCAGGATTTAATTCTACCTATGCAGAGCAAAGTAGCAGAGAGGTTTTAACAACAAGGAGAAACCCTCCCTCCAGCCTATTTCTAAAAGCCCATAGCAATGCATATTTGTTGCGCATCCTGGAGAATCCAGGAAAAGTGAGTGCGTAAAAAGCAATGGTTTTCTTTCCCTGCCTGCTTTCTGTGCAGCAGAACTGGCAAAAGAAAGGAGGAGATGAATTGGAAAACTCAATCAGGGATAGAAACCTCATAGGAGAAGTCTCCTGCAAAAACTGTGAAAACGTTACTCAACATACAACAAAACTCTTTTTGTACCACCGCACATGTTGACATCACTATTATCATGTAAATGCCTGTTAACAGAAGGATACCTCATGGGGGTAAAAATGAATCACCTTTAAAAAAAACAAAAGGCACTGCAGACCTCCTGGCAGATCCCTATGACCTCTGCTAACCACTCGGAGGGAGGCATTATGTTCTATTGAGTGAAACACTTGCTCTGGAGGAAATCCCTCAACTTAAGGATGTAGACAACTGCTCTTTGTGGCTCCCAAGGAGCTATTAGAGTCAGCAAGGTAGACAGAACATGTTGTCTTCAAGTCTCGAGCAACCCTCCGGAGCTGCACATGAACTGTCTCCTCTCCTGATGCATGCTTCTAGTTGGGACACATTCCAAACACCTCTCTGCACCTGTGTCATGAGGAACGCCGGGGAATTGGTGGCAGAGCAGAGTGTCCTTCCGACATGGGCCACCATGCTGTGCCTTCATGAGACACATCATGACCTTCGAGTCAGAAGTCCGTGGCTGCCTTTCTACTCATTCAGCTGGTCGGGGTGTGCTCTAATGATATCATCATGTCAGTTTTCTCCTCAAAGGAAAACTGCCAGGTAAGGAAGTGACAATCTCGAGGTTTGTTTTGTTTTTAATTGTAGGCCGACCATCCCCAATTTTCTTAAGCACTGTATAGGTCACAAAAAAATAGGCTCGCTCCCTTAAATAGTATAGGAGGGTTGAAATAAACACTATGACTCTCTTCCTGATTCCAAGTTGCAAAATTGGGGAATTATTGGTCATCTTTAGGGTTCCATTTGCTTCCCCTGTGTGCTATACAATCATTATTGCCATATTCTGTGGAATATTTCCATAGGTAGGGTGTGTATCACTTTATACATAAAATACACAGATGTATAAAAATACAGGCACATGCATACATAGGTGATATAATCCCTGTTTTTAGTATAGAACATATTAAAGATGAAGATTATGCAAAAACAGGTATGACAGCTGACGTTTCACTAGAGAGCTTTTAATAAAGACCTATGCTTTGCTAGATACAATCTAAGGATATCAGACAGGCTACGCTTACACACTTGGGGTCTATAATACAAGCCAAATGCATCCTTTTGGGCAGTTACTGATAAAGCACAGACACAGAGAAATAAGAACTTTTGGCAGAGATGTGACTGGCCGTGAAATTTTGAGTCCTATTCCAGGGGTTGGAGTGAAAAATGAAAGGCAAATTTCTATTTTTCACTGATTACAAAAAAGGGAGAATCACTGTGATTGCAGGAAGTCTGCTCCACCAGTGGCGGAGACGCATGTTCAATATGGAAAGCGTTGGATGGAGGAAGCCATGTGTTTTTAGACAATGTTTGTCTGATGGGTGGACTGTCACTTGGGGGCTTTGGGCAAAAAGGTCTTTGCGGGGATCTGGTGAGAAGGACAGAGAAAGGAGCGCTGACAAGTGACTTGGAACCTCAGTACCATCTCTTGGCAACTATACTGGAAATCTTGCTTATATTGCTTCCCGTGGGATGGTCAGAGTCAGCGGGAGATCAGCTCCGAGATAGAGGGGTTACAGGAACCCCCTCTTTTATACACCGACGGGTCCAGGCTCTTTGGCATTTATGTTTCTAGGTTTGCTTTTGGGCAGGGACTGTCTGAAAGCCCATTATTCCTCTCTCTATTTTGGTTCCTCTGTGTTAAAAAATGATGTTCTGGCAGTTGGAGAAGGCAAGCGTGTGCATTTTCTAAGTCGGAATCATGCAGCGTCGAACATTGCCTTACCCAAATAAAACTTTTTGCTTTCAGACTTTCAGTGGGCATGTTCCTTTTTTTAGCCTAAAAATTTTCTGGTCTGTATTAACAGCTTCTTTCACCGGCTTAGTCTCTCCCATTTTGCCAGCTGCGGACCCTGCCAGTGTGATTTCTTTTGTGCCCTGCTTTAAACAGTCTTCGAAACAGACCGTATTCTGCCATCAATCCATGCAGAGACATCGCACTGACATGAATGGAGGCTCCGTGCAGGAATCAAAGCCAGGGCATGGCTTCATCATATCTTAAAAAAAAAAAAAGTCCTCTTTTTATTTTGTCTGTTAATAACAAAAAAATACACTCAAAGAGCTGAGATAGAGGTTAAATCAAGAAACCAGGCAATGAGAAACTGAACTTCCAGGATGTTATTTCTTTTATCTGTAAAGTATAATAGGATCTAGTCCCTTTTTAAAAATGTTCAAGTATGAATACCTAGATAATTACAATAAAATAATACTGGTTAACACTTATTAAGGACATATTATGTCTTGGGCACTGTGCTAAGTACTTTTTTCTAATAGAATAACCTTTTAGAGTAGGAACTATTATTAAAGCCCTATTTTACCCTTCTGGTAGTAGCTGAGCCAAGATTTGAACTAAGGCAGTCTGACAGCAGAGAGCGTATTCTTAACTACTTCTCAAAGCTGCCCAACAGGCAAAGAACGTTGTCGGCCCTGAAGAACAAATGAAAGCACACACTAAAGTGGTTGATTTTTAAGGTAGTTGGCTGAAATCAGAACAACCTAATTGAAAAGGAACAAGGACAACTCGAATTAGTTTATGCGAATGCTAAAATAATCATTAATAACAAGACATTCAAAATGTCCAACCAACCTGGAAAATGACAGACCCATGGCCAGGGGCGGCCAGAATTGGCTAGGCTGTCCAGAGGAGAAACACTGCAATCTGCTCTTTCCACCTGCTCAGGGTTACTTCTGGCTCCTCTTTCACAAACCAGAGAATGAGGTGGGCTTCGCTTTGTGGAAAGGCCCAGAGTCAGGAAGAAGGTAAAACAGTTACCGACCTACTACTGGTTCTGGCTTTCTGGCCTGGGAAGTTCTTGTTCCCAGGAATCCTCTTTTATCTCCAAATGCAAGGTAGGATAGAGGAAAATATGGATTTCAAATGCTTGCGATTATTTGCTTAGGAATTTTTTTTGTTTTGTTTTTTGGTTTATTTTTTTTTGCTTAGGAATTTTTTTCCAAGGCTTCTCTTAATTATTTGCCAGTTTGTTTCATTAATTCCTTTCCTCAATCAGGAAACATCAGGAAACATTTATGTACCATGTGTTATGCTGGGCAAGAAGGATGCAATATCCAATGAGCCTTTGCACTTTCCTTGAGATGCTCACAAAATCACGGGCTGTGCTGTTATATAGTGCCGTAGGATCTAGGTTTTGCCTCCCCTTCCATTGTCAAGAGTTGTTCCTAGGACTCCATTAGTCAGCTCGACTTGCCTCCAAGTAGGGTTACATAACTATTAATATAAAGAGAGAGGAAGTGACGGGTCATTGATTAAGAAACAGTGGTATTTCCCACTATTGAATAGAGAGGATGCTGATGATCCAAGTGGGCAGATGAGCCAACAAGAAGGAGTTTGGCTTCCTGAATAATCCACTGGACTGTGATGAAAATAATCTACACCATTCTTCTAAGTTAAGCTACGAGGGGGATCCAAACTTTTTTGCTACCATAGCTACCATCACGTTAATATACGATCTATAAGCAAAGTGTATTTGAAGATCTTTTCTGTGATGAACTATTTTGACTCAGAAGATCTAAGTATTTCTTTGATGTTCAAGATATTGTTTGATATTTCACTGTTGATGGTTCAACAATTACTAGTAACACTTCCTTCACAATGAATCAGTCAGGTATCTTTTTTTTGATGAAATAGATTTAATCTAGGAAATATTTTAATAGATTCCCTTACTGTAAATTAATCTAGAGTTCACATATTCTAAGGAATTTTCAATTTCTTAAAGATTTTCTTTATTTGTCAGAGAGAGAGAGAAAGCACAGGCACAAGCAGGGGAGCGACAGGCAGAGGGAGAAGCAGGCTCCTTGAGCAGGGAGGCTGATTCTAGACTCCATCCCAGGATGTAGGGATCATGACCTGAGCTGAAAGCAGATGCTTAACTGTCTGAGCCACCCAGGTGTCCCAGGAATTTTTTACTTAAAAGGTTCCTGAGGGGTATATCACTTGAAAAAGAGAAGAGCAATACTTCCCATGAGCTAGGCGTTATACCAAGTCACATATATATGGATATGTCAATATATATACATGTGTATATTTTATATATATATATATACATATATATATATGTATATATATATACATACACACACACACACACACACATACACACACAAACACACACACACACAGCTTCAATTTATCCTAACAAAATCCTATAAAGGAGAAACCTTGAGCAAAGCACAGGCTCAAGGTTCCACAAAGATACACAATAGGGACCAGGATCTGAATCCACTATCTGTCATCTACCATATCTGCATTTTTGTAGTGAAGAACACTTACGTGTTCTTTGGGCAAAACAGAACCCATTTTTGGAAATCTTTTTGGAAATCTCCACGGACCATGTACCCAACACAGATTATTTATGTTCTCATACTTGTCATGGGAGAATAAAAAGAATTCAAAAGAAGGTTAACATACAAACTACCACTTTGAAGTCATATCTGTAACAAAAGGGAAGCAACACTATATATTCAAGTCTTCATTTGAAATTAAAGGTCTATGGCTCCAGCCCCATCCATTACAGTGCTGGTATACATTCTTGCCTACCACCTTCCACTAACAATCCCCTGGCTTCCCTTTTTCCCATCCCTCCCATACCCCGGGCCCATGTGGTTTGCAAGCATTGCCTCCATTCCCAGGTGCACAGGTGGGCATGTGAGTCCAGCATGGCCAAACAGAGCACGGGATTCCTTTGGACACAGAGGTTACAAATAGGCGTGCCATGAAAGCTGGGTCATACAGGTCGAAAAAGACTTAATAATGGGGTGTTTCTTGTTTCTTTCTTCTTTTTTTTTCTATTGAGAATGTCAGAAGGCAAGATGAATGCCTGAAGCTGCCTAGGAAGAGAGACAGATTCTAAACAAAGTCAGAAGGGGAAGCATGATAGGTATACATCTTCCTTTCACATGGAGTCAAAGAATGGAACTGATCCTGAAAGGAAGCCATCCAAATTAGGAACCTTGGGAATCAGCCCTTCCCGAACTTTTCTATCCCATCATTTCAATCAATATATTTTCTTTCTTTGTTCCCTTTTTTCCCCTGAAGTTAAATTAAGTCCTGTAACTTGTAATCATATGAATACTCAGCAGTAAAATCATTACTTGCTAAGTGACTTTCAGTGAAAAAACAGTGCCTATGGCTTTTTAAAAAATTGGTATGCAAAACTTGAATATTTAAGATGACAAAAGAGCTGCTGTAGTTGAGACAGGGCTGGCCCGTGATCTGCTCCTTCTATTCTCCCAGCCCCTCCTGTACAGGGAATCTCACCGATCACTAGAACACCATTCAGAACCTTGAATAGTAGATGCTGCCTATTTGCTCCTAGGAATAATCATCTTTGTGCTGTGAGTGGGGAAAATTGAGACAAGGAAGAGGTTAACCTTTGGCATTTGAGTCACTAGGAATTATACTACTCCCTAGTATGTGCCTTCTGGTAGGTTCAGGGACTCTAAGACATGGCTCTACAAATTCGAAACCCTGAAGCCCTGTGCTAAGCCTTGTGGGTGGAGACAAGCTCTGAGCTGAACATTCAGGGGAGTCACGACCCATACCCATGGTTTTAGCCTGCCAAGTTCCCCTTGTCTCCTTTTGGAGCATTGTCTCCATCTTCCCTCCTCATTGCCAGGCCAGGAGGTTCACTGGAGAGACTTCACCTTGTGGCCAATATGTGTATTCTTTTCTCCTGGCCACAGTGATTGGTTCAGGGAAGAATCTATGTCCCAAATTATTCCAATGAGATTCCATCTTAGGACCTTTTGCTGGTATCCAGGTGGAAAGGGAAACTCTACTACAATCTGTCTCGGTTCTTACTATAGGTAGATATGTAAGCTTGGACCTAGCGGGATTTACCTTATACTGTAAATGGAATCTTTCTAAAAATGATGCCAACAGAAAACAAGAGAAGAACCAAGAGATGGAGAGAGTGTGTCTTAAACGATTTGAGCGTCTGCATCCAGTCATGCTTTTCACTGTAATTTCCCTGTTGTATGAGGCAATGTATTTCCCTTTAATTTTTGCTGAAGCCAGGTGAAGTTCAGTTGCTGTCATTATTAAGGGACATCATTTTGTGTAATAATGTAAGCAAAAGCTTTCCATTGAGCTTAGACCTAAGAAGTTAGGGTTAGTTCTCCAAGCTACAATTTGAACTTTAAGCATGGCATTTGGTCAAGGCATTAGGGACAGAGAAAAAAAAAATGTGGGCCAAAATGACCCATGAATATTTTCATTTGGCTATTATATTTCCCTTACCCCTAGTGTGACTTAAAAAAAATTTTTTTTTAAGATTTATTTATTTGAGAGAAAGAGAGAGAGAATGAGTGAGAGTAAGAGAGAGAGAGAGAGTAGGGGTAGGGGCAGAGGGAGTGAGAGAGAAAGCCAAGCAGACTCCACACTGAGTACGCACTGTGCAGGGCTTGATCTCACCACCTTGAGATCATGACCTGAACTGAAATCAAGAATTGGACGCTTTACTGCCTGAGCTACCCAGGCGCCCCCCTAGCATGCCTGCTATGAAAGTAAGTAGACAGGTGTTACACTGAGGCAAAGATAACAGTACTTCAGCATTTACTGTCTCATACCTGTCTGCCTGGTACTCGTGGATATTTGGGTTTATAGTCCCTTGACTAATGCTGTCGTAGAACCATCATTTGATGTTTCTACCTTGGATTTGCCTATTTCTCAAGTCTGAATTTGTAAGTTTGGCAGTTTGGTATGGCAGGACATATCGGAAGAGGGATGAATGTGGGTAGCACACCTGCCAATTAAATTTCTATTTGAACCCTATGAAGTGACTCTCCTGGGGATTTTCCTATGGATGAGAGGGCTGTTCATACATTCAGGACGTGGATGATATAGAAGCATCCCACAGGGCCTGTATCTCAGCGATCAATCCATCTGCCTTCTCTACAGCTTCCCCTTTTCCTGCAGGGCTGGAAATCAATTGTGTGTTAGCTACTGTCTAGGTCTGAATCCGGGGAGCCTGGGAATTGAAATGCACATTGTTTCATCAGCCACATCAACAAGGAAAAACAAAAGGAAAGAAAGGAGCTCCCCTCAATGACTTCCCCACATGAAATGCATGTTAAGAAATTGTTGATTTATTTTACCAGGGCACTGAGGAAAATTAGGAAAAATAAAGAAATTTCAGGGACCACATTAAACCATTTCACATGATATCCAGAGATGAGGGTCGGCTGAGACAGGAGACCAGGAGACAGGAGAGAGAAACTCTGAATGTACAGAAAATCTCTATACACACATTTCTCAGCAGACTGTATAGTTGGAGGGTGTGGGGAAGAAATGCTGTCTTTTTAAAGAATTAGATACGTGAAAAATTTTCCTGTTCATTCAGATTGGCTCAAAATACCATACAGGCTGGCATTAATGGAGATTAAGTATATTTAGAGAGAATAATTCAAAAGACTTTATCAATTTGGTACTATTTCCTTCAAAATGGAAAAACCTTAATTTAACAGGATATAGATGAATTCCTAGATTTACTAAAATAGTTTGGAGCTGAATAGATGGAGTAGGAGTCACAAATCATTTGTCCCTGATATTTTAGATTCCGTATCTTGAATTAAAACCCAAATAATAAAAACTCTCAATTTCATGGGATGTTCTAAAGAGGCTGGTACACATTTTGATATTTCCTTCCAGTGTCTGACATCCCTTTTGACCTTCTTTTCACCCCTTTTTGGAACAAAAGAATTACAGTGACAAATGCAAATGTGTGCAATCTTCTATTCACTGGTTGGCTGAGAGAAAAACATAGTTTTATATTTTGCTGGTACCCAAAACTCATTTAACTGCTCATGCTGGAGAAGGATAAAAGCAAGTAAGCAGAGGGTACCAGGTAGGAATATAAACTCTGGAAGACAAGAACTATGCCAACTTTTGGTCAGGGACTATATCCATGATTACTATTAAAGTTGGTATTACTTTAGCATATGATCTAGCCTAAAATGGGAAGGGGAGAGATTTCTGTGAAAATCACAATTCCTACTTCAAATGATCTAACCATAAGAAGAGAAGGGAAAAGAAGAGGATGGGGAGGAAAGGAAGCAGCAAGCCCTGAGCTTCCACTGCCTTCTGTGAGGTTTCTTGTCAATCATACTCACACATTATTTATCTCTTTACCAAAACAAGGCCCCCCAGCATAAGTAAACCTTTCGAGTTGCCATTATCTCCCCTACCCCTACCCCATTTTACAGAAGGGGAAATGGAGGCTTCAGATACTACGTAATTTTGTCCAAAGGTTCAAAGTTAAGAAGTGTTAGAGCCAGAAATTGAAATAGACAGTGATTCTTAGGTCTATTCTTACAATTACTATTTTTCACTATGACTGTTGAGGTTCTGGTCAGCAGTTCTCTATTAAATTAATCCTGAATTTGGTTGCAAAAAAAATCTTCAAAGTTACAATCTAAGGGCCAGTAAACTTCACCTTGTGGTTTACTCCCTTACCCCCAGAATTCCCAGAATTCCCTCCTCTCACCATTCACGCACAGCGCTATTCATTAGATGCCAGATGTATCACTGTACCCACTAACCTGACTAAGCTCAATCTGTGTGAGTTCTCACCAGGGCCAGAGATCTGCTGGTAGGGAAAAACAAAAAAACAAACAAAACAAAAACCCCATACGTTGGCTGACATTTTTGTAATGTTAGAAACAACATGGTGGATTGGAACCATGCCTGTGCTAGTTCTCGGGAGGCCAGAAGCATCTCTGGCAGGTCAGGGTAGAGGAAGAGGCTGGGCTAATGGATGGAGGGGCTGCCTTGGCATTGATGGAGCTGAAGAGTGCTACAATTCCTCTCTATCTTAAGCACACGCTGCCATGGCATCCAACTGCTATAATGAATTTCCTGGGGATTGGAAGTGGAGTTGTAGAGGGCTTGTTCAAATGGAGTTCAGAAACCCTTCCTTCTGAAATGACGTGCTCGGGCTCCCCGCAGTGCCAGCTGCTACCAGTGCCGCATGAGCCTTCCTTGCAGCATACAGTGGTCATCCACAAACACGTCTCAGCCTTGCCCTGCACAGCCCTGGACCTGGCTCCCACCACCTCCCAGACCTGTATGACCCTTCCCTTGGACTTCCTGGGTGAGCTGATCTGGGTGCATGCTGGTGAACACAACGGTCTTGGAGGAATGAGGATAAACAGGAGAAAGTGAGAGGAAAAGACCCTTCTGGTTTGCAGTTGGAGTGATCAGTGTTTCGTCTTCCGTGGAGCTCATAGAACCTGAGCTTACATTCAGTTTCAAAAGCATTGTCCTTCTACATGCTTTGAAAATTCAGCAGTCACCTTCCCCCTAGAAAGTAGAAGCTACAAGTTCGGTGATGCTAAGAAAAGTGAAGCCAAGTGCAGACATATAACTGATTAGAACTATGGTGAAGACAAGTGTTTCTGAATTGGGGACCTTTGTTGTCCAGCACAAAGCTGGCCAGTGAGCTAGGTGAGCAGACCCTGTGTTCATGGCATCTGACAGCTGCTTGATTGACTCACCTACATTTGCTTTTTTAATCCAAAACAGCCCTCCCATAATGTTCATTTCTTTTCCCGCCAGCAGTATTTCAAGCTGAGGTGGGGAAAATTAAAAGCTACTAATTCCTTGGTGAAAAGATCAAAAAAGTACCCAAAAGGCAGCTAAGGGGACTTTTTGTCTCTTTAATTGCTCTCATTTCAATTTGACTGCTCCCTTGTACTTTTTTTTGTTTTTACATCTTTTGCTCCAAGTGCCAAAAGCCTCCTTCTCTTGCATTTACGATAAAGCAAGTTACACAACCATGTGCTGCAAAGAGCTGAACTTGGAAATGATCTCAGTGTCTTACTAAGGTGTGGTGTGGGGTTACTCCCTTCCCAGAACTGCACGTGGGAGAACCAGCTTGTTTGGGCCATTGGACAATTAAAGGCCACGCCTGGTGAACTGTATTATTAACAGTAATTCAGAAGTCTGCTATTAATTATAAGAAACCTTAGAACCAATACAGAAAACTCCTCATCTGTGATCTTCATAAATGCTTTCGAGATGGTTGAAGCCTCAACTTGAGTTTAGACTGGCCATGCACTTAATGGAGTCCCTTTCATTCACTCTTTGCATTTCCAGGGAGCCATGTTCCAGTACCTTTGTTCAGTTTGCTGTCCACTCCAGAACTGGATTCTCAGGAGGCAGTAAGTAAGAAAGGTGTAGAATCAATGCTTTCTCCAATTCTAGGGTCCCAGAAATTCTTTTGTGCCTGCTTCCTTCATGTCTTGTTTTTGGGTGTATATTTACTACCATATTTCCTAGTACATAGTATCATTTACGGAGTATTTCTTCTTTAAATTAACTCAGTTATTTCCCTTGAATTTATCCGAGGAACGGAAACCTGTATCTCTAGTTTATAACGCAGGGAAAATTTACGTTAGTATTTATGTCGTAAATAGAAGGTAAGAGCAGGATATGAAAAACAAGTGGAAACAGAAGCATTTACAAAATCGTACAAAATGCTATTGCCAACTAATTATAAGTACAATTGTCATGATTTGTGGTAGTTAGGTTTTATAAAGTCACCATGAACACTGGGCTAGGGAATGCTGAACCATTGTTCCTCCAAGAAATACAGGCTTAGGTTCCTAGGGAGTCGCTGGCCACCAAATTTTCATCAACCTATCAACAAATAACTTGGTTTTATGTATGCTTCAGCCTAAGAATGTCTTATTTAATGGATAGTGTTGATTCATTAACAGTGAGCCCATGGCCAACAACACTGTAACTCCTGTCTAAACAAAGCCCACTTGACACACTTCCTCCATAAGGCACATTCCGGCCTTCTTGTGATTTGGATCGCCAGATAGCCCTCCAGCACTGCACTCAAGGGCCATTTTAAACAGCAGGATTATCAACAAAAAGCACAAAGTGTGGAAAACCTGTCACTGAACAGACCATCAAAGGACACTGTTTAACTTCATGAGAACTGCAACAAGAAGGCAGAGTGCTCTGCACATGTCCCTAAGTAATGAGTGCCATAAGTACTGATTTGGGGGTTACCAACACATTTTAGGGAGGATGCAAATTGACAAATATGAAATCCATGAATAATAAGGATTGACTCTATTATGAAGTCATACTAGTATCAAACGGAAGTTTTCTCCTTGAGATAAAGAAGAAGATTCTAAGAGTGTGAACGCCAAACACTGCTCCTGCTATGTGATTCAGTGTACTTATGACCCAACTATTCCCCTGGAGTATTGTCCCTGGTGCTTGTCTCAGGATTTGGAAATTCTCCCTTATCTCTATAAATCTGGGATATTTGAGATGATCCTATGGCTTCCCAGTAGCTTGGCCCCAGCCTCTCTGAGACACCAAGAGGTGGCTCCCAAGCTTCCATGGCAAAGTATAAAGCGGGCTATGTTTCTTTCCTTTCTCCCTCCCTTCCCTGTGGCCCCAGTTCCAGTTGGATGTGGCCTTCTCAAGAGTTGTGCCAGGAGCAGAATAGATTTTGTAAGCAGCATCTGTAGATCTTTGTAATGCCACAGCTTATAAAACACTCCAGAAACCCAGTCTCTCTAAGCCCCATTTGTCCTAGTGTGTTACCTGATCCCAATATCAACAGGAGGGCAGTGACTAATAGTCCTCCTAAAACTTGTATATTCAAGTAATTCTGCCCTACTTTATGTTGTTTTAAGTCTATTGGTACCAGGACTACAACAAGAGAGTTGGTCCTAGTAAAGTCACCATACATAGACAATAGGAAGTCATATGTTGTCACTTTTCGCAAGAGATTGCAGCACAATTGCCCACCCAATCTTGGAAATTTTTGGATACCAAGAATGCACACTCGAGATCTCACCACGTAAATTCTAGGGTACTCAGGATCATGTCCACCTCTCTTGCCCCAACCCCCTATTGAATTCTGGAGAGGTTCTTGGTTGGTAGGGTATTAAATATCTTCTAACATCATCTCTCCCATTGGTCTGTTTCTTGGTTCTGAATTGCTAAAGACCTTTTGTCAATGAAGCCTTTGTAATTAACAGAGGGCCTCTGAGATACAGCACAAAACCCCCTCAAGCCAGTAGGTCATGTTGCTGCCTACCCCTGTAGGGCTACTTGGCATTTCAAAGGTTGTGTACTGGATGTGTTCTTTTCACTTTACATTTAGGATGAAAATTTTCTTCTTTCCACCTCATTACCACTATGATATTCTGTACAACAATAAAAGTCTCTAAATATACCCTAAGCTCTGGGTGACAGCTCGATACACGTGAACACGGTCGAAACCCTAGGCGGAGGGCTAAACTGAGTGCAAGTCAGATTAGATGTTGATACCTGGCCAGGTAAGTACCTGGATTTGCCATCACAGAATTCGTATGGAATAAGATGGTTTTTGTGTTGTTTCCCTAGACTATGGCTCGGGCAGTCTGCATACATGCGTATACATGACTTTTAAAGAAAGGCATGGTGAGCCTAATCTACGTTTTTATCCAGATTAAGTCTCCCATTTTGGAGTTATTATTTTACTTTTGTAGGAAAAGATTATGTTATTCTGCTAATGTTGATAAATTCTGCTGTTCACTCTACACTACTGAGCCTATTGCTTGAGAAGAAACCCACAACGTTTTCTTCGTGAGAACGGGGGAGTGAGTTCTTATAAGGATCAAAGAACTATGTGAAACTTCACTTGCTATTTCCTCCCACCACCACTCTCGCGGAGACCTGATTTCCTCATCACCCTGTTATTCTCACAGGCACTTACTCTCCCATGACAGGTTTACCCTCCGCAGTCCCTGCACACACCCCACGGGCAGATCATCTCCTATGAGCCATATTGTGCATAAGTTTGTCCTGCTCAACAGCCTGTCCTGGCTCCCTGTTGCCCAACACACTAGGCCTAAACACCTTTCTTGTTGTGGACAAAGATCTTCGCCATGGGTCCTCCTTGACTCAGCCAAACTTTTTTTTTTCCTTTTTTTTTTTTTTTTTTAATTTTTTAAATTTTTTATTAACATCTAATGTATTATTATTAGCCTCAGGGGTACAGGTCTGTGAACCAGCCAAACTTTTTTTCTCTACTTCTGAACACTAGTCTTCCACGAAAACACTTCCTGGTTTCTGCTGACTCCTCACACACATGATAAAGGTACCCATGTGAGTTTCCTCATTTGCCCACCCCTTTCTAGTTCACAGAGTCTTCTCTTTTTACTCCAACCTACAAAGATACTGCCCTCAATGGATTCCCTACAGCAGGGGTGGGCAAACTTTTTCTGTAAAAAGCTAGATAGTAAATAATCCAGCTTCTGCGGTCTATGTGGTCTGTGCTACAACCACTCGACTCTGTTTATTACAGCTTGGAAAGGGCCACAGACAATAAGTCAATGAAGAGTGTGGCTGTGTTCCAGGAATTTTTTTTTTTTTTTTTATAAAAATAGGCAGTAGGTCAGATTTGGCCCATGGGCCAACCCCTACCGTACCACATCAAGACAAACACACATATACTCTTAATCATTCACTTAGCTTGATTTTTTTCTTGAATGATACGCAAAGCTCAGCCTTGGTTCACAGTTTAGAAATTGAGCCCCTTGATGACATAGGAAAATAAGACTAAAACAAGACCAAGCTAATGTTTAAGTGCTTCCTCTGTGTCAAGCACTCTTCTAAAATCTTGGTACACTTTATCTGATCTTCATGCAATCCTGGAAGTTGGATTCTATTACTGCTATCTCTATGTTGCAACTAAATAAAGTGAGGCACTAGAGAGGGCTTAAAGTGAACCTTCTTGAAGTGGCACATGTAAAAAGTGGCAGAGTTCAGATTCAAAGCTTGGGAGCCCAACTGCAAAGACAGTGCTGCTAACAAAACTTGTCATATCGCCTCTTAAACACCCTTTATGTCATATAAACATAGGTACATTTCACCTTTCATTTTTAAGATTTTTTAAAGATTTTTAAATTTATTTATTGGACAGAGATCACAAGTAGGCAGAGAGAGAGGCAGAGAGAGAAGGGGAAGCAGGCTCCCCACCGAGCAGAGAGCCCAAAGTGGGGATTGATCCCTGGACCCTGGGGTCACCTGAGATGAAGGCAGAGGCTTTAACCCACTGAGCCACCCAGGCACCCCCATTTTTAATATTAAAAAGTAATTAATTTAATGAGTAATTTGTCTGCTTATGAAATATAGTTATTCTTTGTAAAGACTTTGAATAATACAGAAGTGGAGAAAAAGAATTTCTGCTTCCAGAGAGACACACTATTCACATTGTGGTAGCTGTTTTTTCAGTCTCTCTCTCTCTCCCTGCTAAGGGACCAACCTGGAGCTCCCCTAATGACCTTAAAGTTGATGGGCTTGATTAGCCTATACTCTTCTCCCCTCTGTAAAACATACCAGGATACCCAGAGCATGTAGCTTGTAGGTTGTTTTAATAACTTTCTCCCCTTTTGTGCCTACAAATTGTGTTTGTCCCAAACCTATTTATGCCAGTTGCATTTTAATCTAATTTCACAATTCATTTAAATATAGCATGAACCTATAAAATGGTGTTAACACAGAGTGTTTTCTTAAGTTCTTTGCTTTGAAAAAAACTCCATGCATGCAAGCAAATTGCTCCAAACAATATTGTCAAATTAGGTATGGCTACAACTGAAGAAAATTGATGTGGAATATGTAAACATCTAGAAGGATTCAGGATTCAGACTTCTTTGCAAGTCTTTTAATTTCCACTTTATTTTGAAGAACCCAAATAGGAATTATACATGCTGAGTAATGGGAGTGGTCTATGTAATGAACAGTTCCACACTCTAAGAAAAAGTTTGGCCTTCCTCCTTAAGATCAGTGGGAAAAACAAAAACAAAAACAAAAAACTTTTCTAAGTTTTAAATTTTTAGCTTACATTTTAGGGTGATTTCCCCCCCCCCCCCACTCTTTGCTTTACTGATTGAGTTAAACCATTAATCACTTAGTTTGGTCCATATAGGATAAAAAGGCTTCTCTTGTGTGTGTGTGTGTGTGTGTGTGTGTGTGTTCTCTTTTCACAAAACTAGGAACATATTATATACATTCCTTGGTAAGCTGCTTTTGTTTAACAATGTATTTAGAAAAATATTTTCTGTGCCATTAAATATTCTTACAAAATATAAAATTTCTTCAAAATCTTTTAATTTGTAGATATGTTTAACCAATTCTCTCAGTTGCACATTAGAATTACCCATTTTTGCTCTTATAAACAGTTCATGATGTATATTCTATAGTCACTGAGCACCCTTAACTGCCAGTCACCATAAAATAACTAATAGACATTAAACATAAATCTGAACACTGCTTCTTTGGATAAATTCCTAGAAATAAATCCCCTGGTTCAAACAGTAACAGAATTTTAAACTGTATACTGCTATACTGCATTATACTTACTCTGATACACCTGTTTCTCTCCCAGTCCCTGAGAATAGGGACCATGTCTTGTTTATCTTTTTATTCCACAGCACTGAACATAGAATGTGCCCAGAGTAGGTACTCAAAAAATGTTTATTGAATCTTGAATAATGAATAGTCCTTGACTGAAGTACTTATTTACTAGAATTACAGATTTTTTTTTCCTAAACACTCTTAGTAAAGTCAATTAAAAATCATTACTTGCATTTGTAACAGAAGGAAGGATAAGAGAAAATATCCAAAAGTGAAAACACTTTTATCAAGGACGCATCTGAGGGATTTAGTTAAACCTAGTTCTGAGTTACCAGCAGTTTGGAAACTCACCAATGCATCCCAAATCTCAGGAGAGTTTCCAGAAAGACCTGGACATTCTTAGGATAGAAATTCCATCTGCTGAGGGACCACACAATCTGGTGTCCTGCTCACTTTTCCTGGTGAGAAGACCTTAGGAGGTCTCACACTGAGCAAAAGCCCCAGCGTGTCCTCTGGACCACTTGCTAATTAGGCAACATTCATTCACTCTTTGGACGCACTGGAGAGACTGCCACAGAGATACGGTGTTACAGATAGGTTTTAGAAGTCATTCATTGCAGAAAAAATCATGGGTATATGGACGCACAGGCTTGTAGACTGCAGCTGGCAGTCCTCCATTTTCTCACCCACCATTCCATGCAGAATATATTGACACACCATTTTGGAAACTTTTTATACCCCCCTTGATCCAGTGATTGGATATTACCTAGAGTTTCTTCTCAGGAAATTGAGACTTCCCAATTCCCTTTCAAAAACCGCATTAGGCAATCAGGGCTGTTTCTGTATTAATTAAATGGATGTCCACCCGTATTTTTGTATTTTTTCTAGAGCTGATTGTAGCTAAGAAAGATGGTCCCTCATACAGCTACTGAGATGATAAGTGGCAAGATGAAAATACAGCCCAGTTAGCACCTGCTTTGGTGTTTCTCCAACTACATCTAAAGAAGACCATGAGTAAACTTAGGTACCCAGAATTTCTGGTAATGAAAGTCAAGTTATCTCCAAGGTGTGTCTATACTGAACACTGTCAGACAGATATGTATATATCACACTTCATCTAAAGAAGCTCATCATATTTCATCCACCTGAGAATCAACCAACCTTCCTTCCTTCGCTTTTTAAAATATCAAGTTGACAATTGTTCTGATTGGCAAGTGGGGCAGCCTTTCCCGCAGCACCGTAAGAACCCAGCTTCTGTTGGCATGTGGGTCACCTGCTTCTTCTAGGCATGCCCTTAGATTAGTTAATTTGTTAGCTTGCTTGAATCACAATCGAGAACCCTTCAGCTTTGGTTTGCAGCAATAAATTCAACTGACAGCTGAAATTTGGAACGCTCACTTAATATTGATTCTGAATGTAATAACAAGCGACATGACCTTTTGGATGGTGTAAAATATGGCCGCCACAACATCTGTGCCACATTTCTTGCTGTTTAGTAATATGCTGTAACAGCATGGAGCTGGCATTAAAGCTAAGCTTTATTATCAAGCAGATCACTCCATCTCTCTGGCTTCATTTTAAAAAATGCTTTCAGCTTCTGGAGCTGATATCGTGGCTAATACATGTTGCTGCTTTTGAGACCTAATTTCTCCTGCAGTAAGAAAGAGAAAGGTATCTGATGACCAAATGGGAAGGCAGGGAAGAATAGGGAGGGTAAGAAAGGCTACCTGACACCCCAAATTCCAATGGACCAGAAACTGACACAATATGCCATGACAGTAGCAGGGACATTAAGCATTCCCAATCGCATCCTTGAAAAAGGTCTATGAAGTTGATGTCATTTAGTGATTCCCACAAGATGTGAAAATATCTTTCTTTTCCTCAGCCAACAACGCTCCCCCCATTAAAAAAAAAAAAAAAAAAAAAAAAAAAAAATAACCAGTGGTACTTGCCCTGACGCCTGAGAATCATTCCAATTTAGCATTGCCCTAGGAAATCCTAAACTAATTTTGCTAGGATGGATACAGGGATGCTTGCATCTGATTTACTCTCACTGTTTTTCTTTGAAGTCTTGGTATCTTTAAAACATTCTCCAAGTAGGCAGAACATCAATTTGTGCACTTTAAAAAATCCAATTTAAGCAGGTTAAAAATTGTCAAAATAGTCCAACCATATTTCTCCAACAGAATTTCCAACCATAGAGCACACACAAAAAAATGCTAAACTTGAAAGCATTCTATCATTTCAATATATTCCATGGCTCAGATTGGCTTGCAGTGGGTGAATAGTGAGGACTTAAATCTCTTTATCACAAGAGGCAGATCTGGACTCTGAAACAATACAGCATCTTCTCTCAGTGTGGGGATATTTTGACGGTTTGGCTGAGCCATCTCTGGAGGCTACAAACAAAAAGTTTTAAAATCCTTTTTCTCTGAAGGGAAGAAAAAAAATCAAATCATATTTAGGAAGTCTTCTTCTCTGTAAAATATGCTTCCAAAATAAAAGACTTGTGACTTGTTTCCGAGAGGCTAAACATACAGAAAATGGAGAATAGTTTTATTCCTTCTACTATTTAACATTCAAGCCTGGCTATAGGAGGCGCTGACCCTTGTGCACTGGCTATCTATCCAAAGCAAATTACTGATAGGGACTTTTGGTATTAGGACCTGTAGAAGAGTGGGTCTGATATTGGGGAAGTTTTTTTTGTTTTGTTTTGTTTTTTCAAAGAAGATACCAGGTCTAGTAGGTAACTGAAAAAGTCAGTCTTCAAAGACCTAACACCAAATGAGAGAAGTTGCCCTGTACCCTTTCCCCAGGGAAAGCTAGGAGAACACCCATTAGGATTTACTTCCAGAAGAGTAGAGAGCCATAGTGCCTTAAGGGGAGGTGGGGTGACAACTCATCAAGCCAAAAGTGAGCTGTCCTGATAGTGAGACTTTGGTAAGAAGAAAACCTCACACAGTTGACAAGCCTTTAGGTAGATTTCCAAGACTGACAGGCGGCTACCACCAGTAATCCATGCTGTTTTCTCCTATTAGAGTCCAAGAATTACTAGGTTGTTTTCTTGATATATCATTTGTTCAAGTATTATTTCTCTGAGGAAAGAGCAGAAATGCTGGAGGCCACTCCTATATTTCAGGGAGCACATATTTATTTATAAAGACCAAGCTCATTACTCATGCATTATAATGTGGGTAAAAGTGATTGGATTCCTTTATTGACAGCAGCCTATGCCAGATGGCTGAAATGCCACTCTCATTTCAGGAAGAAAGGAGGACTTCACAGCAAAGAGGAAGCCTGGAGTTGCAAGGTAAAATCGTTCTTAATTATCAGTCCCTGGCAATGTATGGCCTCCACTACATTTAGGCATTTATGATTAGAAAGTGGATTTCAAACTAAGGACTTTCCCAGTACAAAGTCCACTATTAAAAGCAGAGTACAAATGACAATGGGTCCGGGGGACTGTAAGGGGCGCTGGACCTAGATAAGCAAAAACATGCCAGCTTTAAGATGAGTTTTTGGCTCTGGGCTTAGAATGAATCAATCCTCCAACTTGGCAAGCTATAATTAATTCCAGGAGTGTATCACTCATCTGTGTAGTGGCTGCTCCCTCAAATAGAGATCTTACAAAACTCTCCCTGGTGAAATCAGCGAAGCCATCAGACATAGCCATATGTTCAAAGCTCAGAGAGGATTGGTCATGAGGCAGTTGTCCATGGATTGAGATGTTAACCGCCCAACAAAATTTTAGTAGCATAGGTTGAGAACCTCAGGGTTGTTTCAACTGTTACCAAGAAAGCAAGACAAACAAACGAAAACAAAAACCAGAACAAAACAACAAACAAACAAACAAACAAAAAAGCAAACACAAAAACAAAACCCCAAACCTCTTTGAACATTTACATCTTCTCCTTTTCTTTTTTTCTCATCTAGTAATTGATTTCTCAGATACTAGAGTGGCTTTGTTGAGAGCACCCACTGAGGCCAACAGAAAGGATAAAATGATTGGGAGAAAGAAGTTCTCACACAGACAAGGTAAACAGGCAGGAATTGGATTATTCCAACATCCTCCGCTGAGGTAGGATTCACAACTAATCTGATTATATGAATATTATGAGCCACTAAGTATCTTTCTGCAGCAATTACCAAGCTTTGCTGCATTAAAAAAAGGGCATTTCTTTAGTGCTGGGTTCATCTGTCAAGTGTTTGGCTTCAAAGCAAGAGTTAGAGACACAGACAGACAGACTGAAGTGGGCTTATAACGTACCTGTGTTTCTCCTCAGCTTTCCCTCTTTTCTCCTTTCCTGCTCGTCTACTAAAGACCAGGGGATGATTTTTATTCCTTAAATATCTTGAAACCATTTTTAAATATAATACTGTGTTTGCCCCCCGTAAATTTTTTTGGAATGGGGGTGCCTGCGTGGCTCAGTGGGTTAAGCCTCTGCCTTCGGCTCGGGTCATGATCCCAGGGTCCTGGGGTTAAGCCCCACATCCGGCTCTTTGCTCAGCAGGAAGCCTGCTTCCCCTTCCCCGTCTGCCTCTCTGCCTACTTGTGATCTCTGTCTGTCAAATAAATAAATAAATAAAATCTTTAAAAAATTCTTTTGGAATCATGAGTTGGTACCAGCTGAAAAAGCTATGCCATCCTCTCTCAGCCATGGCATTGCCCAGGGTGACCAAAAAAACATTCGAGCCCTGATTTCTACACCTCTACCTGAGGCCTGAAGACCTAAGATTTGGGATAAAGGTAACAAGAGCTGTGTCAGAGTTCATTGGTGTTCCCTCTTGAGCCTGCCAGCAGTTAGCCTGGCTTCTTTTTATGAAAACCAAATCAATGCCGACCTAAGTCAGAGACTCTACAAGACCATATTGGCAATGGATGACAACGCGGAATCAGTGTCACACTTGACAGTGTGAGGGATGCGCCCTAGAGATGAAGCACAAGATGCTGGTCATAAGCTCAGGCTCTGGGTTTCAATCTTCCACCTATCACTTCCCAGCTGAGGAATGACATTAGTTCACTACTTTTTTTTTTTTTTAAAGATTTTATTTATTTATTTGACAGACAGAGACCACAAGTAGGCAGAGAGGCAGGCAGAGAGAGAAGGAAGCAGGCTCCCTGCTGAGCAGAGAGCCCGATGCGGGACTTGATCCCAGGACCCTGAGATCATGACCTGAGCCAAAGGCAGCAGCTTAACCCACTGAGCCACCCAGGTGCCCCAAATTTTTTTTTTTAAGAAGGGGGGAAGCAGGCTCCCCGCTGAGCAGAGAGCCTGATGCGGGGCTCAATCCCAGGACCCTGGGATCATGACCTGAGCCGAAGGCAGAAGCTAAACCACTGAGCCACCCGGGTGCCCCTATTTCACCACTTTAGGCTGTAATGTTCTGAGGCACTGGGGAAAACGGTATACTTAGTACGCACTATTGTACTAGAGTTGGTTTGAAAAGTCAAGATGAAACTCCCACCATATCCTAGGTAAACTCGTACTGATCACTTCTCGAGAATTACTTTGGACTTGGCTTTCCCTGGCTTTAGCCACCCAGGACTTCACCCCATTGCTTACCTGGCCATGCACCCACTTGTCACCCAGCCAAGTACCCTGCTTCTCTGGCCTAAGATGTTCTTTCCTAGTCACCGAGCCTTCACTGTTCTGTTCAGTTTGCCCTTCCTCAGAGGAAAGCTTCAGGAATTCCCATGGTGACACCACATCCTCCCTAGTCCCTAGAATGGCAGCTGTGTGTGGCAGGGACTGTGCCTGCCTTTGATCCTCATTCCGTTCCCAGCCAGGGGCTGAGGACTGAAACACAGTAAGAACTCCATAAATAGTAGTTGCTATCACGACGCTATATGTCAGGTCTTAAGAGCAGAGGTTGGGAAATACTCATGTCTGTCTTTGGGGATTGCTAGGCACTAGGAAGGTAAGCAGGGGCATAGCATTGGTGGTTTTGAATTTTTCAGGAGGACATGAGCTCCATCAAATTGTGATTTTAATGAGCAAAACTGTTTGCCGCAAAATTCATCAGAATCTAGCTGTACACCTGTACTGAGCTGTGCTCATTGCCAGGCGTCCTGGGCTCACTGGCCATCGTCTTGAAAGCCATCCCTCAATGTGTGCCATCCTTGTATTCATAGGCAATAGCCCAGGAATTAGTATTCAAGTTAGATCATCTCTCTGCAAATCCAGTGGCTAAATACATATTTTAATTGAGCTCAGGAGTGTTGACTTGCAGACACAGGGTAGAAAAAAAAATCACTAGAAAAATGGCAAGTGGAAGCAGCCTTTTACCTTTGAATAGAATGTGATACTTACAAAACATCAATAACAATTTTCTATTGGGGAAAAGCCTGCGGCAAGAATAACCTGCTTAGGTTTTTAAGCTGCAACTCAACAAAAAAATTAGCGTTTCTTTTTCTTTACAAAACAAAACTGCCGTAGTAAGCCAGGTAAGGTAACTTTAACTGGACGAAATATAATGCAATCAGTTGTCTGTGATATTAAGATATGGGAATTGTCATTAGTCAGTGAAAAGGCTCCTGTGTCCAAACTCATGTTTGCGGGGTGGGGGGGTGGGGGGGGGAGGTTCCACAATGATTAAAATGAACAATATAAATTTAGTAAGAAACAGAATGACCAGAGGAGGGTAAGGATATGCCTTTGTTGAACATCAAACTTGTTATGAATCAAGATTTCTCATCTCATTTGTACAGTATAAAATACTACTCAAATTTATCACGGATACCAAGCACTCCATAAACTATTATCACTCTGCCTGTTAATTTCACTGTCATATATACATGTTCACACAAAAATGACTTCAGTGTGTATATCTCTCTCTCTTTATCTGTCTATATGATGCCTTTACATACATTTATTTTCATACATAATGTATTTTCATGGCAATATTATTTGTGGTTCACTGATGGTAACAGCTAACATTTACTGAGCATGTTTTCTAAGTTGGGAACTGTTCCAAGAGCTTTTTTTTTTAACTTTTTTTTTACCTTTTTTTTTTTTTTTTAACTTATTTGAGAGAGAGAGAGCATGTACATGTGAGCAGGGAGGCCAGAGGGGGAGGGAAAGGGAGAAAGAATTTGAAGCGGACTCCGCGCTGAATGTGGAGCTTGGGCACGGAGCTCAATCCCACAACCATGAGATCACCACCCAAGCCAAAACTAAGAGTCAGAGGCTTAACTGACTGAGCCACCCAGGTGCCCCAAGAGCTTTACATTTATTATCCTACTTAATAGTCACTAGGACCTCCTGAGATAGGTGTGACTATGATTCCCATTTTGTAGATGAGGCCAGTGAGGTTTGGGAAGATTAAGTGAATCATCTAAAGCCACAGAGCCAGTCAGGGGCTTTGCTGGGATACAGCTCAGGCAGCTGGACTGCAGAGTTCTGGACCCAGACACAACTCGCTACCACATTGTAACCTCATGGTTCAGACAATTTTGGCAACATCTCAAACAAACAAAAGGACACTCCTGTGGGCTTTGGAGGTTCCAAGAGAAGCCCGAATGTGGCCCTTCTATAGATCATTAAGTCTTACATGGAGTGTCTGCTCATAACAAACATTTTCTTAATAATCTAGTTATCTTTCAAATTCTAAGGCAGTAGTGTGAGATGCCACTAAAATTGGGTGGATTTTCAATTTTTTAAAAAATAAACCTTATCAACATTCTTAACCTTTCTAGTGGGCTTCCCAACTGCTTGTTTCTGTACCACATAATTATCACACAAAGAACTACCTACTTATGCGGAAGCAAGAAAGAGAAAACAAAACAAACGGAAAACACAAACATAGGCATGTTTGTTGTTTCATATTGAGGGTTATTTAGCTTGGATAATAAATCATTACAATGAATGTCAACACCGCACAGGGGAAAGGGAGTAGTTAGTTGCATATGCTAATGGCAGACATGCATTACTAATAAGGAAGAGAATGAACGACTCCAGCCTCACGCTAGTTATCACTGCAAATCACAAAGACAAAGCGTGCTCACATAGAGCATATGACTGCTAGATGACAGAGCAGGCAAATATTCACACGTCAACAGCAATCGCTCCCATATTCCATCCAAGACTACTGAAGAGTTTAAAAATAAAGCTCTCCCTGTCATGCACCAAGATGTCAAGTTTAAACACATCTGCCAGTCAAAGGGATTTTGCCAGTCTTTACCCCTGGAAGTGTGGTCTAAAGGCTCCAAGTGTATTCTAACTACAAAGAGCGGTGATGTTATCCATCAATATCCTGTAGCTTTTCCCTTTAAGATGGGTCTCAGACCCACAGAGCCTCTGCTTCCCTGTTGCCTCTAGCCTACCATTGCCTTCACACGGAACCAAAGCAACAGCCTCCTGTCTGCCTGCCTTACTGGTCTCTTGCTTCCTTTCTATCTAGCATAAAATAGTGGGAACTGCTTTTTTTTGGTAGGTTTTTTTTTTTTTTTTTGGTGGTAAAATAGACATAACATTACCCATTTTAACCAGTAAGTGTACAGTTTGGTGGCATTATGTAAATTCACATTGTTTTGCCACCACCCACCATTCATCTTCAAGAACTTTCTCATTTTCCCAAATGGAAACTCTGTCTCCATTAAGCACGAACTCCCCATTCTGCTTCCCCCAGCTCCTGGCAACCATCATTCTCCTTTCAGTTTCTCGGAACTCGACTACTGTAGGTACCTTGTACGTGCGGGGTCCTCTAATATTTGTTTTTGCATCTGGCTTATATCACTTAGCACAAAGTTCTTCCAGGTTCACTGTGTGGAGGCATGTGATAGAATCTCCATCCTTTTTAAGGCTAGATAACATCCCATTGTGTGTATATGCTGCATTTTGCTTATGTATGCATCTGTTGGGGCACAATGGGTTTATTTTCCCCTTTTGTCTATTGTGTATAATGCTGCTGAAACACGGGTGTCCAAATACCCCAAATACCGGGGTCCTTCCTTTCAGTTCTTTGGGGAACATACTCAGAAGGGGAATCACTGCATCAGATGGTCATTCTACTTTGAAGTTTTTGAGGTACCGTCACCCTGTCTTCTCCAGAGCAACACTATCTTACCTTCCCATCAGCAATTATAAAGTTTCCAATTTCTTTACAACCTTGTCACATTTTTTTTTTTTAGAAAAATACAGTTTTTAAAAATAGAAACTGAACGCAAAAACTCTCTTTCATGGCTTCCAACTGCCATGCATAGTCAACTATTATAGCATGAAATAGTCAACTCCTTAGCGTGGCTGCAAGGCCCTCTCTGTGTTCTCTGCAAAACCTCTTTAATTCCATCTCCTCCCACTCAGCCTCCTTGTTTTGCACTAGACATGCTCGTCTCCATTTCATTTTTCAAACATGTCGGATTCTTCCCCAGGTTAGGATCTTTGCACCTACTAATTGTTTCGGCTCGAAAGCTCTTTCTCTCTTTATTTCCAAGACTGGCTTGGCTTCATCCCTTCCGTCTCAGATTAAACACTGTTTCATCACCAAGAGAGTTAGTGATATTCCTCTCCATAATCCCCTCTCTTCTCTTCTTGCTCTTTCCCTCCATAGCACTAGATCAATGTACAATCACAATCTTCCTGCTTGTGTATTTTATTGTTCATCTCCATGCCTAGGTAGAGATCCTCTAGGAGAAGAGCCCAGATCATGTTATGTCCCCAGAGTAGACATAACATGTCTACTCACTGTTATGTCCCCAGAGTAGAACAAAGTGCCTTGCACACAATAGGTAGTCAGTGAATGTCAATTACGTTTATGAGTGAATTACAGAAAAATCCAGGCCCACAAACAGAACTCAGTAGCAGGCTCCAGTGATAACCTCACTCAGTTCTGGGAAAAGGTTGGAAGGAACATATCCCATGCAGATATTCATCAGCCCTGGCAACAGGCACTGTGTGTCTTTGGCCTGAAAACCCACACATCTCAATAACAATGGGATCAATTTTGACATTAACACGAATATTACCAAAGCCCAAGAGATACATTTAAATTCACCAAGCTCTGCGGCAGATAATATAAAAGCTCTAACTTGCTCTCTAGAAACAAGAAACTTTCATTTATGGCTTCCCAGCTCTTGCTAATCCTGCCCATTAGGCCAAAATATTGCATTTTACACAGGATGCAAGATCATACAAGAGACTGATGTAATACTCAGGCACAAAACCAGCTGGCAGATTTACCACTGAAATCCCCTTTATTCAGAAGGCACAAATCAGCCCGTGATGCCTTTCTTGACAGATTTCTGCGTGTTCCTCATTAGGGATAGATGAAAGTAGGCAACCCTGCATTCGGGGCTCCACTCCCCCTCCTCACATCTGCATACTCAGTCATTTGTAAATGGAAAGAAACACATCCCCACATTTGCCCAGAGGTGGTTGTTTATTCAGAAAGGTGACTTCTGACATTGACAATAATGTCAGTTTTCCATCTGCATATTTTAAGGTAATGCATCCTTCCTTTAAGTGCTTTCAGTGCAGCTTCTTGGTTTCCCTCTTTCAATGAGCACAGTGACACCCAGACCTCTAGGTCTCAATTTGAATAACTTTCTGGGAAAAGTGAAATATGCAGTAACGGCTTCTCACCAGCCCAAGGACAGGGGCTCGGGTTGCTAAAAAGTGAGCGCGGATACCACAGTCCTTTCATCTTCCTTAGCCTGCCATACTCGACTAGCTAAGGGCGGAAAGGCTCACCCCAGGCTGTGGATGAATCCATCTCTAAAATGTGGTTTATCCCCGGAGATCTCTCCGGAACATTTGCGCAGGTAGCTGAGTGGTTCATCAGCATAGCAATTGGCCCGGTCAGTTCCATCCGTCAGAGCAGAGAAATGCGGCTGGTGGAGGGGAGACTGGTGGGAGAGCTCCCCACGGGCAGGTAGAGAAGGCACATTCATCCAGAGATCATAAATATGCATCTGGGCCCTCATCTTCTCTGCATGAGGGTGGTAGAATGAAGAAGGCAAAGAGGAAATCCTCATGGCCCAGAGTCTCCAAGTGTCCCTGTTCCACCTAAGAAAGTGCTCTCCTTAGATCTAAAAAGGCAGGCAAATTTGCCACCTGTGTCTCGAGGGGCTGACAGAAACACAAAGGAAAGAGAGCACACCCTTTCCAGCTTCCAGATCGCCAAGCTCACAAAATCCCAGCCAACAGAGGTTTACTCCTCGAGAAGTTACTCCATGCCAGGTGGAATCTGACAATGAGTAAGACAGCATCTCGCTCCTTGGAGAACTGACAATCTAGACATTTTAAATTCAATTGCTAAATTAATTTAAATAGGATCTAAGAAGCTCTGCGATGGAAAAAACAGATGGTGCCGTGAGAGCGGGGGCAGAGGAACCTTACTTAACTGTGGGTGGCGTGGGGCGGGGTCACCGAAAATTTCCCCGGAGGGGTGAAAACCGGACAGAGACTTGACCAGCAGCAGCTTGCAGGATAAAATCAGGGTAGAAGAAGGAGAGGAAGGACAACTCTGCAGTCCCTCGATTTTAACCACAGCACTATATACTGTTCGCTTTTTTGCTGGAGCTGGAATGTCAAGTTGAGAATTTTCTAGCATCTCCCTCTTGGCTGAACTCTAAAGACACCTATGCTGAGAAGCCAAGATAAGGAGACACAACATAGACCATCAGCAAGACTGGCTTGGAAATTCTGACTTTCACCGATCAAGAGGCTTCTCCCCGAAGAAAGACCTGATTAATGACACGCTGTTTGTCAGTTGTTCGTCGCTGTCTTTGCCCGACAAGGATGAGACAGTTAAAAAGAGAGAAAGAAAGAAAAGGGGAAGAGAAGCAGTAAATTACTCTTTATCAAGCTCAGCAAGTTGGAGAATTGGTGAAGTCTTAATTAAAGTAAGCAGACAATTTCAAGTAAGGAGAAGTTCATCCTACATGGGAGAAGAATTCTAGGTTATGAACATCAGTGAAAAGTTAAAAGTATCCACTACCATTTGTCATTTATCCAAGGCGTGGGTGGTAACAGAGGTAGTAAACTGCCCCTAATAGCAGTTAGTATGACTTTGGTCATGGCAAGATGGCGCTGAGCAACTAAAGGTAAGGTGTTTGTGCCCACGTGAGCCTTCCTCCTTCTTGCTTTTCTTCCCCTCACCATCCCACCAGAAACATGATAATAACAACACAATCCCCATTTGGCAGGCAGTGTCTCACTATCTCAGCCACTTGCTATGCCTGAGGATACTTGACATTTGCCAATCTCTGGGGAGCTTCTGCAATTTCAAACTCTCAGCGTACAGAATCGAATGCAAAGAACAGAATAACACAGACTTGGGAACCAAGAAGAGCTTGTTGGTCAAAGTTGTGCTTTCTGTGGTCCGGGTAGGCAAGAAGTAAACCTAACAGACAGGTTAGAACATAAACATAAACCAATCTATCTAAAGAATTTTTTTAAAAAAAGATTTTATTTATGTATTTGACAGAGATCACAAGTAGGCAGAGAGGCAGGAGGGGTGGGGGTGGGGGAAGCAGGCTCCTCGCTGAGCAGAGAGCCAGACGATGGGGATGTAGGGCTAGATCCCAGGACCCTGGGATCATGACCCAAGCCAAAGTCAGAGGCTTTAACCCACTAAGCCACCCAGGCACCCCCTCAAAGAAGAATTTTTAAAAAGAGCCTTTCAAGCATTCACTTGCTTGGACCATATTTTTGTCTAGGCAGTAAGCATTGTAGGGGCTGCCTTCGAAGAGAGAGTTGGAATACATACTTTGCAATGCTGAGTGCCAATATTTAACAGTGTCTGTCTTGGGGCCACCATCCTGGTTTCTGGAATCACTCTGCAAGAAGACAGGCCAAAGAGTAAGTGTAAACTTGGAATTTATAAGCTAGATAATCGGTTATCATCAAAAAGGGATAAAGGAAGGAAGAAAAAAAAATCTCTGATACTTCCACTGGATTTTGATAAAATATCTTGTATGGCAGTTATTCCTCAGACCCAAAGACAATAGCTTCTGGTGGGTAAAATGTAGAGTCCTTGAAGTAATTCTTGCGGTAGCAATGGTCGGAAGAATTCTGATCGCTTTGTAACCTCTCTGTAAACTTAATGAAGCACCTTTGGTTGGAGGTTTTTAAAACTGGGTCAAAGAAAGGAGAGCGGCCCCCTGAACGCTGATGCTACTTTATAACAGATTGAATAAGTTGTGGCAGTAAATCCGCAGAAACCTTTGCCTAAGCACAGCAGTGAACCAACACAGCAAAAACCTTTCTGATAAATGGAGATCAATAGCAGGAAATATCTAAAATTGGTTTTTCATCCCTAACCTCGCCACTGCATGGTGGCAATCGGAGCTCTGCATTTTTGGGGCACTCACTGAAGTCATAGGAGGTCCTAGAGAGGAAAAAAATAAATGGATGCAGGAAAGAGGAGAGGGAATCCAACAACTCTCTGGGAAGATGATTGGCCATCTTGGACGTTACTCATTCCTTTTCATCTTTCATGTAATTTCTTCTGTCTGATAAAGAAACTCCAATGCTATATGCAGATAAAAAAAACGTGCTCAGATGCAGCTAATTTCTCCTGTTTTACTCACACCTAAGAGTATAATAAGGGTGTCTGGGGATGTGGCAGGAGGGGATCTTGTTCCTCCAGAAGAGCTGGTCAGATGGTTCGTTCATTTGTAGGATATCGTAGATCTGTGTATGCACGTACGTGCATGTGTGAGGGAGCGTGACAGACTGAAAATTCGTCACTTTGATTCTCTTCCAGAAAGCCATCTGAGAATCCAGAACAACATGTTCCTCAGGGTAGCCCCAAGTTAGGCAGTCCTTGGGCATCTGCCTAATTCCTTCCAGCAGAGGAGCAGGTTCCTGTGACACTCCTAGTCCAGTAGTGCGAGCATACTGAGGGTTCAAAGTTGATCAAACTTTTCCCGTCAGTGATATTGCGGGACATGGCCGTTCTGGCACTCTCTTTGGGCTTCTGTTCCTGGCTCAATGACTCTAAGATATTTGTAGGATGCCTCTATGGTGGGAGGGGGAATAGCCAGTCCCCAAGCTTGGAAGAGCTATTGGGAAGCCCCAGAACCTAAGTAGGAAAGTTCAGTTTCCCTAGAGGGCCCCTGGGATGGATGCTGATTCTTGGCATTAGGGCCATAGGTCCTCAGCTGTCTGCTGAGGAACTGGTGGAGTTGTGCGCCACGTGGTGATTTTAATCTTGAGTTTTCAATTTGTTAATAATCTAAAGCTAAAGTTAGATTTTTATCACTTGCAAAGACAAACTTTTCTTTTGCACGGATATGGTAATTTCCATAGAATACAATTTCAGTGAGTTTTCCTAATAGCAGGCTATATTCCTCAAGGTGGAGAAACACAGCACTGGGCCTTTATGCGAAGTTAAGAAATTTGCAGAAATGTAGGCCACTAAAGTTCTTTATGACACTTTTTTATTCATTGTGCAAAATATGGGCAGATAGCCTGCCTTGTATCAGGCATCACTCGGGGTCCAGGGGCTCTATCAGTGAACGAGCAGATCAGATTTCCTTCCCTGGTGGAACTTGTGTGTTAGTGAGACAAAGAAAGAATATCAAAATAAAGCATTACATAGCAGGTTAGAAACTCCTAAGTGTCATGAAAAACATAACAAAGTAAAACAAAAATCATCAGGTGATGGGGTTTCAGAGTGAGGGAGGGGAATGGGAGAAAGGGTGACTTTTGCTTTTCGACAGCATGTTCAGGATAGGCCTCACGGAGAGGGTACATCTTCAAAATGACTTAACAAAATGGAACGTAGAAGGAAAGATGCAGTCACTCACTATCTTAGTCATAGATAGTTCTGGACATTTGTGTTACAGAGGTATTCGACGGTAACTTTGGGGTAGAGGGGCAGGCATTGCCGTGTGGAGAGAGCGACAAGAAGCTAGCTGGGCAGGACACTCATTTAGTTACATGTGACCCCCAGTCACGGCTACCGAAACTCAAATAGGTTGTTGACTCCAGGGGCAATTACCTTCTGAGCCAGATAACAACATGACAAGACAAGTAAAAGAGAAAACAGGGAGAAAGGAAGCAAGTGGGAGAAGCCTGGGCTGCTGGCAGTCCGATATTCACACCAAGTCTAACTCGCAAAGGCTATCCAGCACCATGGACATCCTTCTACGTTCCCATGGCCTCCAACAGTGTATTAAATTCTTTCCTTGTCCGACATCAAGTGATGACAGAGTTGTCACTGTCCTGAGTAACAGGGGATGGGATAACTTAATTTCTTTTTCTTTCAGAGGCATGTCACGGGGCTGTAGGTAAAGATAGAAGAAAAGCACTAGATCTAGGTAAAAGAAGTCATAATTTACCACACTCTTGGAGAGACAAAGAGTAAAGTCACTGAGGGTAAAATGTACCACATGGTGTTTTAATCGACAAAGAGCTGTGTGACATTTTCTACTGGAATCAGTAGTGTAGGATGGTCGAACTCTGCTGTCGAAACATCCCTAGCTAGTCCCCAGGACAAAAAAGTTCGAGTATTACTGATTTCACATCTCTGAATATTCACCAGTAATTCAAAATGAAGAATAAGTATATGAGAAACAGGTTTTTTGTTTTTGTTTTTGTTGTTGTTGTTTTTTAATAGGAACACCATGCTTTATTTGACACTCTAAAACTAAAGACATCCAGTCTCTAGGTGGGGGTTCAATAGTCCTTTTGGAAACTAGCTCCTATCTTACTATTGGTGCAGGAACATCCAGGCTTATGGCTGCAATCTCAAGCAACACATTCCATGGTCTCCTCCCAGGTCAGCCAGTCAGGAACTAGACTCCTATGCTGCCAATTCAAGTCCCTCCCAGGCAGAACAAAAGCTTCTGTGCACATCCAGTCTTGCCCATCACAGTACTGTCTGCATTCCTGTTCTATCTGTCCTCGCATCCCCGTGACTCACACCTCCACAGATCTGCACCCCCCACTTCCTCATCACTCTTCAGGTCTTGGGTACTGATGACTCTATCCTCGGGAAATTTTATGACACCATGCAAGGATCAGAAAAATTTGCAATTTTTTCCATTTACTGAACCAAAGCCCTAATGAATGTTTCTACAGATAGGATGGGAGTCCTAATGGCTCATAAATGCTAATAAAAAGCAAACATTTAGGGGCAACTGGGTAGTTCAATCGGTTAAGCATGTGCCGTCGGCTCAGATCATGATCCCAGTACCTTGGGATCAAGCTCTGCATCAGGCTCCCTGCTGCTTCTCCCCCTCCCTCTGCTGCTCCCCCTGCTTGTGCTCTCTTATAAATTTTTAAAAATCTTAAAAAAAAAAAAAGCAAACATTTATGGAACACTTGCCATATGTGGGGTGTGCATGAACGTTTACTACTAAACCAGCTTACATGTGCTAAGTTCTCTGAGTGCACTAGTGTCTTTATCTTCACCATAACCTTTCAGTTAGGAAAGAGGATACTGAGACACGCAGAGGTTAAGCAACAGTAAGGGGCAGAACCAGGATTTGAACCTGTAGTTTTAAGTATTACATCCTATTGCTACTACGAAAAGCATTACGTACTTACAAAAGATGTACTTACACAAAGTATTAAGCTACCCATAACAAAAACAAAACAAAACAAAACAAAAACCTTATGGTAGACAGACTTAGAGTAAGGCTATGGAGATGGAGAACCAGCAGGACTGTAGTTTTAGCTGGAGATGTTGCTAGACCAGTCAAGGTCACAGCATGGAAGCAGATGGCACCTAACTGGGTAATGTGAGGAGAGTTTATTACAGGCTCCTTTTAAAAAGTTGTGGTCAGGGTTTGGGAAACCAGAAGGGATGACACAATGCTCCAGGGCTAGCAAGATAGAGAAGTTGCCATTGGTAGTCCTGCAGGGGCAAGGAGAGGGAATGACTGGAGGAATCCAGAAAGACAGAACTGTCTGGAGAAGGCAACCTGAGAAGGCATGTGTCCCTAAGACAGGCAAATAGCCAGCATCAGGCACCAGGACAAAGAGGAAGCTGGTAATCCGTGCCCTGCCTCCTCTTCCTCTGCCCTCTGATCTCCTGCCATTGAGTAAGCCAGTGGGCAGCTAGAGGACAAGGGCACCCGTTGATGCAGCCCACATAGTCATTTTTCAGGACAGAGAGCAAAGTCTTAAAGGGTTCAGGGCAACATGAAGGACAAATGGGAAATATGTAACATGTCATTCCAATGATAAACTGGGACAATTCTCAACCTCCCTGGGACTCAATTTCTCATCATTATAATGAGACAATTGGACCACACGTAATTTACACTGCCTTCCAGCTCTGACATTTCAAGGTTTTATGAATCCACCCTCCACCTATTTCTCAAGAGATTTTCCAAATAACTTCAAAAAATAATGACTACAACAGAACCCCCACAATGCAAACTCTAGTGATATCGTGCATCACTCCTGCCCATGTGTTTTGATAAGAGTGCGAATATAGACCACGGCTGAGGTGGGAGGGCATTCATCTTCTCTAGAAAGTAACCAGAACGTTGCTAAGTGATCTTAAAAGAAGCCTGGAGAATATGAAAACTGTCTTGGAAAGGATAACAGAAAATCCCTTGCTATCTTTCTGATACAGAAGAAAGTAGTGCCAAGCATACTAGGTGAACCTGGAGAGAGGTGCTTCGTATGCTTTCCTGGGAGTCTGTCATGCCTATGTTCTCATCAAGAGCTAACGGACACACACGGTTGGACACTGGATGTGGATGTTGGCAGGGAGGGCCTTGGTTGGGGGGAAAAAGAGGGATAAGACTGAAAAGAGAGGATTGTATTCTCCTGAATCATTTGAGGCTTATCCAAGTAGCCTTTGAAGTTTGCTCTTCGGCTCTTGTTGAGATGTTTTTGGTTCTCAAGGTCTTTGGTTGATTCCTGAGGGAGCACTAAGGTTATCTGTTGTCTAAAGAAACAGATGTCACAGGCTCTTCATGAGGGCATCTGCCCTCCTTAGCTTCTGGGGACACACGTCGTTGTTCTCAAAGGCTGAGGTAATTGATGTGCAATAATTTAAAGGACGTTGGACTCTTTTCCCTGCCTCCCCCATCTCTACTACTCAAATAAATGGAGTGGAACTACACCATTACAGAGTCATCCCTTTGTTTTGCCTTGACTCACAAGAGGTAATACTAACCCTTTTTCAGTTTCATTGATTTTCTTTTTTCTTAAATGAGAGGATACTTGTGTCATCTTGAGACCCCTAAATCTAGGAGACCAAGGATATGTACACATTTTGTAAAAAGGCGAGCTATGCTCATTTTGGACTTATTCTACTTCACAACTATTCCTGCCATGGTCTGAAGGATGAAAAGGAAGGGGGGGGGGGAATGGCAAATGTATACACATATATAAAAAAACAATACGCAAGTAAGAACCTATTCTCATGTGGTTGTGTCAATACCACCTGTAGGTCATACATATAAGGAAACAAAAGCTTGAGATGTAGAGTGGGTTGAAATACCAACATGCTCACTTACTAGTTGATGACCTTGCATGAGTACTTTGCCATTGGTTTCCTCGTTTTAAAAATGGACATCATGGCAGTTTTTAATACCTAACACACAGGATGGATGTGGCAAAATGAGATCAATTCAAATACTTAGGATAAGAGAAGTAAATGCACTTCGTAAAACATACATTACCCTAAAATGCAAGGGATTTTTAAGACTCCATTTAAATTGACATGACAGCAGCATGCCCTTTGCAGGCAAACGGAGCACCTGAAGATTTGTCAACAAACCCGGCCACCTGCAGCAAAGACACCAGGAGTTTCTTAAAAATCTGTTCAGCATACTAAATATCAGATACAGGTCACAGGAATAAGCCACATTTTGAAGTTCAATTAACAGAATGAATCATTTTGCCACCCTTCCTTTTGCCTATTTTTAAAAATGTCTTAACACAGCCACAATCAAGGGTAAAACCGATCAGTGTGCAGGGAACTATCACAAATAGGTCTCTGAAGGGTGAAAAAATGTGACAGATGTATAGAGAGTAACTTGAAAGAGTATTTCGGCAACAGACACAAGACGCTTGACTTAACAGATGTTTACAGTTAATAAATCCCATTTTATAACTATTTCACAGAGTATTTTTCTGGTGAAATACCTGGCAGCCATCATGAGGGCAGCAGAAATATATTTCCGATCGACAGCCTGCTGGGAAGTATTAATTACACTCAGTGACAAGGACTCACAGCCTCTACGCGCCGCGGAGCAAAACCAGGGTCATTGCCAAGTCCCCCACTTCTTCCTAGATACTCATTGGAAGGTCCAAGTAAATGCTCCACCAGTACTGTTGATTAGGAAAGGTCCTGGTCAAGCCCCCACTGCATGCACCTTAGTCATCCTTCCCCAGAGACTCTGTCACAACCTTCCCATGCACAAAACTCACTTGCTGAGGTGAGGCGCTGGCAAGTCTCCATGAGAGGCGGCCTGGCCGGCATTCAGTTGTGCCGGCCGCATTGATAACCAGGAGCGGCTGGCTCACCATTGGCACAGGCTGGGCAAGGGAAGCTCTTCCTTTTGTGTTCCCCTCTAACTACAGAAAATCACCAGCAGTCCCAGCCCGACGCAGCTGAGGCCTTCTCCAGCTGCGAAGGAAGAACATAATAGGCAATAGCTGCTCTCCCCTCCTCCCTTTTTTTTTCTCCCTTCCCTGTAGACACACTCAGCATGAGGTTCCTGAGGAATTAGTGGCGGGAGGACGCCTCCCCCGCTGGTAGCCAAATGCCAACCGCACGTCCTGCCCATGTAATGTGTCTGACATTTCTGCATCGCTCTGGCTTAACATTGTTTGACACAGACTTTTTGAAATACCTCTTTAAAAGGTTTGTGCATATGTGCATGTGTTGTACGTGTGTACGATTTCTGTTGTTTCACAGCATCATTGCCTGTATTTATTATTATTCTTCTAAATTATTCTCTTAGTTGCTGACACATCGCTGCTTTGGCATTTCCACTTAGGCAGAAGTAATTGGTTTCAGAAGGCTGAAAACCCTTATTTGAAACCATGTGCACATTCTTGTTGATGGATGCCACAAAATGTTCAAATATCATCTTCCCTCAAGTAAAACAAGCGTTCAAATCCAGAAGGACGGAGTGTGATTGACAGCACGGCATACTTACATTTTAACTACCTGTTGTCAAGTTATTTTAAAGCACCTGTATATGAAATGGGGTCAGTACTCCTGGTTGGTCAGTCACCTTTAGATAGATCTTATCAGGTTCGAAAGGGATTTTCCTTCCCTGTGCTGGAAAGGACTCTCCATTTCTCATTGTGTTTCCTAATGGGCAAAGGGCTGATGAAGTCAAGATCTCTGTCCAACATGCACACAAGGTGCTATTTCTGATGGAGAAGAGAATGAACAGCTATCCATTATGTTTGGAAGAAAGATCTAATTGTAGCCCTTCTACTCAGAAAGCAGAGCTTTTTTTCTTGCAATGTTTTTGGACATTTTTTTTGTGATTTTATTTTTAAAGATGTCATGGCATGGCTACTGAAATGGAGTACACAGATGACATTAGGATCTCAGACAAAAAAAAAAAAAAAAAAATTCTCCCAAGAAACAATGAACCTCAATGCCAGATCATGTAGGGAAGGCAACAGGATGCCTGGGCACAGCTGCCACAGAATGGCCAAGTAGGCATGTGGGTAGGAGCTGTGCATGTGTTTTGCACCACCACTTATCTGCCTAGGTGAGGCACCACAAAATGCACTGCCATTGGTGGTATCTTCAAAGACCATCCTGGAAACTCAGGGCAGAAATTCATCCACAGCCTCTCTATGGGATGCCTAGAACAATACAGCAGCACAGTTAAGACTGCAGAGTCTGTAACTGGACCGAGTAGGTTCAAATCCCAGCTTTGTCAGCTACTCATTGGATTTAGGCAAGTGGCTTAACCATACGGTATCTTGCTTTCTCTATCTGTGCTACGGGAACGGGAACGAGTCAACCTCAAAGGATTGTTTTGAGTATTGAGGTCACATATGCAAAAATGCCTCCCCCATTGCTTTCACTGTCATTACAAGTCAGTCTCTTCCTGATGACTCCACACACAAGGAGGACTAGATTCCATTCCATTCTTGGTTAGATAGTCTTGCCTGAAGTTTCATCTCTAACACCAAGCACAAATGACGCTCCCTGCAATTTCAATCGATTTACCCCAGGTCTATCAGGAAAGGCAGAGCCAGGAAAGTCTCATTTCTGTTCTGCTGATAGTTCTTCACAATATTTGAGACAGCCGTAATGTGTCCTTGAGTCTTGTAAAGACCAAACCAAGCTAGTTTTAAACAACTTTTCCTCATCTAGCAATGGTCAGATTTTTCTTGATCTTTATCACCTTTCTTCGCTTCATATTTGTCAGCGTCCTTAAGCTGCATCATCTCAAATGGAACAAAATTTTCTAGCTGTGTTCTAAGAATTCAAGCTTATAGGAGACAATTTCTTAGGCCAGATATGCCATTTCTTCAATCTTAGAACCAATCAGGACATTGGAAATTTATAGTCAAATAGCCAGCCCAAAATATGTTTTTCAAATAGATCTCTAAAGGAGGGTTTTTTTGGTTTGTTTGTTTTCTGACATCAGCATGAAGGAGACACTGGCTCGTGTATAGATCCATATAGCTAAATACTTGTCAGTATCCTGAGGCTAAAGAACCTTCTGAAAAATCAGTTCACAGTTCTCCGGGATAGAAACCTACATGTGGAACTAAGTTTGCAACGTACCTGGGTGATCAGTCAGAGTAACTATCTTATTTTTCCAAAGACACTCAGCGAGCTTCAATGACTTCCCCAAGCCCACAAAAAGATGGAGCTGAGAGTCGAACCAATGTGAAATCATGGGCTAGAGCTCGCCTAATACTTCTCTACATGGCCATCAAGCATTTTCTTTCTCATGATGTCAATACAACCCAGCCTGTTTCTCTTCAAAAGAGATTCGCCAGTGGCACTCGATAACTTTTCCATCACAGTCAACCAGAGCAGTTGAAGGGTCATCCTATTAAAACTGAGCCATATGTAGGTGTGGACAGTCATAAAGGCTTATATTTGTGTTTCAGAATGGTGCTTCAAGAAGGGGCCCCAACAGCTGTAGGAGAACCATGCGTATGTCTTTCTAATTGCAATCCATTCTAGATTTCTCAGGATAAAGTCATCCCGTCTTTGTTCATTTGCACAGACATTAGTGTGTGCCTCTACATCCCAGCTGTTGACTCAGCAGCAGCATGTTCTCCAAAAAGAGAAGCTTTATCTCTAAGCCCTTCCCGATTATACTGATAGATGACCTGGAGTAAGAAATGAAGATTTCACTTATTCTTTCCTAAAAAGAGATTAATAACAAACAAACAAACAATGATTTCTATCTTGCCTGACAAAGAGAATGTGAACCTGAATATAACATGTTTGTGCATTTGTGGCTTTAAAGAAACAAAACCAGAAAAGGTAGAAATGCTATTTTTAAAATATTTTCTCATCCTGAAAGCAGTTGTAACTAAAAAATAACAGCTAGCGGGCATAAACCAAAGTAAAACAAATCTCGGGTCACTGGAGACTTTGGATCCTGCTCAACATGTAAGAAGATATTTCCCTGTTTCTGCTAACAGTGACCTCTTCCTCTTCTTACTTGATTTTGCAGAATTCCATGACACATCACATATGGCACTGTAACAGTCCTGGGTACGAATGTCTGCTCCCTTACCAGAGTGTAAGCTTCCGAGGGGCAAAGACAAACCATCATGTTGTTTTCTACCATCATGGCATTTTGCCCAATTCAACAAATTCCTGTTGATTCTCTCAGTATCACTCTTGTTTCTCTAATCCTTCGTCTGCATGGCAGGCAAAATGATCTTTTAAAAACAAATCTGATCCTTATATCCCCTTCTTAAAAATCCTTCACTGGCTTCCATTTTTCTGAGGATAGAGTTTATACCCCTTTCAGGATTCCTGATCCAGGAACCCTCCTAGGATCTCTTCCCTGTCCGCTTCTCAGTGTTCACTCCTCTCTCCTGCTCCCTCCTTCTGCCCCAGCAACCCTGTCCTCCTTCTGGGTCCTGAAACACGTGATTTTCCTTCCCAGTTCACAAATACAACTTCTCTCCCTCCCTCCCCCACAACCCCTTCCTCTGGTAACCTTTTAGAAATCAGTTCACTTCTTTAGGGAAGCCTTTCCTCATATCATATTCAAGTCAAGTTTTCCTGATGATACGTGCTATTGTCCTAGCCTATAAATTTTCTCCGAGACCTTCTGAAGGCGCATATCCCGATACGCTAGTGAAGTAGGATATAATTGTATCAGAAAATATTATATCTCAAGTTCTAACATTCTAAGGAGCTGTATCATGAAAGGAGGAATTGTATCTCCCTCCTGAAAACAAAGTACCAGTGCGGACATATTTTGGGGCAGGAGGAGGGAGTCAGAATCTCCCATAATATTTAATCAGCCACCCACACCATTTTTACTTTAAAAAAAAAAAAAAAGCCCCCAGGCTGTTTAATGAGTTTAATATTTTAAGAACCTCCCAAAGGTCTAGAGAGAGAGAATCAAAGTGTAGGTGATTTACTATGTTACAGTCTATTTTCAAGGTTTCAATTGGCCATTTCAGAAAAACTGCCTCTATGGCTTATCAATCATCCCAGAAGCCACGTACCACACTTGGACTCCTCCCCTTTATATTCAGGCTCAAAACTTTGGAAAAAGGCCAGGTCAAAAGAAAAGGACCACTGCAGGATCACAAAGCCAACATTCTCATCCCAAATTCTTTAGCACATCAAGTTCAAGGAGAAACATGGCAGCTCTGAGAATTGAGTACCCTGAGTGTGGGTGGCCCAGGAGCCCACAACATTCTAACTCACATGTGTATCTCAACACCAACTGAAGCACCCAAGAGCATAGGACTAAATTGTAATGGGGTGGGAGTGGGGGAAGAAGAATGGAAAATTGTATTCACTGAGCATCTGTTCTGGCCACTTCTTCTGCTAGGGGCTTGATACCCAGTTTACCATTTAATTCTATTTGTCGCTTGGCTCTCTTTTTCCTTTGTTAGAATTCTCCAGGTAGGCTAATAACTTTCCTCCTGAATAATGAACCAACACTGCAATTAGCCTCTGTATGCCTTTTCAGCTTAAAAAATAATCTCCATTATTTTTTACAAAGTCTAATACACCCGATCAAAGCAAAGGAGAGATTATTATAACGTTGACTTCATCTGAATGGCAATGTAGTAGGGATCAAGCCAGTTCCAGATTCCAAGTTCCTTCCCAAATTTCTTCCCTCAAAAAAAGGGGGGGGGTCTCCTTATTGATTAATATACATAGTGCAGAGATTTGGAGTAAAAAACAAAACAAAACAGACACTGATTCAAAAACATAGATATCAAATGCGAATGCACCGTCATTGGCTGATTTAACTGTGCTTCTCCTCTTCTCAAGCTGACCTGGGAGATGTTGGTCACAAGACTCAGTACAGGATTCCTGGAACCACTCAGCCCACAGAAGCACCCTCTTTCCCTTGAACTTTTACTTCCTTAAGTTCATCTTCTTCTTATTATTATGAACATCTTTTTCCCTAACCTCCTCAAGTGTAAGTCTTTTAGAGCAAGAGTCAAGTCTTATTTATCACTTTATTTCCATTGGTTCTTAGTGTAATGGCTTCTGCGGTGTTTGTCCTAAATAACTTGTTTTCACTTTTGTCTCAGTTTCTCTACTGTTCCAGTAAAAGTGATACTCAATTATTCCAATAGAGATGGAATGAAATCAATATCATTGCTTGGTTCCTTTTAAAAAATGAAGATACATAGACAAACATGTGAATTGTTCTTTTTTAAATGAAAATCCAGAAGCCCTTACAGATGGAGAAATTTCTTTACACATCAACACCTTCAATGTAGGTCAGTAAAACTTAGTGGAATTATAAAAGCTTTTTCAACATGTATCATAAAATAATTTAACCTCAGTGTGGGGTAGGGAGAATTTTATATACCCTTTTTATGAGAGAAGAGAATTAAAGAAAAACAGGAGACCAATGGGAATTATTTTTGTTAATGATGACAGTCAATTGGAAGGAAAATGAACAACTAATTTTTCAGTAGGAAATGCTACAGGGTAGCAATTTTTCAAAAAGCCAGTTTGATAAGATGTGAAGATTATGAAAGGTAAAACTAGACTTTTTTCCTAGAATCTTTAAGTAAAAATGATCCTGTAACTAAAGGCTTCTGACAACTGGAAAGTACTGAGAATTAGAAAAGCTTCATAAGGAATTGTGGAAAGGACTGAAAATATATAGAAAGGAGCTGAAATAAAAGCAGTCTCACTGAAGATTATAAAAAGCAGAGACAAGGACAGGAACATACACTCATTAAAAGAAATTTCAGAACTGGGGTTACCTGTTGTTTTGCCAACTCATGAAATAATTGAAAATAAAAGGCATAGGATACTGTTGATATCGAAGGCCAAATCGACGGCAAGTAACCAAAAAGTACTTTCAGCTTTAGTCCCCTCAGATGAAAGGAAGGGTATTTTTCTTACCCCACAGGGAAGACATCCCCAGGCTCCCATGATGAAATGACTCAGAAAAGGCCCAACAGATGTTACTAAAATTTGGCAAAAGGATTCACATTTCAGCTGGGTATAAGCTTGAGGTATTACAGCCCAGGGGCCTATCTTTAAGAGAGTCATAGGAGCACATAAATAGATTCTTAGAATAGAAATGGCTCTTTCAGCATAGGTTAATAGAAGATATGTTATCACTAAGTTGGGCAGGAAAAATGGAGAATTGATATATTAGGTTACCCACGCTTGTTAGAGAAATTGCCAATCTTTATAGAAGATTTGCAGAATATTTAAAAAAGATACAGAAGGAAGGGCTTTACGTTTTTGAATGTATCTTTCTTTCCATCTTTCCTGCCAGCCTCATATTCGGAGTCACTGGGATATATCACATGCCCCCTGCTAATGCCTCCTGTACACAGTGGCTTGAGATCTTGTGTTCGGACTTTTTGTTTTCCTTGGTAAGGTTTTGGTTTGATGTGGATCTGGGCCTGAGACCACTGCCTCCTGCCCCTGACCGATGTATCAAACTCCTCCAGACATCCTCTTTTTTGTAGCTCTTCCCACAACCTCGATGATTTCTGTATTTGTTTGTTATCCATTGTCTTGGTCAGCTTTGGCTGCCATGATACCATACACTGGGGGGCTTCAATAACCGACATTCATTTCTCACCGTTCTGGAGGCTAGAAGTCTGAGGTCAGGGTGCCAGCATAGTCGTGTTCTAAGGAAGACCCTTTTCCCACTTGGTAGATGAACACCTATGGACACCTATGAACACCTATGAGCCTTGGTAGATGAACACAGATGGACACCACTGTGTCCTCATGTGGTGGGGAGAGCATGGAGGTCTGGTCTCAGGGCACTAATCCCATTGTGGGATCTCCATACTCATCCTCATCCAAACCTAATGACTTCCCAAAGACCTCACCTCCAAATACTGTCACTTGGGGATTAGGGCTTCAACATGTGGATTTCAGGGAACAGAAACTTTGAGCAGAGAGCATTCATCTTATCCCCAAGTGTGCGAGCTCTAGGAGGTCAGGGAACTCTCTTTTGCTCCCCATTGAGGCTGTGTGTTTTGCACTTTGTACCTGGAACACTGTATGTCTTCATCAAGATTTAGGAGACGTATGTATGTATTTTTGAGAAAACGAGATTACCCAGTTCCTACCTGAGAAAAATGAAAAATAAACTGCCCTAAACGACGTTAACATTTTTATGTTTCCACAGATTATTTTCTCTGTAGCTCCTACATTGTGTAGAGTCCAGCTCTCTATATTCGTAATTTAGCTCCACAGTGTCCACATAACTCGAAAAGGAAAGAGGCAGGTGCCATGTGAATTCTAAGTGGCCTGGGTATTAGCACAAATTTTTAAATAATCAAAGCTCTCAGGACATGTGTCGCTGGTGCTCTGTAATTCAGACGTGGGCACGCGCATGCGTATGAATCTTGTCTTTCCATTGCACTGCCCTCAGGGGACCATGGTTGTTTGCATCCTTACGGTGCCTACCCTGGTGCTAAGCATAAGGCAGATAATTAATACATTTGCACTGACCTAGGTATCAAGGTGAAAATTGGGTCGGAAGTGACCTCTGGGGCTGCTGTAATTTAGAAGAGAATATTTCTACATGAAAGAATCCTAGGGCAGATCAGCAAACCTCAAATCCATTTAAAGTGGCCACACTGGGGACTTTTGTTATGGCTAGAGGGGGAGGACAATGCAGCCCAGACGCCTGCTTCTCTGTCAGTGAGACTACCTGGCATAGGGCAAAGACCCTGGGCTTGAATTTGGGCCCCAGATACATTTGTTTAAATGAGTTGTTTCTTCATAAACCTTGTTTTCCCAATTAAAATTCCAGTCTCACCAGTTGTAAAGTCTCAAAATAATGCGTTGAAAGGGATTAGTATAATTTTGCAGGGCACATTAGCACCTAGTAGGCGGTAGTTAAGAACTTAGAAACACAGGTCCATGCCAAGAAAGTTATGTGAATGTTCCTAAGATCGTGATAGCCCCAAACTGGAAAAAATCCAGACACCCATCACTTGGTGGATAAAGTAAATGTGGTGTGTCCACATCAATGGAATGTTCTTCAGCAATAAAAAGGATATACAAAACGGATGGATTTTAAGAACATCATAGTATGTATTGTCTAATTCCACTAGTAAGAAATGCCCAGAAAAGGCATGTTACCAGAGATAAAAAGATCGATCAGTGGTGGCTTAGTGTTGGGAGTAGGGCAGAGATTAGGAGCAAATGGGCAATAGGGCATTTCTGGATGATGGAAATGTTGTGAATGTGAAATATGTCAAAGGACGGACATAGAACTCCATGTATTTGATAAAAAGTCAGAACTGTAGATTTTTCACAGGTGAATTCTATTGGTGTGTGAGTTATACCTCAATGGAGCAGGTTTCTTTTTAAGGTCTATTAGAATGCCTAGGGAAACTGAGTAAGCAAGCAACCGCGACGCACCCCACCCCCAACACACACACACACACACACACACACTTCATATTGGAAGAAGAATTTCGGGATTAGGATGGAACTCTGCAGAGAAGTGGACACAGAGGGAGTGGCCTCACTGGGCAGAATGATGGCGGAGCCAGCCCCGTCTGAGACTCTGGGGAAATAGTCTGACGCCTTCACAGAGCTGGCCACAAGCCAGGATCATATGGGATGACTTCTGCAGCCAATCCCCATGGAACTGCTGACCTGGGAACAGTTGTCTCCCTCAGTGGGAGCCAGAGACCTGCAACCAGGACTGTTTTAAAATGGAAAATTGGGGTATTTCACATTCCTGCTTTCTAGCCTTGCTTTCCAACCTCATTTCACTGTAATTATTAACCAATGGCAGGCAGCTCATTTGAGAAGTATTTGTGGGACTTGCTGTCCTGATGAGGATCTTTCCAGGGCTTGCTGGCTGTTTCCTGTTTAGAGAGGTTATTCAAAGAGAGACAGGTGATGTTGACACCGGCTCATGGTGTCACACAGAGACAAAAAGCTACCTGGAAGACCATCAGTCAGCCGCAAACATCCTAGTTCCAGTAACAGGGGAATAATTGACATATTAAAATCTATAGGTCCTAGGAGGATACTAAACCCATCACATTTTTCTAAAGAGAGAGATAGAGAAAGCACGGTGCTCACAATACATCAATTAAAACCTGCCATTTCCCCAAAGCTGTCAGCTGCAGCGCGGCTGCCAGAAGTCCCCCTTCTCTGAGGGCGTCTTGAAAATGAGCACCTGGGGCAGCCAGAGCTATTAATAGGTGGAGGGAATGATAGAAAATGTCACAATGCACCTTTCCAAATAAAAAGGTGTCCAGACTTCTCGGGAAGGGAAGCAGAAGAGGAAAATGGCCCAAAGTACTTAAGAAATTATTGCATTTTCTTGTTCTGAGCTCCTACTATATATTACAAGGGAGAGCTTGTCACTTCCAAGGTGTCTGGTCTCTCTCATTGCCCAGCTGGAGTGTCTCAGAGCTTGTTCATGGCTAGCAGGTTCGTCTTGCTTCATTCTTTTCAGAAAAGGGGCCAGGGAGGCATTGCTTCTGATCCAACCAGGAGAGGTGGGAGGTGTTGACTATTGCTAAGGTATAGCAGGAAGGAGAGATGGGGCTCTCCTGACACCATTTCTTCCACTGCCCGGTACCTTGTTTGGATAAGGAAGAGAAACTTGGGACCCTCAATTCTCAAGGACTTCACAGGTATACTCAGAATCCCCAGCTACACTTCTGGATTGATTTCAAAATAATCTCCATGAATTTCTTTTCAGCATGATCCATTCCCACTACAACTGATTAATTCATTCTAGGTCTGGAGACAGTAAGTTTCAGTTTCTGCTGATTTCTAGAACATGACCTTGAAATTCAAAAGCTGGGTGAGCATGGGCAAGTCACCAAACTGCTTTGGACATCACTTCTTCCCATCATAAGATATTCCAACATCATGATGATTCAAGCCCACCTCTAGTCTTAAAATTCCTAGATTGTATCAGTGAGCTAAGAATTTTGCCCCGGAACAGACTCAAGAATGCTCTCAATGAGGGGTAAGGTCAGTCGTCATTGCTTAAGTAGAGGCTGATTAAAACATCCACTCTTTCTTCCCTTTTCTTTTTCTTTCTTTCTTTTTTTCTTTTTTCTTTCTTTTTTTTTTTTTTGAATAGCAAAGGTTGTTCTATTTTCCTCCAACCCAGCTATCAAGCTTATAGTTGCTCTAATTTAACTTTATTACTCTTTTGTCTTGTCAATAAGAACATAATAGTGTCCTTAAAGAAAATGACAGCTTTTTTCTTTCTCTTTGAGGTTTATTTCAAACAATTTTCTTTCTCCCTAATGAGGCTGATTCCTGTTTGCCACTGCATATTGTGTTCTCTTAATGGGAAGGTTTCAAACACAGAGGAGAAAAAGAAAAGCCTGCTTTCTTTTATTTATTTTTTGCTAGCCTTTTTGTCAGTTCAGATAGTTACCTTACACACCACTTATGAATCATGGTCTGTGCAACACGGTGCATTTTGAGGACGATGCCTCCTCCTTGTCTTTATTAAACGAGGTCTTGCCCAGCCAGTTGATGGGCTCGTGCTGTCCCACTTTCTGAGACCCTAAGTCTCCAGGTTTCCTTCTGCAAATGGTAGGGGCCCAGCAGCTTTAAAGCTTTTTGATCTGGTTTCATGGGAGGAGACATGAAACATTAATGGGCATATTGGAACCACCACTGAGGCACCATTAGTCAACGATTATTGGACTCTAAAACTCTGGTCTCAGCTGTCCCCCCAGTAAGGGTACACCCAGGCCCTGTACTGAAAAGGAAAAGCAACCATGCTTGTAGTGGGTGTTTCTCCTTCAGTGTTGAGATGAGCTCAAGAATATGGATTGCTAAAGATTTAGTGGCTCAGAATGCAGGTCCTATTCCGTGAGCCACACGGCAAATGTGGATGAGCAGGACAACAAAGGTCACATCTGCCAGCATCCTCTCTTTAGCCTGCTTCCTCTTTTCCCCTTTCTTACAAGCATCATCTTTCCCCAAGTCCCTGGAGAAAACCTCCCTGTTCAGTCCCCACTTGTGATGGGGATTTTATTTGGGCTCTGATAGTCGCTGCTAACACACTAGCCACGTGGATATGCACCTCGTGAGCCCACATGGAAATGTGCTGGGTAGAGCATCTTCAAAGTCAGGGAGTCATGTTTGTAGGACTAGCTTTCTGCCTTTAAGCCTGGGAACTCGTTTTCTTTTTAATACTATGAAATTGTTAGGCCAAATGATTTTTAAGGTTTCATCCAAATCTAAATTCCATGCCAGGTATTACAGGAGTAAGAACGAAGTTTAAAGGGACAGTGAAGCAAGTGGCTTGGCTGAGAAAGAATTCTTAGAGAAACATAGGGATAAATGAGAGCAATAGATGACTAAGGAAGGTTGAGAGGCTCAGCAGAAGAACTCTCTGGATCCCAAATGAAGTTCGTTTCTGAAGAGGAGGGAGAATAATTGATTGTGCTGTGGATGAGGAGTGTGGCGACGATATGCAAGATATGGTGAAGACATTGTCGCTGAGGGACGGTGAGCTCCACGTGAAGAGGGTCTGGCCCCAGAGAGTGGCGCTCCTTCACTGTTTTCTCATCCATTGAAAACACAAAAAGGAGACAGTGTTCCAGGGGGACCCGGGGAAGGGGGAGGTCCTGTTTGTTTATAGGCTCAGCTCAGTGGCTAGGAATAACTGCGGTGCTGAATGAACACGTGACGGCGTAAAGTAACACAACACCTTTCTGATCTGTTGAGAATGAGGGACAAAAGACAGCTAAGTGTCGGTGAGATCTGGCTCTTTTCCTTCAGGGACGAAGAGAAGATGGGCACTGAGAGCAATGACAAGGTGGTTGAGAAGGCAAATGTTGTCGCTGGGCCGGAAGTAACGATAATGCTCTCAGGACGTTGAATCTGAGGAGACAGAGTCTAGACACGATAGAGGATGCTGTGAGCAGGGGGCGGGGAGCACCGGCATCTCCTGTGCGGCCGGCCTGTCGGAAGCAGGCTGGCCATGACAAGGCCTCCTCTCAGAAACAGGTCATGACTGGCCACTTCTGAAGAACCACGAACCTCAGGGCTAAATTTCTTCAGGTTCCCTTTTCCAGATCATTCATGTATATTCCTCTCCAGTCCATCCTTCCTTACGTCCCTCCTTACACTCCTCTTCTGAATCTATTCATCCAACAAATATCTGTTGAGTATCTCATCTGTGGCAGGTTTAGGTAAAGAAGGTGGAGGGGAGAAAAAAAAAAAAAAGAGGCCCTGATGGCAAATCCTAACATACATGACTCTTATCTTTGATAGTAAGAAAGTTAAGGAGAATGTAGACTATCACAACGAAATAGAGAAGGACATGGTGGAGATGGTGACATGGTTGCGCCTAGGGTGGTCCGGGGAAGATTTCTTCAAGGAGGTAACATGGGAGCTCACGTTGAGCTTCTCAGACTGGGGAGGAGGACGCACCAGAGTCACTGGGAAGGAGTGTGCCAGAAAGAAGAAACAAGTGCCAAGGTTCTGAGATGGGAAAGAGCCTGGTATGTCTGCAGGGTCGAAAGGAGGCTGTGTGGCTGGTGCCCAGTCAGTGGAGGAGGTGAAGGAGGTAGATGGGGTCAGAGTGTGGAGGTGGAAGGAGACATCATCAAGAAGGAATTAAGAAACAGGTTAGGGATGCATTTTCTCACTCAGAGAAAAATCAAGACTGTGCTTTTTTCCCTCCAAGATTAAGGATAGGGACACAGAATCAACTTCTGTTTAAACTCTATCGGGTACCTTTTGTGAATCCCTAGGCCCAGTAATGGAGACTAAAGGGTGGTTCTTATCATGGCAGTATCCCAATTGTGTTTGCACAGGTAAGATAGGGATCAAGTAGGACATGGAATGGAAAAGAAATAAGAGAGACGCACAACATTGTTTCTCAAAGATTGGCTGAGCTGAGGTATAAAGCCACTGGGACTAGAAACGGGAAATCCTAGCGGAAGGAGAATTGAAGTTATATAGAAAGGGAGATTGAAGGGAAGGAGAGTCAACAAAATGTCAATTGACTGCACAATCCAAGAGCAGACAAGGGAGGCCTTCTCTCAGGTGGGGGTATGCAGGGTTCCTCAAGCTCCATTCGGCCTATTTCGGAAGCTGCTGTCTCGTACTGAAATGCAAATGGCCCTGAATTTCTGAAATCACAATTATTTGCAAACGTTTCTGCATCCTGATTTCTGTAGTCCTATGTCATTGACTAAATGAAGAGAAGGCACTGACTGGAAAGGCATTGTTGATTCCGAGAGGTGATTTCTTAGGCAAATGAAAATGGGAGAACATCCGCAAACCCAAACAAAGTCAGCTCCTGTGGAGTATGGTGAGCAAGGCGACAGGCTTCCAGACCAGCACGCCTCACTCATGAAAGCTTTAGGAGCCTTTGGGTCTGTTCATCATCCCAGGACTGTACTCTCAATAGAATCCTAGCAATTTCTGACTTGCTAAAGGGAGCAATTGTTTCCAGGAGACATGGGTTGGAGAGGGTGGTAAGAAATTAGTTGCTGTACTTTGCCCGGGGACGACACTGGAGGGAGGGAGAACATTCCATATGTTTCTAGCTTGTCATTTCATGGGTCAAGATAATCTCCCAATTAAGCACTGGAAAAAGAAATGCACAGAAAACGTCAGCGGAACGGGGTGGAAAGCGGTCCTTCATGTTGTTGTATCAGTTACCAACTCTGAGCTTTGGGGTAGAGTTGGAAAAGGGACAAACGTTTAACTGTAGAACTAAGGCCTTTTCCTGCTGCCCCAACCACCGTATCCCCCAAAGTCAAGCGTCACCGACATAGGAAGAAACAGATGCAAGGCAGTAAAGGGCTGTGCCCAGTCACCAAGGTGGACTTCTGGAACACAAGCAGGCTTTCTCCGATTTCAGAAGTTGCTTCAAGTTGCTTCAAGTTGTGACTTAGGACCCATCCTGAGGCAGAGACTTCTGCTTCTCCAAGACTCTGACTTGCTTATACCTGGATTCCCACTAAGGAAAAAGGAGGATATACTTTGTGGTGCCTGTTTTCTCTCCACAAGCCTTTCAGAAAGAGAATCACTGAAGGTTTTGCTCTTAGCCCAGTGGAATAGTCAGAAGGAGTCTTTCTATTCTGGTCTGCTTTCCTCAGCATCACAGAGGGGTGCAATGATTCCAAGCTCTTTCTCAAAGAACCGGGGCCCGGAAATAGAATGACTGGTCCCAAGTTACAGAGATCATCTATGACCTAGCCAAGCCGGAGCAGCACTCCTGGCCTGCTGGCTGTAACGCCACAGCCACGCTCTCTTTCTATTCAAGCGAACAGATGAGGGACAGTGGGATCATCACAAGGAATAACCCTAACCCATTTTAACGTAGTTTTTATGGACATTATTCTCCAATTTCTCCACTTGAACATGAACCAATTTTCCGTGATATACTTCATCCTGTTTATGGCATTCGTCCCTGCTTTCTGAACTGGGTCTTCAAATTCCTCTGTCGAAGTCCTAACCTCCAGTACCATAGGATGTGACTGTAATTGGAAATGGGGCCCTTAAATAGGAGATTAAGTTAAAATGAAGCCATTTGGGTGGCCCCTAATCCAATCTTACGGGTGTCCCTATGAGAAGAGAAAATCTAATCTGCATGCGTGCCCACACATAGGCACACACCCCAGAGATGGGCACACAGAGGAAAGGGCCACATGAGGACGCCATGATAACGCAGCCATCCACAAGCCAAGGACAGAGGCCTCAGGAGACGTCAAACCTGCCAACAGCTTGCTCTTGGACTTTAAGCCTCCAGAATTGCGATAAAATGAATTTCTGTTGTTGAAGTCACCTAGCCTGCGGTATTTTGTTATGGCAGAGCTAGCAAACTAATATAATCCTTTTAACAGCTATTTTCCTGAGCACTTAATTCATGCAAGTCCATTTAAGACACAATGAGAAAGAATGCACATGTTTTCAGTGCCATCATGGGAATTACCATTTTATAAGGGGGGGGGGGAAGACATGCGGCAAGTCAGGTCACTAATGATTATTTAGAGTTGGGACATGTCTTTTTTTTTTTTAATATTTTATTTATTTATTTGACAGAGAGAGAGAGAGAGAGAGAGACCACAAGTAGGCAGAGAGGCAGGCAGAGAGAGAGTGGGGGAAGCAGGCTCCCTGCCAAGCAGAGAGCCGATGTGGGGCTCGATCCCAGGACCCTGAGATCATGACCCGAGCTGAAGGCATAGGCTTAACCCACTGAGCCCCCCAGGCGCCCCGGGACATGTCTTCTAAAACCCAGTCACCTAGCTCAGGACGTCTCTTCTAGGAAGCAAGAGCATATCAAAAGTGTGAAGATGTCAGGCTGACACAACATGAACTCAAACCCAACATACCACGGTGTATTCTCAGAGGTCCTAACCCTACTTTATTATATGCACCACTAGCATTTCACCGAGCCAGAAGCTCCCACCATGCCGCTGTCTAGCCAGACCATGAGCAGTCACACACAGCAACCAGCCTTCTGGGTTCAGAATCCACTGCCACCCAGGCCCGGACTAGAGAGCCAGGCATCCTGGGATGCTCACAGATGCCAAAGAGTATCAACAAAATCGTGCAAGTACCCAGGCAGGCAAGAAGCAAACGGAAGCCAGGTGTTCCGAGTAGAAGGATTTACTAACAGCAGCCAGGACTGCTGGGGCTCCCTTGCCTTCCCCCTGGCCCCAGAGGGCTCTGGATCAGCTCAGTGACCCCATAAAACTACCTGGGAAAGAACCTCCTGCATCAGAGGGGTCCTAATCTCCTTAGGAAGTCTCCCTTTAGCCGAGGTCCGATATCGTCTTACACTTCTCTTGTGTCTGTAAGAGACAGAGAGAACCCTAACAGGGTAGGGACACTTTCTCTGGGTCTCTGCTAACTGCTGCTGGTGGTCTTTTTTTGCAAGAGCCGCGCTACATCCAGAGGCCTGACCAGTCCCTTAATTCCTGCAGCCATGACTGCCGAGCTCTTAATTACGCGGAGCCTCCGTGTATCATCTGGCTGCCTCCTGCTTCCGTGTCTGGACTCCCCATCATGATTGCAGACCCCCAGAGGGCTGCAGACTCCACAGGACTGGACCCCTCAGCAGGAGCACATTAAATATTTGTTGAGTTGAAATGAAGGAGAAGATTGCCTGGAACTGGCAGCTTCCCAGCTGGGTTCTCTCTTCCTGGGAGGTACCAGCATGGACCCTCCGAAGCAGCAGCCAAATAGTTAAGCCTCTGCCAAAAGACAGATTTTTGGACTCCCAGGCTGGGGCAGCGGCCCTTTCGAGCAGGCCCCGTTCAGTAGCCGCCGGCGCTCTGTGACAGGCATGTTCTGATCAGAGGAGAGAAGCTTCCCACCTCCCAGGGAAACTTGTTGATGAGCAGACTGCCTCCGTAGGAAGCACAGAGGCTTTGCAGGGGCTCCAGAGAGGAGGCGGGCAACGAGAGGACGAGAGGACGATCACTTTAGACTTGTCCATTTAAAATGCTTTGACGTACTGGCTAAGTACCCAGAGGTTAACTAATGAACTTAAAAATAGGACATGATTGGGAGCGACAGGAGTTGTCTTTCTGGAAGGCAGAAAGATTTGAATCTTAATCCCAGGTGTAACAGGGATGGATTCTGTGGCCTTAGGCAAATCTCATCAACTCGGCTTCACTTTCGCTACCGTTCCGCGGGGAGGCTGGCAATTCTCCGCAGCCGGGGCCCTGGTTGTCTGCGGCTGGGGAAGGCAGGCATCCTCGCTGGAATTGGCTAGTGGGGCCACTCCGCACCCCCTCTAAGGACCTCGTCCTTCCTTTTGGCAAGTCTTTCAGCCTCCAGGCCTTCAGATTTCAATAGCATTCCTGGGGATCCCTCTGGGGTGCCCTCACTTGGCGGGGTATATTTTGGGGCTCCTTCCCCTCCTAAGGCCCTCCTATATCACACCTCCAGGGGTTCTGGCCCACACCCTGGGTCTACAGAGGTTCTACGTGACTGACTGCCAATCCAGCAGACTCAAGAAGAATTCTAAAGGTTTTGTCACGGTTTGCCATGTTTTCTGAGTAGATAACATCTTTTCCTGACACCCTAAACATTTTAACTCAAAGAAATGAGTGAGAGAGGATTTTTTTTTTTTTTTTTTTTTTTAGTGGTAAGAGGATTTGAAAAAACATTTTTTGCTACCTATAAGTATGTTGCATTTTTGCTTCCTATAAAAATCACAGACTACAGGTAGATGGCTCTTCTGTGTTCAAACACCTTTCGGTTAGAAGCAGAAGTGGTTATTTCTAAGTTCATTTCCTAACATGCATCTCACTTACATAACAATTTATATTTTCTCTCTTTCCCCACCAGATAGAAGCACCGTGAGGGCGGTCCACAACTCACCACCGCATCACATTTCCATAGGTACCCGGGGATAACTGATGAACGGTTAGGGACAGCTCATGGAAATTTTTCGGTCAAAAGTTCCCACATGAGGCTTAACTCTTCTTTGAAAAAAATCTCCTAAGTATTTCTACTTATTAAAGTTTTTGTTTACTGAACTGCATTCATTCAGTATCCATTTTCTAACCAAGAGAAATTTTACATGTTAGCTTGTACCAAGAAGGGTATACTACCTCTCTTTGGCTTTCTGAAATACCGAAATGGCCTTGGGCACTCCATGTAATTTGTTTAGCTGTACATTTTGAGAATCGAACCCATAATGAGTGGGTCAGAATTAGTATAAATATTATAGCAAACTGGATCACAATTTTCAATCACCTCGGATCTAGCCGCCTGACATTCCACGGTACGACTGTAATAGCACTAATTGTTTTCTGTTATTTGTTTCCTTACCTACAGCCATTTGTCATCTTCCCCGAACTCCAAGAAGAGCCAGAGGCACAGTGGATATACTTGGGTAATTTGTCTATACCACACTAGACACCCAGATGCTTAGATGCTTGGAGACACTATCTGACTAGCATTTTCAATGTTCATTCAGACTGTCTAAATGCCATGTAGACTGAAGCAAAGTTAATCAGTCTTCCACCAGTTTTGCAGGATAAAAACTGGGTGTGTACAATGGGGGGGGGGAGCTGAAGGGAGGGAGGCAGAGGAGGGGAGGGAGAATGAACAGAATTGATTTTTGCTATCACCTCTGCTGTGTGGATCCTTCTCCTCCCTACAAAAGAGGGCAGTAGGTCAAGCTCAGTGTTTAATTGCCCCCGTATTCTTAAGGGTGCAGTACAGATTATGCTAATCATCCCACTTAAATAATTCATACCACATTACTGAAAGCTGCAGAGTCACTGCGAATAATGCAGGCAGAGCACACCGAGGAGCCATGGAAATTGCAGGAGCGGTATCTGTTTGATGCGAGAAGGGTGGGATGATCAAACAGAACATTCTTTTCCTCAAATAGCCTCATTATTAACTATAATTATTGACATCTATAATAAGCAATCCTTTTGCTTTTTACATTTTAACTAGCTGCCAATTACTCCCATTTATTTCTAGAAGTGAGTGGATATTTGTCATTCCATTTCATAGAAAGGCCATAGAGAAAAGCCATGGGTCTTCTCGTGTGAGTCCTCACCAGTTAGCTCTGCCAAGTCTCAAAGATGAGGTGATGGGTTGCATGATAAGGAAATTAAGAAGAACTATGACCGGAACCTCAGAGAGGCCATGAATGCTGTCCATGCCCTGCTCAAATCCTTGCTTCCACCTGTATTTTGGTTAGTATCGGAATTTGTTCCCTTCACATGTCTCCTAAGTTACGGAAAATCCCCAAAGCCCATGAGCACATCCTGGAAACATGATCTCTCCAGAACAATACACCAAATGTGGGGCAGACTAAATGATGTTTGAAGTCAGACCAACCTGGGGTCAAGTTCCCACTCTGCCCCTTACTACCTATGAGGTGTGATCTTGGACAAGTTTGTACCTCTCTGAACCTTAATTTCCTCATATATAAAATGGAAAGAGGGCTTCTTCCCTGCCTGTTCTGCTGAGATCATGTCAACTGAGTGTTAAGGATCTCCATTATGACGCAATGGGATTCTTCTTTATTAAACGGACAGCAAAGTCTGAAATATCAACTTCGTGTAAATTTGTATCGTTTTCTGGTCTTGAGCAGACAACTAGGGGCCTGTTTGAAAGGAATAAATGTGCTTGCATTCGCAGCTGCATGTGTAAACATAAACCAACCAGATCATTAGCGTATTACTAGGAACGAGATTTCAGAAATCAGGGGACAGACATTTTGACTCAGATCTACCTTCTCCATGTCATTTCAGGAAAGCCACTGGACTCCTTTGGATCCCAGTTTTCTCATATGTAAAACAGCAGCTGCTGAACGGAGGTAGTGGTATGCTGTTACTATTATAGGCTTGTGAGAGCCAGTTGTTAGTATCTCTTCTAAATTCCACATTCAGCATCACATTTAAAGCTTGACATTGGCCATGGTGAGAATGTTTACACCCTGAAAATCAAATCCCCAAATGCTACACACCAGCCCCCACTCTCGCCCCCAGAGGCTGTTAACCATTCACCACACAGTGTTGACTAGAGATTCTGTCAGAACTAACCATCTTGATCTTATATTTCATTCATAGGGCTTGCAGTTTTAGAGTCGCATCAAGTGATTAAAAAGGGGAGGGGCGATTGTGTAGTTTTACCAGTTAGTATCTTTTGATTGCAAGCAATGGAAAACTTAAGGGCAAAATATTGGGTTATGATACCAGAAAGTCTGGAAATAAGGCAGGCTTCAGGGATGGTTTAATTTAAAGGCTTCGAACTCGGCTTACACTTCTTTGAGATTCTTTATCTCTACCCTTTTTGAGGGCTCCCTTCATTTTCAGGCTGGCTTCTCTCTCAGCACCTCCAACGGTAAGCAACAACTCCTGTCCTCACATCGTTATACCCTACGGACTCCCACTCTGAGCTTCTCCATCTCAGAGTTGGAATTAGGAGTCCTAAGAGGCTTTCTGATTGGTCCAGCTTAGGTCCCATAACCATATGGCTGGAAGGATAGAATCAACTGACAGGCTTTGCCTAAATCTTCCTTTTTTGACTTTTATCTCCAAACAGAAACTGGGCACTGCTGACAAGGGAGTGTGGAGATTTACCTTTCCCTGAGGGCTGGGCGGGGGTGGGGGGTGGGAGGGGGTGTCAGGTGTTAACCAAGAGATGTTCCTAACCACTTAGGTATATGCCTTTCTGGGACTTCTGCACACCAGTTTGAGGAATAGAACTGAGAAGATGCTGGTGTTAAAGGATTCAGGGAGGGGTGCCTGGGTGGTTCAGTGTGTTGAGCCTCTGCCTTTGGCTCAGGTCATGATCTCAGGGTCCTGGGATCTAGCCCTGCATCAGGCCCTCTGCTCAGCATTGGGCTCTCTGCTTCCCCCCACCCTCCCGCCTCCCTCTCTGCCTACTTATGATCAGTCAAATAAATAAACTAATTAATTAATGAAAAGAATACAGAGAAAATTATTTGGACTTCCCTTTCTGCTCCAGAAAAAATACCTTTTGCTGGGAAAATAAGAATCCAGCATCCCAAAGCAGAAAGGAATGAAGAGACTGCCCCCAGGACAGTGTATCCTACACATTTCACTACGTGGCAAACCGTGAAAACATGGTAGTGTTCGTGTGTTCAGTTACCTATAACCAAAAATGATCAAGGAAAGAGTCTTCGGTTTCAAGGCTCCACGTTTCACGATCAGTCTGTCAGACACGGCGCACCTACAGCCTGTTTGTAGACCAGAAAGATTGGCTCCAAACTTCTCCATTTCATGATGGAATAACATTTTCTTGGAAACTCGAACCATGTCATCTATCTCTGTCAGAAAAGCGTCCGTGCACAATTAAGTGAACCGTCACCACATGTCACTAATGAGAAATTTTCTTGTCCTCCCAACACTTCTAGCCGGGACACAGTAAGTGGCAGAAGTGGCTCTGACCGGCAAGCTCTAAAAGCTCAACTGAAATGCAAAAAAAGCAAACGGTCAATCATTTGGCAGCAAGAAAAAAATTATCTTCTTAAGTCTTCCTAAAAATACGGCGTTTGGTACTTTCTCCCCTCTCTAATTGATCTTAAATCTCATCACATTGACCAAACAGGGCCCGAAGTGTAAATTTTACACTTCCCAAACCCTCAAATGCACTTAAGTTTTACATAATAGACATTACATTCGCAGGGACACATTTCTCCTTGGACAGCTTAAAAAAAAAAAAAATCTAGAAGAAATCTAATTAAAATAAGCACAAACAGCATAATGGCCTAGTGATTTTTATATATCAGGCTCTGGCCATCCTCCTAGGTGCTAGTAATGACCATCTGAAGGAAAGCTAAATACAAAACACCTCATCTATCTGGAATCCAACTACTTCACAATTCTGTGGATTCAGAGCCCAGATCCACATCAGGAAGCATTTTCAAGGTGACCTCTCGACAGTACAAACAGATGCCACAAAGTTCAAGCCCCTGATGACTTTTTATCCCTCAGGTGAGTTAGATCTTGACTTGTACATCAATTTGTTATATATATCGCTATTAGATTTCCAAAACCTAAACAAATTACAAGTAGACAATTAAAAAAAAGAAATATAACCATATGTGTGCAACCAGAGGGACTACAACAGAAGTGAAAAGTGACAATCATTTATTCACTAAATATTTTATGAGCACCTACTATTCACTAGGCACTGTGACAAGGTAATACCATGAAAGCAGCACAATGAGAAAGAAACATTATGTAAAATAAAATAAAATAAATAAATTTAAAAGCTCAAAAGCAGTAGTTTGGGACCATTTAGGAGATAAGAAAATAGCCCTAACAATCTGAAAAAAGATCTCAGATATGGATGCTTTACGGATCATCCAGAGTCCATGAAGAGATTCAATTATACCAAACATTCTAGAAAGGCAGAAGCAAAATGACCTATCTTCAAATAATAAAATAGCTAAAATTTTTTTTAAAAATGCTTTTGTCATGAAAAAAATTAAGCTACCAATACGATTACTTTCTGAAGGTCTAGAGGGCTGAGAATCTGAGTTGGTTCAGCCACTAGGAAGTTCAAGGTAAGTTCAAGATCAAAGAATACCTGCTTTAGATCTCAAAAATCTGGATAAACGATCATGCACTAGAAAAAAAAATGTTAGCGCACAGACCAGAAAAATCTCACTCAGCAGGTGCCAACAAATTTCAGCTCCATGGAACGCATGAAACTAATAGAGGCAAACATCTTTCATTTCGTGCAAAATTCTATTGATACAGCTAAAAAATGAACTCTTCCCAATAGAACTGGCAAAAAAAAAAAAAAAAAAAAAAAGTCTCAAGGATAAAAACCCATTTTAGGCAACTGGCATGGGTTTTCATCTGGTATTCTGCTATCAGAAGTGAGAGATTACTCGCACCTTCCAGTAAGGCAATTAACCACATGCATGTAGCCTTTGGACATCGGAACTATGGGTATTTCTGTCTAAAGAATCCTTGAAAGGATGTAGAAATCAGAGTGAAACAAAATGGTCACCAGACTGTATTTCAACAGTATATGGGATATCTTATAACTAAGACAATTTTCCTGTGAGAAGCTTTCTCTTGAAACTGTTAGGAATCCCAGTATATTGATATGCTTATTATTCTATAGTTCATATTGCATATATTTAGTAGAGGATAAATGCAACTGCTAGTTTGGTAAATTCTTCAGGGGGAAAATGGAAATTCAGTCTGTTAAGATAGAACTTAGTATATTAATTTCTGTTTCCAGCAAATTAAAAAAAAATAAGCTTTTGTTCACCAACAATTAGATTGATAAGTTCAGTACTTTTAGTATTGGTCATAGAAGTCCATGGACAAATTGAAAACATATCTAACATGAATAAGGAAAATTTAAATAGATTAAACTCTGATAGTTTGGTCCCAGCTTGATGGGGGAGTGGGGTGGAAAAGAGAGTGGAAAGCTTGTCATATTGTATGATAAAGAAACACTTTATCTCGCTCGTTGTCACAAAAAGTCCTGGAAATTTATTCATAATCCACCACCTACAACGATTACTTTAACTTGTTGAATGACAGTAAGAACAGGTGTTTACAGAGAAACTGAAATGTGAGGCTGTCTTGTGGTGTTCAAAGCCAATGACTCACAAACAATATGTGGTAAGAAATGAGCTTAGAGATTGAGAGTATTACTCCTACCTTTGTCTTCACAGCCTCATTCAGAATTATCCTAACATCCTCAGTTGACCTCAATTCTGTAAATTGCATAAGTGACCAAAAATTCCCTTTCCTACAACTATTTGGAAACCACAAGATATTTTCATAAATAGGTTCCACTAGTATGCTCCAATGAGAACACTGACACTGTAAGAATGAGCCACCACCAGTTCCAGTTGCAGGCTATTGAGAAGACAATGGATTTTTAGGTTGTTTCACAGATGGAGTTATTTCCAAGGGTGGAGAAGCTAAGAAATTAAGACCCATGATAGGAATATTTCCTATTTTCCTGATAGAATGCAATGTTTCAAGAGCAGAGAGAGGTCTTTATAATCTCAAAATCCTTTTCTAAAGGCAAACTGTCTCCAAAAAAGGGGGATGGGAATAAAATATCTTCAGGTATTTCTACATAGGTGCCCACAGCATGGTGGCAGAAGAGCCACGCGGCCATTCATTGCCAAGCAGGAAATGACCTTCACAGAGGAGAAATATTGTGAGTATAATTTCCTATAAACTGCTAAATTGAAATTTCTATTACTAAACAGAACCTAGCTTTGACAAACTGAAAAGAAAATATAACAGATTCAATAACAGGGCAGAACAAAATACTCATAAACCTTCCCTTAGGCCTTAGACAGTCATTATTACTTTACCAGGACCATCTTCCAATCTACAGGAGAAAATTGATTGTTTAAACAATATTATTTAACAATCTCCCATTAATTGACATTTCCCAGTTGTTGGGTTCACCCAATTACATTAGCCTTTAAACAGGCAGCACACTTCCATAATTTTTAATAAAAATGGCCATTTTGCAAGATTTAACTTGCTAAATAAGGGTATTAATTTCAATAAAGCAATTAGCACATTTACATAATTTGATATTGTTATTTTAATAGAACACAAGAGCTTTAAAAGGCAGCTTCTAATACAGGAAGGAGAATAGTGGCCTATTCACATGCAAAAACTAAACTTTAGCTCCCCGATAAAAAGTTAATAATAAGAGGCCTTTATGTTTTAGAAATAAGTGAAATTAGAAAGTTAAGGGCTTGGAAGTCAGCGTTCAGAATGCTACGGCATCAACACCTCGACAAGGAGCCAACGTGGGAGAGGAAGTGGTCTTTCAGGAATACCTAGAAGCTACTTGGAGGTAGAAAATGGCGCCTCGTTTTCTTTCAATGATGCTTTTGCAGATTGGTGAGTGTGTAGCATTGACAAGGATGTTTAGTTAAAGCATAAAGGAAGGTAATAAAAAAGTGAACAAAACAAAGTGGGGTTGTCCCCGAAAAGATGCTGCCAAATTGAGGTATGTGTTGAAGTGGGAAGCATTCGTTTTGTTGATAATGTCTACATTCCAACATGACAAGCGTCTCTTCCTGGAAACTGCCTGGCTCTCTCATACAGCCAGCCCGGCCTTGGTTGCATCGATTTTATTGGGATCTCCTCCTCAGTTTAAGAGGCTGGGCATTCCCAGGAGCCCTTGTGGTTTCCACCTAACTGTCCCAGAAATGGAGCTGGGGCTCATTTTTGTTGGGGATGCTGGTGGTGCTCAGGCCAAGGCTGAGCTCCAGGCTTCTAGGCTGCAGATAATGGAGCACAAAATGGAGCACATTTTTCGCTCGGCCACTCCATTTAAAATTAAGAGGCCTCATCCAATGCTTCTAAACAAGCAGGGCTGACAGTTCTTGATTAAATAAAGTGAGGCAGCTTGACTTCATCATCCTCAGCCTTCTGGAGATAAACCTTGCCAAAAAGGAGGGGTGGGGGGATGAAATCGAGTGGAGGAAAAGAATGATAGGAATAGAAACAGTGTGCGCAGAAGGCTTGCATCATAGCACTGGCCCTAATCCCATGAGTCAACTCAGTCTTCTTTCCAAGTCAGCTAGGTTTAAGACTGTTACCTGGCACGCTACCTGGAGCCAGAATGTCGACACAACCCCTGAGTCAAGCCCAGATAAGCTAAGTGCAGGCCCACAGACTCAAAACAAGCTCTTCATGAAAAGTGAGTATCCAGCACCATTCAGTGGCCCACAAGGTGCCCATGACCTGCTAGAGGTATCCGAGCTCAAATCGAGTCCAGCAACGCCAAAAAGTCGCAGAATCCAGGTGGCTATGAACAAGCCTGTATCTATATGACAAGAGTTGGGAGCCTCTCCACTTCCCCCACCCCAGTCAATAAATTACAGATCTACGACCTACTCTTTGATTCAGGGGGGACTCAGCAGATGCCTATGGGGGCCCAGCAAGATACACAAAAAGCAATGTCAAGAAATGACTTGATTTATTAGTGAGTCTGCAAGCTTGACTTTGGGGAGCATTCGAGGCTTCATTTTGGGCCAACAATTTAAAATTTAAAACATACAAATTTTGCATTTGCACAGCTGGGATTTCTGCAATAAAACATATTTATTAACCTATCATGAAGACATATTCTTTCAATTAATGACGAACAGCGAAAATTCAACACAATCAATTCTACGGGATAACATTGAAGCTAGGGGAGTTTGAGACTGTTAGAGGCATCTCTGGTCATCAGCAAGCCCATGGAAGGAAAGGCGCGGTATTGGCAGAGAGTTTAAAATTTGAAATGACTCTTTTTTTTCAAAAAAGGAAGAAGAAAAGGAAAGAAAGGGCAAGGAAAGAAGTCTCTCTGCTATTACTTCTAAATACTGGGTTCATCAAAGTAACTTTTTGATTGTAGATCATGCAACTAGACGTCAAGCAATGAGGAGTTAATCTACCACTTTTTTCAGAGGCGTGTGATGTAAAGGCACGTTTTAAATAAAAGGAAAGCTTCCCTAGTATACTTGCTCTGTGCCATGCAGTGTGTCTGGCCTTGGGGATTAAGAAAGGGACCTCACAGCCCTACTGCCGGCTCCCATCAGCTAGCAGTGGAGCTGGGTGGCTAGACAGGCAGCTATGACAACGGAGAATCATTTTGATACAGAGGCTGCGGGGCACCTGGGGAGGCACATCCCTAGAGAGGGTGATGGGCATAGACAGGGAACACAGTCCGTAGCCTGTGGGGAGGCCTTAGGCTGGGGCTTAAAGGACTGGCGAACTTGAGTCAGGAAGAAGCAGAGGGGTGACGTTGGGTGGAGGAAGGGCATTTCAGGCAAAACTATAGCATGAAGGAAAAGAGCAAGGCTTCCCTGGAGGAAAGAAGGCATTGGGGGGTGGGGGGGTGGCTGGTAAGCAGAGGTAAGAGAGGTACTCAGAAAGGTAAATGAGGCACAAAAAGAAGGTCCTGGACCACTAGAGGTCCTGGGAGGCCAAGCAAAAAATGTGCCAATAGGGAACAATGGGTCCAATTTGCATTTGAGAAGAGCTCATTGTGCAGCTGCTACAGGAATGCCAGGAGGAAGCATGGGAGTTGGACAGACAGACAGCGGTGTTTGCACAGAGAAAACCATGCACAGGTACCAGAGGTGCTTAGCCTGCAAAATCCACAACATTGCTGATAATTAACAACCATTCAGCATGAGGCATAATACAGTCACCAGTCAGAATTCACTAGGAGAACAAACTGACATGCCAGATTGATGAAAACGGAATTACTGAAAGATTGCCAGAGAAGACCTTCAGAGCTTCTTCTGATTCATCAGGCTTCCAGGAAGTACAGTTGTTAGTGCCCTTGACCTGTGGTCAGTTAGCTCTCCCCCAACACACACATACCTCTCTGTTACCTTGGATGGAACATTACTCCATTGGATCTTTGTGTCTCTGATTCTTCTCGGCATTTAGGTCCCAGTACAAAGGGAAGCCTTCCCTGATGATTCCACCTTAAGTTGTTCCTTTCTCTCCTGTGGGTACACCTCGTTTCTGTTCCATCACTCTGGGTTTTTGTTTTTGTTTTCTTCCCAAAATACTTCTCACTCACTGGAGATATCTTACCAAATTTCTTCTCTACTTCCTACTTTCCTGCCTGTCAACCCCCAAGAGACCGAAAGCTACCTGAAGAAAGGCATCTTGTTTGCCTCCTACATCACTCTTCCTCTAGCACTTGGGTAATGCCTGGACCATAACAGCTGTTCCATAAAATACTTATTACATGAACTAATGAGAACCTTAGGGAGTAGAGGTTTAGGTTTTTTTTTTTTTTTTTTAAGATTCATTTATTTTATTTGAGTGAGTGAGTAAGAGTGAGTGGGGGAGGGGCAGAGGAGAGAGTCTCAAGCAGACTCCATGCTGAGCACAGAGACTGATGTGGGCCAGATCTCAGGACTCTGAGATCATGACCTGAGCCAAAATCAAGAGTCAGATGCTGAATTTTCTGAGCCACCCAGGCACCCCAGAGTTTTTTATGTTTGGTTTTTTTTTTAAGAATCCTGCCTCATGTAGGATGAGATTCAGAGAGATTAAGAAACTTGCCCAAAGTCACACAGCAAGTGAATGGAAAAACTATCTTACCCTCAGAGTCTTTTTCAATTGGCAGGACTGCTACTGGAGAGGAAGGTAGGTCACACTGAAGATGGACGGGTGTGCTAAGTGAAGAATGGTATTTATACTCATATTTACTGATGGAAGAGGTAGTGAGATAAAGCAAGAATGGACGGGAAGAAAGAAACCTATCTCTGGTCTTACTGCAACAACTCTTGGTAAATTACAAAGGACTCCAGAAATTCCCTTCTGATCAAGCAGGTGCTGCCAACTGCACAAAGTCAGAAGGACAGCAGAATTCACACACTTACACCTCAAGCAGTATTAACACTGACATTTATGGCCTCCCCAGACACTGACTTTTACATCATATTCAAGTTCTTGCGTAGTAGGTTACGTATCCAATTTTGGTAAATAAAGTCTTGTTTTCTTTCAGACCTTTTCAAATACGTATCAGATCCCAGTGATGTGGCATTATTGTACCAAGTGCTAAAGACAGCAATGAAGTAGTTAGTTATGGTCCCTGCTCCTATGAGCTAACTTTTTTTTTTTTTTTTTAAGGGAGACACAAAACTCCCAAATATGTAGGATACGTGTTATCAAGGAAATAAGCAAGGTGATGAGTTGTAGAATGCAGGTGGTTTCAAAAATAGGGCTGTCAGTAAAGGGCTCCATGCACAAGTGATGTTTGCTTTTTCTGCACTCATTCATTCAGAAGATACTGAGCACTTACTAAATGCTTGTTTTAGAACCTGAAAAACCAGTAGTAATGAGGGAGGTGAGGGAGGGAGCCTTGCATATACCTAGGGGAAGACCACTAAGATAAAGCTCAGCAAAGGCAGAGGTCTAGAGATGGGAGAATATTTGAGGGATGTGGAAAAATCAGCCTATTTGAGGGATGTGGAAAAATGTAAGTGTGATCAAGAGAGAGTGGCAAAAAGAGGAGGCCATAGAAGCAACTGAGGCCAGATTGTGGAGGGTCTTTGAGGTCCTGTAAAGACTAGCGAGATGGGTGGCCTTCGGAAGGCTGCGAGGGAGCTGGGACCATTCAGACTGTAACACGCGCCCTCTGGCGGCTGTGTGAAGAACATTTATGAGTGAAGCAGGAGAGGAAGATGAGTTTTGCAGGCAGGGGTGGCCAGTACAAAGATCCAGAGACTGGAGAACTCTTGTGCTTTCCAGAAACAGAAACAAAGAAACCCAGTGTGACCACAGAACTAGGGATCAAGGCAGAGAGTGGCAGGAGACAAGCATGAGGGAGCCCAGTCAGGCAGGGCATCTGGATTTCATGCTGAATATAAGGAAAGCCACAGATACAAGGATCTTTTTATAAAACCAGCATACGCCTTAGGCCAAGCCTCACTTTCAAATGCTTTTCTTTGCTCAGTTGGCCTGAGCCAAGAGTGGGACAGCAAAATGTGGTTTATAAGCCACTGACTACAAAAATGCCGTAATTTTTAAAAAGCGTGCCAATAGAGTCATATTTACTCAACACCACAACCTCATGTGTATTTAAGGACAGATCCAGTGATTACAGTGCTAAAGTCCTTCAAGGAAAAAGAAATCGAATGCTACCATTCTAGCTCCAAAGAGGGTTTTTGTAGTTGGCTGCCTTATCACACTCTCATTACCAATAAATTGCCTCATTTCTCCAAGACTAGTCATAATGGAAACGTATATTTTCTGTAATTCAGGAGTAAGTGATCTAAGGTCCAAGTAGAAACATTTTTAAGAAATTAGATAAAAAGTTGAGGATTTTCAGCTTCCGGACATGCCCCTTCTCCTTCTTTTCAATCTACAAGTACCGTGAATGAACCAGGGTCCATTCCATAGCTTTCAGGGAAAATGAGCAATACTTTATTCTGGCCGTGACATCTTTTGCATTAGAAAGCCTGGCTTGATATGCTCAAAGAGAGTTTATCTCCAATGGGTACACTGATGGGGTTCAAATGATTCCTTTTACCAAATATTAACAGCTAATCATGCAGCCAGCCGTAGCCACATGCTTGCTGACACCAGTAATTGTCTGCTTGTAGGATTCAGTGCCTGAGGGAAGGCAGAAGTGACACAGCTGGGCTTCACTGAGCTAGACACACAAGCTATGGGGTGACACATGGGTATTCAGAGTTGGAAGTTGACAGGGAAGATGTTCCACCAACTTCTACTTATCTCTAGTCCTGGGACAAATCCTACTCAGTATCTTTGGGAATTTTATTTCTATAGCATGAACAGAAAAAAAAAATGAAGCTGAGGATTTCGTGTCTGGGTTAATTTAATTTTAAAGCTGAGGAAGTAATGACTCATGTTTTAAATACACTTTGAAATATGAGTTCCTGATTTTTGCGAATCATTTGGAATTTCTCTCAAATCATATTGGAGAGGAGGAAATAAATCATGGTAGACATAATAATAAACTCCCAAAGATATCCGTGTCTTAATTCCTAGAATTTCTGAATGTTACCTTCCGTGGCAAAAGGGGCTTTGCAGATGTGATGAAGACTGAGGACTCAAAGATGGGGAGATTATTCTGCATTACCTAGAGGGATTAAATCTAATCCATGAATCCCTAATAAATGGAGAAGTTTCCTGGTTGTGGTCAGAGGGAAACAGGACAATGGGAGCAGGGTCAGAGAAACACTGCACTGCTATCTTTGAAGACAGAGGAGAGAGCCATGAACCTCACAGTGCAGGCAGTCTGGAAAGGGCAAGGGGCTGAGTTTCCTCTAGAACCTCCAGAAAGGAACACAACCCTACTGACACTTGGATTTCAGCCCAGCCCGACTCGTGCCACACTTCCAACCTACAGAACTGCACGATAATAAATTTGTGTTAAGTCCCTACCTGTGATAATCTGTTACAGCAGCAACAGAAAAAACTAATACATAAGGTTGCTAGTTGTGTTTGATACAAAAGGAAGCCACTCATATATTTTTTTCATCCTTCTTTTCAAGTGATGTATTACCTTCTTAAAAACCTGCTAAATAATGATAGCTGATTATACTAACTGACTTTACTGCAAATGGAAATGGGGATTAGGTGTAACATCAGGCTAATGAATGACTGAAGGACAAAAGGTCCTAAGGCTTTTAATCTTTTAATACTATGATAAGCAGGATCAAAAGAGAAAAGATAGAAGTTTTCTCCTAGAAAATTAAGTAATTGGGCTACTAGAATTCGGGGATTTATTATGCTAAATACACATGCCTATTTCCTAATAAATTGCCATTTGTAACAGATTACTGAAGATTCCAGTCCAACACAGCACACGCCCTACCTGCTCTTCTGCATCAAGCTCATTCCAGAATGTCTTTGGCGTAACACATACTACGTTCAAGTAACTAAGGGAACTTAGAGTTTCGATATCGTCTGTGAACAATGATGAGTTGTCCCCTTCTTTTTTTCTGGGCTTCTACTTTCATTCAGAAGCTCACTCTCAGCCCAGCACCTCCATGTAAATTATCGCCCCGTGTGCAACCAGGGAGCACATATTCCTCTCGTCCTCTTTTGATTACGTCTTAAAAAGAGATGCGCTAAAATAAATGCATGCGATGTTTCAGAGAAAAAATGCAAGTGAATAGAATTCTTTTACAAACAAAGTAATTAGATATGAGCATCTGCTCTAACTACTTACTTATAAACACGCGTGGGGAGAATCACTTAAGTATCAACAATAAATTCAGTTCAACAAATGTATTGAGTGCCTACTAGGGGAAAGGTTGTATTAACATCCTGGCATATTGATGCGGCGTTAGACTTTGTCTTTCTTACTACTACAGATGCTATGAAGGAGGTATGGACTAGAACATTCTTTTGTTTTGTCACTGCCTCAACCATCAAGTAAAGTACACTGTCAGGATGCAATCTTCTGTGCCCTCCGATTTTTTTCCCCCTATATGCTTGGCTAGGTTTTATGTTTTGTGTGTGTGTGTGTGTGTGTGTGTGTGTGTGTGTGTGTGTTAAACAATTTAAGGTCAACAAGTTTACTTTTTTTTTTTTTTTTCCAAATAAACACCATGGCATAAGTCACTAATAAGCCATTAATATGAAAAAGTGATTTGTGTTTCACATACTATGTTTTGTGGAACACTGGCAACCTACTAAAGTTTTTTCTTGGAAAACTGGCTTTAACAACGCTTTCCTTTTATTATTAGGAAGCATTCCGGTTCTGTAGCCAGGAAACCAATTTGCATTTGTTTGTCAGGAATCTTCCTGAATTCACTGGGATACACAATCTCCCTTCCTCAAGCACCATTCTTTGCCCCACCCCCCTAAAAGTGTTTTTATCCTGTGGCATGCCAGTGGAACCCAGTTTGGAGAGTGCTGTTCTGGACCAAGTTCTCTTAATCTGGGCACCCTTTCTGGGCACCCTTGACATGTTGGGGTGGGTAGTTCTTTGCTGGGGGCAGGGCTGTCCTGGGTATCCCAGGATGCTTACCAGCGTCCCTGGATTCCATCCACTAGATGCCAGCACTGTCTGCAGACACTACCAAAGTCCTCTGGCGGCAAAATCACCCCCTGGTGGAGAATGGCCTTTCTAGAGGATCTGCTAAGTCACTGGAAAGACCATCTTTTGTGTCCTTAATCGCAAATACTCTCGTTATGCATTTTTTACTTCCTTATTGCCCTTTGCCCTCTGCCCAGACGTCATCCACAATGCAGACTCCTTCTTGTCTGTCATTCTGCCTCATTTTCAGTTCTTTAAACATTCATTTCACCTTTCACCTCCCGAGAAAAACACTCTCTCCCAGCGGAAGTTCAAGCTGCTCAAGGCACCCCTCTGTAGGTCAGGAGCCTCTGAGCTACAACATTGCGCAACTCTTCTTAGATCTCACTGCTGTCTAAAAATCTCCATCCTTGTCACCAAGGAGCTGCCTTTTCTCCCTGGTCCTTTGTGATAAGTCATTGAGACCAAGGGTATGGACTCGAGAACAGAACTTGGTCCAGCGGGAATGTCACAAGCATGTAGGCTAATTCATCTCAAAAAGTGTTTCCATTCTCAAATTCACCTTGAAGGATGGTGCATGTGTGATTAGGAATGGGATCTCCTACCTGACAAATAATTTCTTTCATCTCTTCTAGTTTTACATTTTCAACCTGTCCTTGCCTTTTTGCGTAGAATGCTTTTTAACCTTCCTTTATTTACATACCTGTGACTACCTCAAAAAACAATTTGTAACAAGAAGGGAGTTTGAAATCTAGTTGAGTTGAAGAATGTAAAAACTAGAAATAAGAGTCAACACTGTTTTGGTGTTTGGGCCCTGGGGATCTCCAGGATTTTGCTGTTTTTTTGTTTGGTTTTTGTTTGTTTGTTTTTGTTTTTACAGATTTGGTCTCTAATGCACACATAAAAACTGAAAACTGGCAAAATAGTATCACTGGTGTGCCTGTGAGGAAACTGAAGCTCACAGATGAGTGAAAGGCCAAAGGTCACAAAACTGGTAAATTTTGAAGAAAAGAAGAAAAAAAAAATCAAACCAAACTATTGATTCACACTAGACTTTCACTGGAGCTTGTCTTGTTGTGTTGGGAAATTGGTTTCTCTCTAATTTGTATGAATCCTGATCTATGTTATGACCTGAAAACCCATATTCTTTTTACCATACAATGGATAAAATAATTCAGGTATCAAATCTCACTCACCTTTGAATTACATATTTGACTTTAACCCCTTTTAGTCTCCAAGGGTTAGGCAGGCTCTGGGCTTTTCATTAGTACCAATGGCTCATCTGGGATTTGTTCATCCCAGGAGATTTTTCAAAGCACTTTAACAGACATTATTTCTGGTAAGGCAGAGAAGACAGAGGTGATTGCCCTGTTTGAGAGATGCAGACACTGAGCCACAGAGAAGCTGTGACTTGCCCCGGTCAGCAGCTCTTCTGAGAGTGGTCCAGCAACAGGACCCAATTTGTCAGACAATAAGCCCCAAATGTGTTCTTTACACCACATGGCTTCAGGTGAGGTCTTTGGAGCTGGACGAGCTCTACCACGAAAGAGAGAAGGATGGATTATGAGGACATGTAAGAAAATAAAATATACTCAGACCAATGGATGATGGCTTTCTGGACCCTCACTTTGCAAGGAGATTTGAGATTCTCCTGGTTATATGAAAGCAACTGTCCCCCTTTGATTCAGGAAATCACTTCTATAGGAGGTCTAAAATCACATTCATACATGGATCATGGATATTCACAATTTCAGAAGAGCAAAGGCTTCAGAAATCACCTACTTAAAATTAAAACTCCTTTGCAAATTAGCAGCACTAAAATCAAGGTTTTGTCCCCCGGGCAATGACAGTCTTGGCATATTTTAATCCCCATTTTGCAGATTCAGAAACTGAGGCTCAGAGTAGCGACCTCAAGGGCACAAGTGTGTCAGTGATGCAGCTTTGATCCTGAGAGAGCAGTCCAAAGATCATGCGCTTTCCTTTGCTTGAAATCCTCTCAACCAGAAAAGGAAAATATGGTTTCCTCAAGGAGCAGGAAAGTATCTTCCTATTTTAGACATTAATGAAATCTCTAAAAAGATAGATGGTATAAACACTATCACGCCAGTGAAAATTAAGCATTTGAAGAGGCAAAAAATTCAGAGTATGAAGATTGTGCCAAAGGAATCATTCAGTTACAACTCTTGGGTTATTTTAGGATATCCGAGATTATCTTCAACCTATTTCTAAGTCATCTCACTTTAAGATTTTAAAACTGAGGATGTAGGAGGGGTCAGTTTATAGTTAAGGACAAAGCTCTTAAAATAGTGAACTGATGGTCAAATTAAAGGAAGCAGGTTAGTGTAGTCCTAGTAGTGATGGAAAATGTACAAAATTTGAATGAAGATGGCTTTATGTATATTTCACTCACTGAAAATAAAGGAAATGTAAAAGACTTAAAATTGATTTCTTTTCCCCCCAGACTTTTATATTACAGATACAGAAATGGTTTGTCTCAGAAAGTTGAGTTCCTCCAGCTAGGAGGAACTCCTAGGACTTAGTATCCTAGTCCTTAGGATTGCTAAGACTTAGGTAAAACAGAACCTTCCACTTCACTTTTGTCAGTTTAACTAGAAGCCATTCAACTCATTTCATTAATGAAAAACATAAATAAAATACAATTTTTTAAGAAAAAAAAAAAAGGAAAGAAGCAACTCTCTGAGCTTCTTGACCTTGGTTCATTCTGCATTCCATTGATCTCCCTACCCAAAGGCCACAATCTGAAAGTTATGTAAATATTAACAATAGAAGTCAATGAGTAAAACTGCTGTTAATTTCAACTGACGTTAACCCATTGCTGATGAACACTTGTGTCTAGGTAATAAATTCTCAGATGAAAGGCAGGGCAGTGATGTATATTTCACAGACATGGCACAACAATGAGAACCGGGTGGTATTCAAGGAGATGAAAGCAGAAGTCGACAGACTAGCAGATTGCTGAAAAAGCATGAATGTTAAAGAGATATCTTGGGATCCTTCAAAATACAGTTTCCCAGTCATCATCAACCCTCAGGTGACTTGTTCTCAAGTCTTCATGACAGGAGTCACTGTTCTGACTACAAAGGACCTCTCCGTGTCCCCGTGTTCCCAGGCTGGGATCTGGGATGAATGGGAGACCATGCTCCTCAGTGGCCTTGAAGGGCTCCGAGCACACACTGGCAGCTGGCTGTGGGTATGTACAGCGGCTGGAAGGATCAGACCTTCCCTCTGAGCTCCACTTCTTTTGGTGATATGACAGCAAGCCCAGTGTGCCTAATCATTAGACTTCCACTGTCCCTCTTAAAAGTCCCATTTGAAACATGTTCAGTAACTTCAGAGGGAGTTAGAAAATTAAAAATTTCTCCAGTAATGGAAGCATTCTAAAATAACTGAATCCCCGAACTAAAGTGGATCCCTTATGTGTCACAAACAAATGCTAGAATGTGGCAGGAATATATTCTGTATTTAGCAGCTTGCATGACCTGTATTAAAATGAGAACCCAAAAGGGGAAGTTTTGACCTCACCACTATTTTGTTTTGTTGTTTTTTTTGTTGTTGTTTTTTACTATTTTGGATTGTTCTTCTCTGTCATTTTGACACCAAAGAGGATCTGACCCCATCATTTACTCTGGCTAAATGAGTACTGTATGGAAAGGTATAGCAAATTGATTGAGAAATTAAATTGGCTTAATCCTATCATCCCTAGGAAGTATTCTCAGTAAGTATTCATCAATCTTGGTACAATTCTGTCAAAAATATCTATGTTCATAACCATAACTTTGCAACATCCTAGGGCTCAAAACACCGAAAATGACGTTTTAATTCTACTGCTTTAAAGCCTTCAATGGCTCATTTTGGATTTAAATGGGTTGTCACGGCTCTCTAGCCCCTTCTCCACCTTGTCCTCCACAAGTAGCATGCGTTACCCATCTCCAGATGCAGATTTCTTGAAAAGTCCTCAATTAAACAGGTGGTCAACACACACAGACACATACACATACAATATCATATATACATAGATGAACACATACCATATGCACCACATATATGTACAATACGCACACTCACACCCACATTTCTTTGCTTGGACTTCTCATCCCATCTACATTAATGAACGCTTTGCTTTCTCCTAAGATATGATCTCCTTGGGGCCATACACCAAGCCCGCTATCTTCCTGGTATCATTTCCCTAGCCTCCCCCATCACTATCCATCTATCACTATCCATCTATTTCTATACAAATTCTCCATAATATTAACTTTCTGGTCTCTTCCTTCCAGGACCATGAGCTCTTTGAGGTCAGGGGCTATGTTGGCATCCTTAGACCCCTGTCACAGCATCCTTATAATGAGTATGAAGTAAGTATTCAAAGTCTAGTAACTATAATAAAGGGTATGTTATTTAGCAATCAGGAACAAGGGTAAAAAGTTTATAAGTACATACATCACTACTGCAGGCCTTTTTAAGCTACCATTTGGAAGCCTCATTTACGTTGTGTTCCCAGGCCCTCCCATAGAGGATGGAGAACAGTGACAGGGTGCGAAGTGTAGGGCTCCCTTGTAGGCTGTAGAGGCAACCCCAGTGGCACGAACTCTGGGACAGCATCTAAACATGGAGGGTGATGGGCAGAAGACAGGGAGAACAACCCACAAATCTTACGGGATTTGAACCGTCAGAAGTTTCCTTTGTCTGGCTATGAAATCCTAATAAGCGTATTTCCATTGTGTCACTTTGTTACACAAGCCAGCTCCTCTTACTTGGCAATTCTTCAGGGGCCTGCCCTGCAGTGGCTTGTTGGGCTGCACAGGGACAGATCTCAGAACCCTGAGCTCACAGGCTCAGGAAGCCCAACTCTGCCTGAAAGAAGAAAGGAAAGATTCAAAGGACTTGGTAATTCAGCTAGGAGACAATCCTCCTCTTGTTCATGGTTCCCCATTTTTTCCACATACTTAGCAGAGATCAGACCCAGAGATGCCCTTTCTCAGCGTATGAAACAAAAGCAGAATAGGGCAGAGACAAGATCCGCGAGGAGTAATAAAGCCACTCCCCGATCCATGATATTTCATGCTAGCAGCAGAAACAACTTCAAAAATCTCTGTTCTCCATCTAATGCAAAGAACACTGGAGCACTAGGGGAGGGCTGGACACCAAGATCCCGCACAAGGAAGTGATGGCAGAAAAGCGTTAGAAAACATGTGGAAATCCGTCCATGTGATTACACCCCCGTTATAAAGGAGAAGACAGTGTGAAGCTCTCAGTCCCATGTCCCTCACTTATTACAACATGGACAGCCCCAGTTGGGAGGCAAGGCCAAGGCGACCCTCGTTTCTTGAGGGTTAAGCTTCAATAATTTGATGTTTCTTCCACTGAGGCAGGTTATGAAAACATCCGTACCTGGTACACGGGACTGTTCATAGATCCTGCAAAAAGACAAATCCAGGCTTTGTCAGGGGAAATTTCATATTCTCAGCAATGGTGAGCTAGATCATAACATCAAGCATCTCAAGATTGGGGAAAATGGGAATTGAAAAATGGGAGCAAAGGAAAAAATTTGAGGTGGGAAATGTCTGGGCAAGGTGTCCAATCTATGTGTATGCACAGGCATGCATTGGCTTATATGTATGCATATAGAGTGTACCTGTAGGCATGTTCAAGTGTGTGTATATATATATATATAGAGAGAGAGAGAGAGAGTGCGTGTATGCACACAGAAGCATGCAAGTATGCACAGGCACAAATGCGCATATATGTACGCACATGTGTGCACGTGGGTACACGGATATCCATGCTTATTTGCATGTGGGGAGGTGCACGTGTGCCTGCGCTTCCGTGTATACATGTATGTGTGTGCCTGTGTTTTTGGTACCTGAGATCAATACCCTATGCCCAAACTGCTAAAATGATTCACCAGGAAGATAGTGCAAGCCAAGTCCAAAAGGAAGCTGTAACTAGAGCTGTCTCAGCCAGCTCCGACACAGAAACCCAAAGGGAGGACCAGGGAATGGGAGTAAAACATGGGAATGGTGTGTTAGCTGAAAAACGCAAACATGTTGCATTCTTTTCAAAATGCCATTAAAATGTATTCATATACAAACACAAGTACGTATATACACAAAGCAACTGTGAGCCTGTGAGGCAGGAATGTACTTTGTCCAGACGGTGTCTTAGGCTTAATTTGTGCAATCAGATGCTTCCAGCAAGAAAACACTAAAACCCAGAGCTAGAATGATTTTATCATTTAATAAGAGAAACATGTACATGCTACATATGGGTATTTGCTGAAAGAAATATTTTGTCATTTTAGAGCAAGTAAATTGTTTTTTCCACTAAACTCCTACTGGGGTAGAACACTGAAAAATGTGTTTTCATTTGCTCATGTCTAGATTCATGTTTTATTCCATATTCAAAAAAACTTCCTCAGTCATGGGCTTTTCTTTCCTTGTGGTATTTCAATCTTCACTGAAGCTCTGTTTATGTAACGGATTAAGACTACTGAGCTAAGACATCACAAAACCAATTCCTAACCTAGGACAGAAAGAAGTATCGTGGGTCTCAAATACTTCTGCCCTCTTAAACAAAGAATAAAGCAGAACTTTTGAAAGAGAACACAGTGCTCTGAATAGGAGTTTTGTGAACTGACCAAGTTAGGCGTAAATACAAGTGCTAGGTAAAGAAGTATAATCCTAGGGTGGAAACTTACTGTATTGCCTTCCTTAGATGATACAACTTGTTTCCACAGTTTCATATTCACATTTCTGAAACTGGAACTCAATTTGCATTCATGCATTTAATTCCCCCCTCCTCTTCGCCTTATTAAAAAATCTTAATGAATGGTGGCATCTTAACACTTGTTCGTAGTATCTACTAAAAAACATAGATTGAGATATTAATGATGCCTGCTCGTTTTTTACTTGTTAACTTTTTTCTGTCCAGTAATTCACTAAGACATAGAAACGGGGAGGGAAAGTATCATTTAAGGGCTAAAATCTAGTTGACTGGAGTTTCACCCACTTCATCCATTGGCCTTACTTGTGGCTTACTGAAGGATGGTGAAAGTTGTGTTCAAACAAAACAAAACAAAACAAAAAACAACAAAAAAACCCCAACCTTTTTTATAGAGGAAAGAATTTTAAAATAGCTGAATTGGAATCGTGCACACATTTTAAACAATGCACTGAAAATAATTTGCACACAACTGATAGAACAAGGCTCACTGGTGGCAAGAAAAGAAACCACTTCTTTTTCTGAAATCTCAGTGGAGAGAGGAGAATGGAAGGAATGGAAAGACAGGTGGAGGTGGGGCAACTAACTTGAGAGACCTCAGCCTGCAGGACCTTGATACCCAAAGTCAGTGGCAAAGTCACCCTGCAAAGAGCAAGTGGCTGGTTAGGGTGTAAGGAATAAGGTAAGGTGTCAGGTGCAGAACAGGAGGGGAGGGGGAGTGGGGGAAGAGGAACAGGAGAAGGGGGAGTGAGAACATTAGTCACAACTGATATTTACAGGCACCACTCCGTGGTTTTCCAGGAGCTGGCACAGGGCAAACGGGCAGCTGGGTTTGATTCCCCAGAAAGTGGCTGACATAGGTATGGTGAAAGATCAGGGCACAAAGCGACTAATGGAATTCTAAAGGACAGGGCTGGAAACATTGCCCGAGGGACCCAAGCCAAGAAGGATGGAGAGAAGGACTAACCACAGAAGATGGAAGGGCAAGGGTCTGTAGCGAGCAATGTTGCAAAATGACGGACTCGTAGGTGCTCCATCAACTGGGATGAATGTGGAACAACCTTCCTCAAATATGGAAAAAACTCACTCCTTCATCGTCTACTCTCCCAGACACCACCCCAGGCTCGAAATATGGTTGTTAGCTCTGTGCATTCTTCTCAGTCTCAGAACCCGGTCTACTGTCTAGTCTGGATAATTATACACACTCCATTTTCCTGACTGTATCTCCTCTTCATAGCTATTGCCATTGGGATAGTGGTTAAAGTTATTGAAGTCTGTTGAAGGGACTTGCGTTTTATTTTTTTACTTATTTATTTTTTTTTAAGATTTTATTTATTTATTTGACAGAGAGAGATCACAAGCAGGCAGAGAGGCAGGCAGAGCGGAGGAAGCAGGCTCCCTGCCGAGCAGAGAGCCCGACGTGGGACTCGATCCCAGGACTCCGAGATCATGACCCGAGCCGAAGGCAGCAGCTTAACCCACTGAGCCACCCAGGCGCCCTGGGACTTGCGTTTTAATTTTGTTTTTGGTTTTTTTTTTGGTTGTTTGTTTTTTTTTTTTTTTTTGCCACTTATTGACTAAGAGAACTTTGGGGGCAGGTAACTCATCCCTAAGCCTCACTTTTCCATCTGTAATACCAGCACTTGACATCATAGGCCCTTTCTAACAACTGAATAAATTGATCTGTGTAAGATAACTAGCACAGTGCATAGCACCTAAGAATGTTAATAGCTCTTTGTTGAATTCATAAACAATTGGTAGCTATATTATTAGACTTCTGTTTTCGTTTATGTCTCCAACATCTTTCTCCTAGTGCACTGCAAAAGTTTGTTCACTAATCTCCCTGTCTCACAGATGGTCGTCCTCCCGAATCCATTTTCCATATGTCTGCCAGGTGATTTATACAAGACACAAGGTTGACTGTCACTCTTCTGCTTAAAAATCTTCTGATGGTTTCCAAATGTCCTTAGGTTAGTACAGATTTATTAACCTTGACAAGTTTCTTGAAAATCTACCCCCTTTTCCCTCCCTACGACTTACACTTCAGGCTCTCACCAAGTTTGAGCTATATGTCTGTGAGTGTGTGTGTGCATGTGTGTGTGTGTGTGTGTGTGTATACACATACATATATATACACACACATAAACAAGTTCTTCTGAATCTCAGGTTCAAAAAGAGTTAAATTCTGTTTCTTCATTTCTTTTTCTTCCTTCTTTCACCTATCTATGTCCTTCTACCATTCATTTCTACCACGGTGGTAGACCGTTGGGGGTTGCACCTGATTCAATTAGATTCCCCTTAACTTATCCATGGGTATGGGAATGCCAGAGACTTTTGCAACCCATCTTGGCTTTCTTGGCTTGAGATTGGACCAGCTGTGGACAACCTGACCAAGCGTAGAGTGCCTTTATCCTTTCCCTCTCTTGCTCATTTGCTCTATTACCTTGAACTATTTCTAAAAGTCAGAGCCAATTTCTCAAAGATGATGTAAACCTTCAGGGTGTCAGTAGTGATGCTCTTCCACGTGAACTGGGAATCAGGGAAAATGGGTCTGCGCAGAGCAGAGAATGATGGAGGTCTATGCAGAGACAAAGAAAGAACGTGTCCTACGTGTCCATTTCCCATTGTTCTGGCTGCCCTGTTGCAAGAACAAGCATGTACCCATGGGACTAACTTCAGGAGCAGCTACCATCTCTGATTTCCACCCCACTTTGTTCTATTTATAAGTGTGTGGACATGAGAGCTAAGCATGTATTCGTACTCCACAATGAATACCCAGCTGTCAGGGAAGACACAACACATTTAGAATCCAAACTGGCCTGGATGCATTGGAAGGACCGCATGAAATGAAATTCAAATTTGATACCAAAAATTTATGCTTAGAAAAGGAAAAAAAGTTTTATAAAAACCTAAGTAGAGAAGGTCTGGGGAGAAAGTGATAGAAGATCAGGTCAGGAGGCCACACCACAAGCCCACACTGGAAGAGACAGACAGTACAAACAGGAAACCAATGTGGTCAAGGGGATGTAGGCAGGAGGGAGTAGACAATTGTCTACTTACGGTCACTCCCAAGGTGTCCTCCAGAGCTCGGGTTCAGTATGTGTGTGGGGGGTGCTGCACTTGGATTCAAATGCTGATACCCTCACCATCAGAGAGGACTAATTTTTTTTTAAGTTTTTTTTTTTTTCAAGATTTTATTTATTTACTTGAGAGAGAGAGAATGAGAGAGAGAAAGGTCAGCAGGAGAAGCAGACTCCCTACTGAGCAGGGAGCCAGATCTGGGACTCGATCCTGGGACTCCAGGATCATTATCTGAGCTGAAGATAGTTGCACTAAGCACCCAGTTGCCCCTGGAGAGACCTTTTGAAGCACAGGTCTGACTCATCAAGGGAGGGAAGTGCTCAATTTTCCCATTAAATGTAAGGCAAAGAATGCTTTGGGGAGGTTTCTTAGCTGATAGAAATATGTGGAATATGTATGAAAAGGGAACAGTCTTTTGCTTTTTTGTATTTTCATTTCTATTTCCATTGTGCTTTGCATTTTATAAAAAGTTTTGACATCAGTAGTATTAGTCAATGTTGGCAAATGACCCCAATTACATGGTACCGCACAAGCTGTATTTCTTGTTCACTGCAGGACACTACAGTTTCCAGGTGAAAGGCAGGAATGCTGGGGGGAGGCCTCAGGTCCACACAGCCTTTCGGAGACTCAGGCTCCTTCCTGTGGCTGCAGGCTCTTCTAGGTCCTCTCCATTCCTTTCACCCATGCATGGAGAAATAGAAAGGGGATCATATGCACAAAGATTTTCCAAGTCTGGAAATGGTGATGCAAGACAACACAGTTTTCCCACACATTATAGTCCAGAACTCAGACACATGACTACACCTAACTTCCAGAGAGTCTCACGTTGTAGTTCAGTTGTCTGCTAAAGAGCAAAAGGAACAATGGGCTGATGAACAATTAGCAAGTATCTGCCACCTGTACAGTGCAATTTCATTCTTGTGATGACCTCACAACTCCAAGTGCATATGCAATCGTTTTGGCACTATGGTGTATCCATACATAGTAAGTAGGTCTGTAAAATACATTACTTCTGCCTCTTCCCTGCCAAGGCAGGAAGTACTCTTCATTGTGACCTTTTCACTCAATCCCTGTAGAATGACATCCTAACCTTCTGATGATACCTATACCTTAGGCAACCATGAACCATCAAGAACAATCAGAACTTGAAAGAAAACGTTTGTCTTCCCAACCTTAGACTGTATCTCAACAATGGTTTCAAGTTTATTAAGACACAAGAAAGTCTTGATCATATTCACTGGGCAGAAAATGGCTGGCCCCCAAAACGGTCAGCATCGCCCATTCCTTTCCATTTTGTTAAATTGTAGCTTGTATTTGGTCTTTTGTTCAGTCTCTGAAGGCAGTTTCTCTGCATGATGGGGAGTATCTACAAATTAGAGTGACTTCAAGACTTAGCAAGACTATGGTGTCTCCGAGTGCTCTGAAGAGATCCATTATTCTGATGGTCATATGCATCTTCAGTCTGGTTTGGATCTCCACACGCAAGGTTTGGGATAGAATGGAATGTAGCAGTTAAAATGTCCAAGATTCTGGGTAGGGATCAAGTACTGGGTTCTAGGTTTTCTCAAAGTTTATAATGGACAATGCATGCTATTAATTTCGGTGTGTTTTTAATAATGCCTCTATGTATTTAGAGTCTAAATCACTGCTAAGCATAGAACAGAAGATGCAATCGGTATACTACCCTGGACAGGATGAATTCTAACCTTGCGTTAAAAAAGCCATCCTTGGGGTGCGTGGGTGGCTCAGTGGGTTAAGCCTCTGCCTTTGGCTCAGATCTCGGGGTCCTGGAGTTGAGCCCTGCCTTGGGCGCTCTGCTCAGCGGGGAGCCTGCTTTCCCTTCTCTCTCTGCCTGCCTCTCCCCCTACTTGTGATCTCTCTCTCTAAAAAATATATAAACAAATAAAATCTTAAAAAAGAGAGAGAGAGAGAAAGCCATCCTCCCCCTCCCCATCACAACCAATAAATACAAAGTTTTGCTGTTTAGACTCCTTAGCTTCAAATTCAAAACTAAATTATAGAGATGAGCAAATGGTAGGAAGGTGCCAGTAGTAGAGTCAAAAGTAATCAAATAAAAATATTCTCAAGTTCCATCCAGATCAATCAGCAGGAATAAAATAGAATACAGATATATGATTTCTATCAATTTTTCTACATTTGAAAATTAGTTGTAAGATGAGGTATTATTCGGTTTCATTCAAATATGTGTTCATCCACTAGCTAATTTTTTATTGGTATTAGAGGATCACTTAGTTTAACTCTGCAGAGTTCCACTCGTATGCAACAGGAGCGAGATAGCCATGACTGCTCCAAGAGTTATTGCAGAAGCCAAGTTTTCCCTTTAAATATTTCTGCTAAGAAATTAAGTTCATCACGTTTCACATTCTGATACACAGAAAGTACGAGGTAGTCAGCATGAGAAGACGTTTTCTTCCTCCAGTGTTTCTGCCAACTCGAAGTAACATATGGTTTCTTGACAGTGACTTTTACCAACTGCAAGGTATTCAAGCTCCACCACCAATAATGCATGCCACAGAACAGGCTCCAAATAAGCCAACAAGACACCCAAGCTCCATCTGCCTCCATTCCGTTCTACCAAACCTGAGCCCTCTTCTTCCACCTCAGGTGCATTCTGGGAGGAAAGCTTAGAAGACATCACATTTCTCCCAACATTAGGAATTCTAGCCCAGAGATACTGTACAAAAAATTTAAGCTACGCAAGTAAGAAAGCCTGATTCTTTCAACTCTGACACAGTGGCAAGAAACAAGACCAGCTAACTCACACAAAGTTACTCCAACTCCATTACTCTCTGCCATTTTTATTCAAAACCTCCTTTTCCCTTGATTTTTCTGGCCTGCATAGCCCTCTTCCTCTATGACCTCTCTGTGTCATTGGTGTTTCTATATCCAATATTGGTATTAACTCTTCTGTTCAAATATATTTTATCTCGCTAATTGCAGCGAGAGGTGAGGGTGGGACATTCCTTTATGAGAGGCATTTACTTTTCCCCACCAGGAAGGACTTCACACAAAGTACTCATTTTTGTATTATGGGTTTTGTATTAAATGAATTCGTTGGAGGAATTGCTCCTACTGGGCAGGATGTCCTCGGATTATAGCTCTCTAAAAAGATAAGATTTTTAAAGTACAATCAAAGTTGGGTAAGGTTGTACCCAGAAGAATTATCTGTAAAAAATAGGGGTCCTTTGTCAAGACAGGGACCCAAAATACAGATGAGACCCAAAGGATGAACACGCTGCTCACTGCAGGCCAGCTAGGGCAGGTGCACACACACACCCCCCACCCCCACCGGCCCCCGCCACCTCTCCACACGCCACATCATGGCCATGCTGGACTGAGGGAATAAAAACTTCCAGCAGAGTAAGCCCAGAAAGGCTAGCTCCACAGCCAATTTCTACAACAAATGTCTCTAAAGGAACCAAATTCAGAACTGCCTGGAAATAATTTTTCACCTTCAATCAAGCTCTTCTCTTACTGTCGCACGGTTCCTTCAGTCTCCTGCTCTATTCCTTCTGCCTGTTCTGACCAAGAGAAGGGGCTGGAGACAGGGAATGAACAGCAACAGTAGCAAGAAAAAGCAAAACAAATTTTGGAGGGAGAAGAGTAAATTCTCGCTTCTTTTTTTTTTTTAACCTTCCCCTATTAGTCCAAAAGAACACTATCTGCTACCCCACAAAGACCTAAGTTGTTGAAAACTTTCCTAAAAACAGTAAGTCAATGAAACTAGGAACCAATCCATTGTACTACTTGCTGGGTTCTATTTTAAGTGTCTCGGGGTGGGGGGGGGCAATGAAAACTTTTCCAAATGATATAAAGTAATCCTAGGATAAGGTTTTGTTGAGTTAGAAAAGAAGAACCACACCCAATTTACTTACTGCTTAAATCAAGATTTAATGTGTTCTTAACGCCATATACTCTCTATGGTGTCACATGGCATGTATTATACATGGCTTCGGATTGGAAGTTTCTGGACTCATTGGAGCCAAAGCAATTCTGGGACGTGATCTGACGCTACGAGAAAGCAAGCTGAAAGGGCTCTATGAATGTGGGTATAGGCGCGTGTTTGGCCATGACTGCAAGAGAGAGAAGCAGGCAAACGGAGCTGAAGCTGGAGTGAGTGCGAAAGCACAAATGAGACCTTGGAAGGAAGGAAGAACAGCAGTTCTTGGAAAAACATTTACGCTTTAAAGGATTCACATTGTGGCAAAACCAGCCCTTTCTTCATTAAAACAAAGTGAAATTCAATGAGGGACATGGCCTCATGGAGAGAAGCAAGACCCAAATGAGAACATCAATGTATCAACCAGTATGTTGGCCAGGTGGAGATGTACGCTGTCAAGAAAGGACGTGGAAGGCATGAGAAGGCAGAACTTCCCAGGCAACGACAGAATACTCAAACCCAAGCCCTTCCATTCTTTCTTACCTCATGATGGGTTTAGTCACCCACACACGGAAGTGTGTTTGGTATTTATTTCATTTGTGTGGCTGAATGAATGGGTGGGAAGAGTGAATAGCATTTGCTCATTTAATAGTTCAGTCAGCATGCTGTATCAGTGATAGGTGCATTAAGCCTTCCTTTGCTATTTCGTGGTGGTTCCTCTTCTGCATAAAAAGAGTCAGTAAGGGCGCCTGGGTGGCTCCGTGGGTTAAGCCGCTGCCTTCAGCTCAGGTCATGATCTCAGGGTCCTGGGATCGAGTCCCGCATCGGGCTCTCTGCTCAGCAGGGAGCCTGCTTCCTCCTCTCTCTCTCTGCCTGCCTCTCTGCCTACTTGTGATCTCTCTCTGTCAGATTAAATAAATAGAATCTTAAAAAAAAAAAAAAAAAAGAGTCAGTAAGCCTTCCCCAGATCTCTCCAAAGGCAGGGGACATACTTTATAGTTTTCTTTCACTGTTGCAGTGTTCAAAATGGTATGAAAATTTCTCAAATTGCATAAGCCAGGTCGTTTGATGAAAGCACGATATACCTTTATTTGCCAAAGCAAGTATGCTCTTAAAAAGGGACTTGGAAGTAATAACATTTAAAGAAATATTTATTTTTAGTATAGTTCAAGTTTATTGCACAATTCATTAAAATAAGAAAATATTTATACAGTGATGTGGGTAGATCCTTTCCCTGGGCAAGGCAGAGAAGACGACAAATGAAGGAATGATGAAAGCTACAATTAAGTGTCCTCCTAACTAGGACTCCAGCACTTTGCCAAACACTTTATTACACATGGATGCAGTGAATCCTTGTAACAGTGAAGGAGGTGAGGACTGATCATTTCACTTTTCCAAAGGAGGACACAGAACCAGCGCATAAGTGACTCGCCCAAGATCTCACCAGAGCTTCGTGAGCAACAACTCCGAAGTTGGCCCGATTCCAAAGCCAATGGTCTCAAACAGGATTTGTCAGGAATCTATGTTATTTTTCCTTCCCACTGAAGCTTCAGAAGCTACGCGGAGTTAAAGAGTAATTGCTACCATATGCTAATTTCATGCACAGTAATTTGAAACGGGTATAAAAAAATCATGATAATGCTGCTATTTTATGGTTTACCTTTCGAACGTATTCCTAACTTCATGTACACATAGCTTCAACCAAGTCAAAAAGGGGCTGCACTGAACCACGAATTTGCAACTTTTGCAAAAATTCCACATCCTCCAAGCGTGGGGGGGGGAGATGTAATGGTTGAGAAAAAAGATGTAATAGCTAGAATACAAATATTAGATTTTCCATAGAACTGCCCCATTTCTCCAGCAGCTGTCATTTAGGAAGTGTTACTGGTCACACTCCTCATGTGGCTATTCTGTTCTTGTAACATAATTTACCTGCCTAACTCCTGCTGTTTTTTTTTGAAATAAATTAATTCCTATTATTTTCCCTGGGGTTCCCCCTCCCCCCAACTTACCGGATTTTGTTGTTTTGTTTTGTCTAAAGACAGGATAGGACCACACGTGTGTGCTCTTGCTGAACCAAGTACATTTCTGAAGAGCAATTTTATTTTTCCAAGGCAAGCTGTACTAGGATGCAGGATAATGGTACTAAATATAGAATCAATACATATTCAAATGAAATCTGTTTATTTTGCTTTGAAAACCTATCCCCTCAAGATGGGCTGAATTGTGCTAGTGACAATCTACGATTAATAGTATCAAATCATTAATGGCTGGCTTTGTGTCTCCTCTGAAGCCTGGTTTCACACAAGCCAGGCAAGCATGGCCACACCGATTGAATCAGCCTGTTCTCTGCCCTGAGCCCGGATGCTTGCTGATACGTATATCAGTGCACAAGAACAGTAAGGAGGTAGATCTCGGAGGTAGGATGCTCTGTGTTCAGATCCCAGCTCAGTCCTTTTCTAATGACATGAAGCCTGAACTAACCACTAAGCTTCTGCGTTCACAGTAATAAATGGGAGAATATTCACCACGTCAGAAGCAGAGCCCCTGTACTGCCCTACTCCCCAAGCTACCATGAAGTCAGAGTGTCTGGGAATGGTTTTTCAGGTTTTACAGTGAGCATTCAGAACATATAGAGCCTGCTCTGGGGTTGTGGGGATTCGAGCCATTCTGTTTCTAAAACACTTCACCCAAACACTTACTAGCATGTAGTAAGTCCCCAGGGAAGGCTGGCGCTTTTTATTTTATTGTTTTTATCTTAGTGTAGGTCATCTATAGCTTCTAGTTCCACATTCCTATATTTAAAAGGCTTAAGTACTGTGGTCCACGTTTCATCTGATTTCCCTATCAAGGGAGCAAGGGGATTTTATAAATTTTCTAAGTCAAGTACTCTTTATATCTTTTTAGATAAACTGTCTTTGCAAATTTCATTCTGTTTCCATGATTTATTGTGTCTGTGAAGAGGTCTGAAGAACTCAAGATGTCCTCAAATGTGCTATATAAAAGTCCCCCCACAACCCCAGTGTATTAATGCATTTAGAGAAGCGAATTTGGAGCCAGACAGGGTTAAATCCAGCTCTCTCCATTTTCAGCTGTATCATTTCCCCAAGTTCATCTGTTAAGCCTCAGTTTTCCCATTTGTACTTTGCGGATAGTTATTCCTACCACCTAGCACTGGGGGGTTGGTGAGGAAGAAACTGCATAGCAAGTGTTTAGCAAAAGCCTGGCTCATAGTTGATACTAAACAAATCACTGCTACATTATTACTAGCTGTTAGTCTGTGGCTCTCTCCGCCCCTGGCAGAGGGATAGGAGATCCAGAAGCCTCTTAAACTGCAAGTCATGCCACAGGAATGTTGCCCCATGAACTCAGCAGGGTTCAGAATTCTTAGAAAGATAATCAGCAGGGCATTGTTCTAGTTCTATCTCTGCTATTGTGGAGACCTGCTCAGCATACTGATTTTATAAACCTTAGCAGCTTCATCTGTAAAATACAGTGATTAGATTCAGGGATTTCATAAAACGTCTCTTGAAGTAGAGGATTCTCTGATTTAAACAAGGTAAAATAGGCAGAACTTTTGTTAGGATTTTTCTTTTTAGTTACCTCTTTAGACTTTGGATGTGATACCTGTGGCCATCCCTGCTCAATGTTCACAGTACATTTTACTGATTGGATCTCTTTTCATTGAGCTTGGTGAGACCTCAGAATCCTACTTAACACAGTATGCCAGTGTATTGAGCCTCTGTCAACATTTGGAGTTTTGATTTGAAGAACCTCACTTTTATTTGGCATCCCTGTGTTGAAACATCTTCAATTCTTAGGACTGTCACCTTAGTAACCATGTATTTTTTTTTTTTTTTCACTACATTTCATCTTTTGTAACTAGCTAACAATAGAATGGATTCTCAGTTTCAGGGAATTTACATTTTTAAGGTATTTCATTCCTTTAAAAAACATTTATGGAAGTTCTTCTCTATTCCTCCCACTATGCATTTCCAAGCAATGCGGGGTTGGGGTAGGCCAGTGAACAGGGGACTGCAGGTGTAGTGTTTGAAGCACAAAGACACTTAGAAAATCAGGGACTAGGTAGATGGGTGGCAAAGACAGGCAATTAATCCTAGAAATCAAAGAAAATTGTTTCTAGGGAAGGCTATGGATGAAAATGCTCTAACACAGGGAGGAGTGCCGCCAAAGCCTGATGAAGAGAGATACCGCGGTCTGGTTGGGAAATGTTATGTCCTTCAAAACAGGAAAACACACCATAGAGTGGGCTGGGCTTGTTGGAATATGGGAGATAAAAATGATAAGGTCATCAGAAGTCACTGTATTAGAAAAATGCAATACTTGAGAGAGAATTTTAAAGGTAAAGCAAAACAAAACAAAACTACCCAAAACAGCAACACCTGGGGGCAGAGGGACAGGGTAATTGTAAAAGGAATATTAAGAAGAGTAGCTTTTGAGGTTAAATTACTGCATCTAAAGGCTTTTTGTCCAGGTTAATCAGCTCCGGGTAGAACAACAGCTCCTAGAATGAGGAAAAGGGAGGAGAAATTCCCCTCTATGGCATCTGGAGTTAGTTGTATTTTCATGTCACCAATAAGGCAAAGACCAAAGCACTTATTTGTACCTGAAATAGGACAGCAATTTAATCACTGAGAGAATTTGGTGGGCTATTCAGAACTTAAAGCTTTTTCCTAAGATTTATTTATTTATTTATGTATTTATTTGACAGAGATCACAAGTAGGCAGAGAGGCAGGCAGAAAGAAAGAGGGGGAAGGAAACTCTCTGAGCAGAGAGTCCCACACGGGGCTCGATCCCAGGACCCTGAGATCATGACCTGAACTGAAGGCAGAGTCTTTAACCACTGAGCCACCCAGGCACCCAAAGCTTTTTCTGTGTGAAACCACCCAAATGCTCGCAGCTATGGACAGTGCTTGTGCTAACACAGTACTAGGCACATATGATTATAGAATGAAAATTTCACTTTGTGGATTCAAATGCTATTTACAGACGTACAACAATGTGCACTGTGGTAAGTGCTACAATCAAGGCCATGCGTCAATGAACGTGGCTTCAAGGAGTTTCTCTTCAAACATACAGAGAGCTATTAAGCTTGGGGACAAGCACTTGCAAGGCAAAGCATGGACTCAAAGTATCACATGAGAGGACTTTTGCAAGTAGGAGTGGGGGCAGCTGTCCAAGCACAATGGATGCTGAGCTCTCAGAGGTGAAAAGGACAAAGCCCCAGTAGAGCCAGGTTTCTCAAGTGGGGAGACATCTGGCACCATGTAGAGGCACTGTTTGTTCTAGGGGGCAGGGGACGCAGCGCTCTTAGCATCTAAGTGAGTCAAGCCCAGAATGGCCAAACATCCAGTAGGTCAGCCTCCTCTAACAGAATTATCTGATCAAAACGTCAGTGGTATCGAGGGTGAGAAACTGAGCTGGTGGGAGCAGCGTCGTCTCTGCCTTAAGACTCACTGCTTGCAAGAAACAGGCTAAGATGAGAAAATGAAGGAAGGTCAAGGGGCTGGCATGAGGTGGGAGCCTGAGCGGAGGCCCCAGAATGGCAGGGACTACACTGAAGGGCCTCGTTGGCTCATAGTGTGGATGGTCCCCCCCCAGCCCCGCTGCAGTGATGAGCTTCCCAGTTACCGAAGCAGGACAGCCACAGGCTGACTCACTTAAGATCTGACCGGCAGCTGAGTGACAATGGAAGGCAAGGGGGTGAGAAGTGAGGGAAGAGCCCAGGGAGGCAGCAAGAGGAGACGGTGGTGCTGAGTGTAAGCAAGGCCTTGGCATTGATGGAAACATGGTCACCACAGAGCAAGTCATCATTTTAGCTTCGAACGTTTCATCCACTCTCCTTCAAAACAATACCTCACAATCTTTGCCCCATCGGTTTTCTTATTTCTGTTGCCTTGTTTAAACATTTATGGAGCACTTTCCTGGAAAGCAAAAGGAGGGTCACCATTTTGGATACAGATGAGCAAGTCAGCTCCTGTTGGTACAGCATGAACATGGGAGGCATGGAAACGTTAAGATGAGAGAGGTGGTAAGAGAGGACATGAGATTATATGGTATTCCTCCACAGATGATTAAGGGAGGCAATTAAACCACTCTTGCTCTGTGTATTGCAACAGTCATCTCAAGTTTTAACCTTATTTTACTTTGGTTTTTGTATCTCGGCTGGCTCTGATGTGAGTAGGTGGATGGGGAATTTGTGTGTTTAATTGGTTTTTCTCCCCCTCCAGAAACACAGATATTCCTCAAAAAAGAAAAAAAAAAAAGGCCACTCAGATAATCGAATCTAGATAGCAACTTCCCCAAAACTAACCCTTCAACACACATCTCGTGATTGTTGCCAATTCATAGGTCAGCTGGATTCTTGGTATCTTTCTGTAAGTCATTTTTTAATCATTGTTCTAAACACATCATTCATTTAACTAGACATAAATAAAAGTCGGTTCAAGAAAATAAAATGTAAGGGATTCAATGCAATGTGGTTCAATTCTGGCTAAATAGCCCTGTCTGATCCAGAGACCAGCATGAATCCTTGGAGTTAAAAACTGAAGTTCACAGGTTTTGGAGATGCATTCAAGTCTATCAACACACATAGGATTCTCAGGCAGGAGTCACAACCTGGCCCACCAATTGTTTCTGTACCAACAGTAAGCTGAGAGTTATTTTTATCTTTTTAAAAAGCTGGGGAAAATATCAGAGTAAGAATACCATTTAATGACCATCAAAATGAAGTGGAACTCCAATCCCGGTGTCCATACAGAAAGCCTTATTTCGAGACATAGCTATTACTTCTCGGGCTGTATCAGGTTGTCAACATTTGGCTTCCGGTTAAAATGGCTGAACTGAATAGTTCCAGAGGCTGCATGACCTGCAAAGTGTAATATCCTTACTACCTGGCTTTTAAAAATCCAATATTCATCCCCTCTCTGGGATCCACCTCAGAGTCTATACCTAAATCACTACGTCCCACCTGTGGTATATACCACCCTCACACTGGAAAATTCTGTTCTGTGACTGACTATGGCTAAAGACTGGGGTTTTGAGGGTGCCTGGGTGGCTCAGTCAGTTAGGTGTCTGCCTTCCGCTCAGGTCATGATCCCAGGGTCCTGGGGTCAAGTCCTGCATGGGGAAAAAAAATCCCTGCTCAGCGGGGAACCTGCTTCTGACCTCTGCCCCTCCCCCACAACTTGTGCTGGCTCTTATTCTAGTTCTCTCTTGCCAAAATAAATAAAATCTTAAAAAACAAAACAAAAATGACTGGGGTTTTGTGTCCACAAAACAGCAATAAAGTTCCAGAGAATTGTGTATCCCTTTGGGAAATGACAACAAAAGCAAGAGTACATGAATACTTTACAATAAATATATGTATACATATATAAATACAATAAATATGTACAATATATATAATAATATATTATTGTAAATAATATATTACAATAAATATATTTATTTATTGTAATATAAATAAATATATAAATATATACAATAAATATACACAATAAATATAAATAAATAAATAAATACACAAGATATATCCAAATTTCTAGCTCTTTGTTGAAGCCTGACTGGAAAATCAATAGAAATAAGTTTGGTGGCTGTTTGCTGTTTTTTTGTGTAAGAACAGGCTAATTATCTAATTGCCACGACAATGATGAGGTGTTTTTTTTTCTCCATGTAAACATTAAAATCCATTCAGATGAGCACAGCAATCACCCAGTCCAGTCTCAGAGAAATTCCATATCAGTTTCACTTCCTGCACTTTTCACAACTCCTGAGAGCTATTCACACATGCTGGGCTCTGCTTGGATCAGGACTGAGGCCCAAGTTCATGGCTTGCTCTGAAAACCAAGTATCAGAGCCCCCATCCCCTCTTTTTATTTTACTACTACTACTACTACTACTACTACTACTACTACTACTACTACCACCATACTTGTAATAGAAATAAAGTTTGTACTTGGAGTTCAAAAAAAAAAAAATCTAGAAATCACCATCTAGAAATTAAAAAGCGACCCAATCCTCAAAAGTTTGGGCTACCACCAAAATGATTAGCAAGCTCCATCTGCACCAATTAAGACCACCACCGCTAAGCTCACTTACAGCACAACATACCAAGGCAGCAAAGCAATGACAGGTGAATAAACGCATCATGATGGCTCCTCCCACAAAAACAAGACTGTGTTAATTGTCCTATAAAAATAGGGGCATGACCGTCAAAGTTAGGGATAGAAAATAAAACCGAGTCACCTCTAGACTTGGGGAAAGGGACACTCCTCTCTCATGCAGGGCTTCTGGAACCAGAGTGCGTTGTGCAAAAGAAGCAGGGCCTTTTACAACTTTAAAAAGCCTGAACCTCAGGCTACGCCCCCAACCAATTAACCAGCACCAGGGGTTTGTAAAGATCTCAGGTGATGCCAGTGGGCACCACAGCTGAGAACCCTTGCTCACCAACTATCCTACTGTGGGCCCCTCTGCCTGCAGGATGCTAAGGGGGCTCGTTTGGTATGAGAAATTATGTCGATCATGTGCAGAGGGGGTGGAATGAACAAAGGGAACTCTGGGAACGTATCGATTTAGAAGGCTGATGGTTTGGTAGATCTCTGATAATACTGAAATCTTCTCGTGAGGTTTATAGTGCCTGTCTAAAAAATCTTCAGTTAATGGGATGTAAAAAGTTCATTCAGCTAATTAGTCTGTTCTGTTTCCATGACTTAAGTTATTTTTAAAAGTTAAAAGGAATGATTATGCCGGGCTCCTTGAATTCCTCCTGAAGCTAAATCTTTGGGGAACAGGAACCTGGGGTAAAGGATATTCCCCTAAGTAACTAGCTGTCACATATGGCGATGATAACACTGCAACCACGTTCTGTACATGCTAGTCAGTACACTCTGAGATAGAATCAGACTAAAGGCATTGGAGTCTATCTGCTTATTGGTTTTGCAGCTGCGTACAGAATCATCCGCTCTATCTTTCTTCCACCATTCACCCCGGATCCCTCCACCCTGACTTGTGCTTAATAACCCTTGCATTAATCAATATCAGTTTTGCCTAGAAGTTTCTCAGAAGGCAGATGACAGGTGGAGGAGCCTCAGTTGTTGGCATGTGACAGTTGCCTGGTCCCCCAGGAACAATTCCTCAGTTTACCCGCTGAAACCATTCCCTAAGAGGTTAGTTTTGGAAGTCATCGGGATCAAGCCCAACTTTTAGGCTTCTGGGAACCCAATCTGTGTTTCAGGAAAATCACGTATTTAAAAATTCCTTTACTAAAATACTAACTTAATAGAGCCAATGTTAAATGAAATTTGGCAGAGGGATTTTTTTTTTTTTTTTTAACATTAAAGTCTCATTATTCTCACTTTTTCCGCCACCCAGTCAAAGACCTTTGGCTGATCCCCCTCTTGCCTAGTGGGGACAAGATTTCTTGGACCTTGGAGACTTGGTAGGGCAATTTCTGGCAATGCGATGATCTGAATTAACCTTCCCAGAGGTTGCGGTATTTGCAGTTACCGATCACCATCTACACAAAACGTGTCCTGTCCTGACAGCTCATCACAAACCTAGGAGTCAGACGATATTATCCCTAATTGCAGCTGAAAGAGCCGAGCCTCGCAAAGGCTACGTAAAATGCCCTACATCACAGTTTAATCAGTAGTCATTCTGTGATTCAGACCAGGCCTGTCACTCTAAAGCATGGGCTCTCAGTCTCGACTCTATACTGCCACCTGGATACAAACAGCCCTCCAGGGGACTGATGCAAGATCCTGCACTGGCCCCATTCCCAGCCCACTGTGGGTATGCTACACTACAGTCTATCTGCCATAAATCTGCGGTGTATCGATGCCATTCTAAAAGAAAGCCCAAGGCCATTTGGGCAAACTCTCAGAAATTCACCATTTTCTCTGTTAACCTAATCTTTTTCTTGGGGAGAAGTCACCTGCCTGGTTAGCTGGTCTTCCTACCTTATTGCAAACCGGCTAGGAATTAATACAATTGTTTCTGCCAGAAACACATACACAAACTGGATAAACCTTTGAGGTATATATTTTAAAAATCATGGATACATAATCAATTGCTCGCAACTCAGGAAATGTGGCTTAGGTGATGCTGACAATGAAGTTCTGCCTTCAGTAAAAGTCCCCATGGTAGTAATTCCCATATATTGGTCCAGGCACTGGCTGTGTCCAGTCACTGAGATGTTATTTAAAAATGCAGATTCCTAAGCTTTACCTGAGACAAACGGAATCAGACTATCCAGGGGTGATGATCTAGAAACTGTGTTTGCAACAAAGCCCCAGGTGATGGTAGTGCATAGCCAAAATTAGGAACTAATTCACCAAGTAAGAGCAAATGGTGACAACTGCCTCAAACCAATCCATTTGACTTTTCAATAAATATTTATTGACCTAACACTATGTGCCAAACACTGTGTAGATTCGGAGGACAGGCTGTGGACAGGGCAGATAAAGTTTGTCATCAGAAGCCTGCAATCTAGTAGGGCAGGAACAGCAGTAAGCAAGTAGACACATGCATAAATGAGATAATTTCAGGTAGTGGCTGCTGAAGTAACAAAGAAGATAGAGTTACTAAGTGGTGAATCAGGAAGGCAGAGAGTTGGATTGAAAAGAAAGGCAGAGGGTGAAGAAAGAGGTATTCTCCTCTCCCAAATGGTGCTATTTCAGATTTCAGATCCTCAGGAGTTAGAAGTTAGGAAAGATCAGTCATTGCATATCACATACCTATAGCAAGAACAATGTCTTGGGGACAACTGGTTGGACACCAGGGTTGGGGTGTCAGCCTCTAATTTTTCCTCTGCCTATGGGGCTCTGCCCCTGTCATCTCCCCAGAGACCTCCCCTGGAGAACCCCAGTTCTCCCATTCACCAGGAACTATTGCCTCTCTGCCTAGATGTGGGGGACTTGGGGTTTGAATCATGTTCTCTTCGATTGCAATGCCCATGCTCTTTCTAAAAACCATAGGATGAAATAGAGTAAAGGGTTAATAACTGGCGGGGGAGTTCCTGGGGGTTGGGGCAGCCAATAACAGGATTAGAGAAATATGATACAACAGAAAACTCTTGGTCCCTGTTCTCAGCTCCATGGTCATTTCCACTATTCACTTTATTATTTTTTTTTAATTTTTAAGATTTCATTTATTTATTTGACACAGAGAGAGAGAGAGATCATAAGTAGGCGGAGAGTCAGGCCCGGGGGTGGGGAGGGGGGGAAGCAGGCTCCCCGCTGAGCAGAGAGCTCGATGCGGGGCTCGATCCCAGGACCCTGGGATCACGACCTGAGCTGAAGGCAGTGGCTTTACCTTAAAACTGATCCTCCTGAGTAAAAGGTCTGCTGGTGGAAGGCACAGTGGGGCTTGCCTCCCGCCTTGCCTATGTGGCTCTGTCTACGTCCTTCTCTTGAACCCTTCCCGAAGAAAAAGAAGGGAATGTTCTTATCTGTTCTGTGTCTTAGTTTTTCCATTTGTGAGTCAAGATGCAGGGAGAGCGTCTCTGCAGTCATAGGACTAATAGCTCTTACAAATTTTGCAATTGAAAAGATGGGGAGAAATGATGCGCCACAGGTAGGTGAAGGTGGGGGAGAACAGAAATCAGAAGTGCATGAGATTGAACAGATACGGAATAGATAATTTTTTCCAGTGGATCCCAACGTATAGAGCCCTGGCCACCCATGAAATGATATTAGGTGTGAAAAAGTATCAAATAGCATTCTCACTAGAAATAACTTGTTTTCAATTTTCCATCAACCTTTCTAATGACATTAAAGAGAAAGCCTCGGTTTTCTGCTAGCATTTTTTTAAAAACCTTTCATTCCCTACATACACCTTATGTTATATTCATGTGCATATTTATATATGTGCCATATATTTATGTCTATATTTACATATATATTTATGTACATAAAACATTTAAAAATTGTATTTATACCTAAAATTCTACTTGTTATTCTGGTGTTCCATTCTAAGTAGTGATGTAATGTTTTCATTTTAACTACATTTAAGTTAAAAGGGAGGAATTGATTTAAATAAAAATCAAGCAAATAAATGAAAGGTGGTGTCACAGATGTGGCAAAAATCATGGTTCTGGAGGTGGCTAACGTTTGGTAAGCACCATTTAGTACAACCTTCTTTCTTTGGAAGTTAAAAGAAAATTAAAAAAAAAAAACAAAAAAAAAAAAACTGAAGCCCAGAGAACTGAAAAAAGTCACAACCACACCCCTAAGATAGCAACTGATAATTTAGCAGGCATATCAGAAGACAGTTATCAGTAGAAATCTTTCCCAAACCAGTACAGTAAAAGAGCCACCAGGATCCAGAAACTCTTTAACAAACCTATTCTTTGTACCAACTCAGGAAAAGCGGAGGAAGAACAAGTTTAAACCTTTGATCTGTCCTTTGTAGTTGCGTGCCAAGGAAAAGTTGCCAGTGCTGTCTTAACTTCACTTTCCTCATCTGTTGCAAACAAAGAAACCAACCCAACATCGCAAACAAAAACATAAGCCCACTTCCCTCAGAAGACCGTGAAGACTGAGAAGCATGACAATACAGTGTCCTGGCACACAGAAAGTGACCATATAATGCAGCACTCATTTTTAACTCCTGCCCCTCAAAACACGTTTTGAGATTTGAACAATTAGAAAGCACGTATTCGTTCCTAAAATCTCTTTCTCCTGTGCCCAGATGAGATTCCCATTCAAATAGGAGGTGGGGTTCCCAGGTTCACTGGCCAAGAATTATGTCCCACCTCAGGAACACTTTCCACAGAATGAAAATTAGTAGTAGCAGCAGTAGAACCCTTGGGAGCTTTTAAAAGAGCATATGAATAGGTAAGAGCTGAGTTAAGCATTCTTCTCTTTCCAGAGGCCGACAGAATTTAATCAAAACTGGGTTCACTTCTCCAACTACGCTAACCTTCTGCTGGAGACTGGTGGAGACACTGCGGGAGGAGAGATCATTTAAAATATTCTGTTTCCTTTTTTAAAAGACCTACAGAGATCAATGAATGCAGCGGTCATCTCAACTCTCTTTGTCATCGCCTATGGAGGTATTTGTGGTGACCATGAAAACATGCCCCTCAAGTCTCCTGCTTTGGGAACAGGGGTGGCTGAGAGCTACAATGGCTGTCCCCTTTGAACCCACCACTGTATCCACATGGAGGCCAGGATTCCTGAGGACTGCTCTGAGCCAATGACCGAGCACAGCGGAGAAACTAAGTCAAGTCTGTATCTGTGGGATGCAGGGAAGCTCTCATGGGTGACTTTGGCCCTTGGACTCTTCATTGTCCTACCTGACACTTCTACAGAACATGTTGCAGTCTGGGACTCTCCTTCCCAAGCCTTCCCAAGCCTTCACAGGTGTCCCCCTCCCCAAATCCTTGGCATATCTAATCCTGTCTTTGTGTCTGCTTCTCAGAGGACCCCGAATAACACAACATGGTTCCAAAAGTTTAACTACTGCCAACTAGATAATTCTGCACACGCTTTAAAATGAGTAAGTAGCTAGGGACTCAGGCATGTCCCATTGGTTATAGTAGAAAGGGAAAGAATGTTCTGTTAGCATTTTGTGTAAACTTATGACCACATTTAATCACCCAAAGTGTACCTTCACTGACTACCAGATGTGTCATTAACCATTTCTGAAAAAAGTGAAATAAAATCACCCAGCATGAGAATGCTGTGGAATAAGTCAATACTAACAGATGGTGTTTATTTTGTCACTGCTTGTGTTAAAAAATTGCCACCTAGTCCCATCAAATCCATTTCTTTAAGGTGGAAGCTTTATGTAAAAACTGCTACAGAAAATGCAATATTTTATCAGCTGTCATTGAGTCCCTTAAAATATGAGCACTTGTTTTCATGGTTTTCAGTTTTCTAGGACATGGTGCAATACACAGGAGATGGGTTTGTATAAATCTGACACGATGGAGTATTTTGCCAGCAGCTCTGTCTTGCAACATACAATCTGTTTTGTTTTCCAAACAAAGTTGGTACATGAGTTAGTTGAAACACTAGTGTTTCCAGGATCAAGACAGAAATTCCTCAATTAGACAACTTTCTGGGATGTGATACCATCTATGTGCCCAACAATGAGGGATCATTTAAATACATTATTACACTCCCTTTTAGATGGAGTCACAAGGAGAATCACAAAAAATGATATAGTAGAAGACTACATAAGGGAAATTCACAATACGTTAAGTGAAAAAAATCCTAACACAGTAAGTAAAATATGAAGCCATTTTTCTTTTTTTCCAAAATACACACACTGAGAAGCCGTATACCAGGGTGACTAGGAGAGGTAATGGCGAACCAGGTTGTCTGAGGGTGAGTCCTAGTTCTCCCCCTCTCTCACTGCATTTATAACCTTGTGAAAGTCACCTGACCTGTCTCTGTTTCAGTTTCTCTATCCATCAGGAATGATAGTAATACTCTACCTATTTCATGGGGCTCTTTGGAAGACTAAATATAAAACATTTTTTTACAGTGCCCAGAAGTGTTATATAAACATTATTATTATTTTAATTTTTTATTACATGTAATTGTAGAGAAAGCCTTGGAAGCATATCTCACAATGTCAGTAGTGATTCTTGCTAAACGGTAAGACTGTAGATGATTTTCAAGTGATTTTTTTTTCTTGGCTTACTTGTTTATTCTAGTGTTTTCTTACACATCCCAAAATGTACCCTTTGAAAAGAAAAAAGGAAAGGAGATGGGGAGAAACAGGAGGAAAATTCTCACAGATTTTTGCTGTACCAAATTCTATTATAAAAAGTGTGTAATTGGCTAAAGTGGTTTAGTGTTTTTAAGTCTTAAAGGAAAAGTACCTTGATCATCTAGAATTTCTTTTTAAATGCCTTAACTAAAACGTCTGTGAACTCTCAACCTCAGTGCTAGCATGGTTAGTGAACAAAATCACATGTCAGTCAATGTGAAGATAGAACAAAATGAAAATACTAGGTAAATGGAGAAAAGAGTTTTCCCCTGATAAATAAGTTGGAGAATAAATGTACTCCCTTGCCAATGCTTCCACTTCATCGTTACCTACTTTATGATGGGAATCAGGCCTTTTCTCTTTCTTTCAGAAAGCAGTGGTCCCTCTAACCTTTCTGCCCATGCACAATTTTTTAGAAATGTACTGACAATTATAATGAATAAATACATTGGTTACATATGCCTATATGCTCTAACCATGTAAATAAATTAAATGTCACATATGTGCCATTTGATCTAAAGTGACTGACTTGAAGAAATCAAACTTCATTTCTCAGTACGGTATAGTACGCTTTTCTCTGAGGTTAGCAAAGAATGTGTCACTAGCTCAGTAGCAAAATGCCAAATGATAAAATTAAAGCAGAGATAAAACAGCCCCTATGCTCTAGGTGTACTTTTTGTTACACACGTCTGGCAATGTGTTTGCTCTGAGAAATCTGACAATAGGTATTCAGTAGGTAGGAGTCTGGTCATGAGACTGGGATTGTTCTGAACTCTGACTTTATCTCTTTCCCCCAGAATGTCAACAGGGGCTTGGTAAAAGGGGAGTGGGGCTCCTAAGCTCAGGGCTCACCCATGTACCAATAGGTGATAGGCTTCACTTCTAAGGTTCCCTACTCTTCAATATCTAAAGCATCAGCTCCTTTAATGGTTCCATCATTCCACCCAAGCTTTAGTGATAGATCAGTTTTACTTTTTTTCTTAATCTTAATAGTTAGGTTGACCATCAAGAAAATTCCAGAACACATCTTTGAACATCATCTTATCCCATGAGATTGGCCCTTGTAATACTGAATGAGGTTACCATAGAAACTCATCAAGTTCCACTTATGCTAAGACTTGCCTCCCTTTGTCCTCTGTAAACATGTTTCCATTTTTAAAGCCCTCGCTCAATCAAAGTGACTGGTGTGCAGACACTACCTGGTGAAAATAGGCCCTTCACATAAACACACAGCAACCTTTGGGCTATGGAATAGATGCCTGAGAGCAAATAAATCTTAACAAATGTGCTGCAGCTCCTTTAAACACTTAAGTCATCAAGACATGCATCATTATTCGTCCAAGATAGCAGACTTTTCCATCTCTAATCTAAAACATTAAGGATAAGAAAAGTCATAGGCTCTACATAAAACCTTTTTGGGGGGCCATTAAAGCATGAAGTTGCATTGCTTAAGCGTTTAATGAGTTGCCTATCCTTTCCACATTCGTATACTCAATGTGTCCTTATAAAGTCAACATTTGTCATGGGATGGATAAGTGGATCGTGGAAAATACTAGGAAGTGACCAATAAACCCCAAGTTTTATTATGGGTTAGGCATGATTCTAAATGCTTTAACGCATTATTTTGTTGAATCTTTACATCAATTGTATGAGAAACATACATTTATTATTCCCGTTTCACAGAGGAGGAAATTGATGCAAAAAAGCTGGTAAGTGACTCGCTCAAGGTAATCTTACTATTGATGGCCATGCTAGATTTGAACTGAGCTCACCTCCTCCCACCAGCTGATATTAACCTGCTTCTACGTGCCAGCAACCAGTCCTAACTCTCTGTTGAAACACCTGATGGGTGTTCTTACACAGACACGGTTTTCCATTCCCTCTATACCCTTTCATCACTTTTGGAAAGGTAGATGTACCCTGTAGTTGGCAATAGGGACACAGGGTTTTATTTTTATTTTTTTTAATCACCTATCACAGTCTACAATGTATCATTACAGATTACCTATTATAAATGACCTCAACCACATATATTTTTGTTGATGTTTACAATTAAACCATGATGAAAATTTCAACTTAAAAAAAGGCTTTTATGTTTTCACAAGACTTTTGTAAGCATTGGGACCAGGTAGCAGCCCATAAGTTTAAGGTGGGAATGAAAATTCTTTGAAAAAGAATTATTGACATGAATTCTTGAACTGGCAGTACCCACCGCTGAGATATTGAAAATGCATTTCCTCCCAATAGTATTTAAAAGATCATCTCAGGGATTCCCTAAGAAAAAGTAAATTAAAGAGAGAGCGAAAAAGGAGAGAGAGGGAGAGCATAATGCTTGCTTGCTTGCTTGATTCAAGGTGGAATGTAAAAACCCAGAAGTGCATGTACTTGAGGTATGGAAACAGAATGACAGAGTTTACGTTGGCATTGCAGACTTGGGGTATGTGGCCATAAAAAGAAGAAATAACTGATATTCTTCCCAGATGGTTTCAATTTTTTTCTTGTTAAACTAAACTTTTGAGTCACTTTTCAAAAATATAATTTATATTCAATAGTGTAAACATTCTACAACTTTCTTTTAAAGTTGGTTTCTGAAACTGCAAAGTTGGACAGTAATGAAAAGGAGGGCTTAGCTCTTGAAGACTAATGACTCCACCTGAGGTTTCAAAGAGTATGTTTTTAAAATGTGAGCCTAGGATAGGAACCACTAAGATAGCACTGAGTATCAGCAGGAGAGCTGAAGATACAGTTTTCTTAAGATCTCATTTGGGTCCCAATTTGACCTCTCCACTTACAAGCCATCTATCTCTTGAGCTAATGGCTCTCGTCTATATGACTCAGCTTATTTTATGTATACTATGGTGATATTAATAGAACCTGGATATTTTTATTAGCAAAACTTTCATGAACTAAGAAAATGTATGTGAGGACGGTTCAGTGTAACAGTGCTCAATTAAAATGGGTAGTCTGATGACAGTTACAATAACTATTACTACTTATCTTATTATTAATGGGGAAAGGACTTTTGGTGATCAAAGGAAATACGCAGTGTTCCTACAATAGCATGTAACATGCTTTATTCTTATCATAAAATATTCTAACTAAATTCTCCCATTGGTTTTCACCTTGCAAGAGCGGAACAATGGACAAGAGTATTTGTGTTGAGGAATGTTTTCTTAAATATTACCTAAGCTCTATTTTAAAGGTACAATATTTCTTTATTTGTTGCAGACTCATTCTCCCAGCTTAGTTGTTTATACTATGAATGCCATGTCAGTGATAATTATTGATGCACTTTTGCACAGATATTTACAGGGAATGAGCTGGGAGTTTCCTGATTTCAAAAGCCTTCTCCTCTGTGCCAGTACCTAGACAAAGGCTCTTCCTGGGCATACCCATAGAGACTCCAGAGCCAGGTGGCATCATTTGGGAAGACCATCACCAACTGGGACAGATAGCCAAGGCTGAGGCCATCTGTCTTCTGGAGAAGAATCCAGTGTTCGAGACCTCACCAGAGAGGCTTCGTTGTTCCCTTTGTGCTATTCCTCATCAAAATAAATTTGAGTGTTGATCAGGGTCCTTTTACTAAATTATGACTGCAGAATATGAACTGACATGGTTGATCTCCTTGCCAGCTGCAGGAGTAGACCCTCTGGTTTGTCCTACTGTCAGAGCCACACAGTGTGTGGTGTGTCCTTTTCAAAAGCTTGGGAAGCCACAGACAGACACAATGGTGACCCAGCCACCCAAAAGGAATTTCTTTTATCCAAGTACTACAGGCCTTTTTAATTTAAAAATACTTCCAATTACATTAGAATCATCATAAATAAGAGCACAATGTGGTAGAGAGTGAAGCTGGCGGGCCATTCATAGATGGATTGTTATTAAAATTAGCATTATTATGATTCCATCAATTATTTCTACACTTTGGAACGTTTTGTTTTCTTCCAGACCTCCTTGCATGCTTTTGTGAGTTTCATTATAATGTCAGGTGCCCCTTTCATAGGAACATAAATTTCATGTCTGACAAATACCATTTTCCCTATCTCAGGAAACCATTCTATTTGGGGCATCCAGAAAATGACAATGTTATTTCTAATGCTGGTTGTGTTTATTTCCTCACATAAACCCAATTATCAGCAGCTTTTGGGACTCCATTACAGTCAAACAGATATTTATATAACAACAACCGCACACTCTAGTTTTTAATGATAAACATAATGGGCATTATTCTATTTCACATGAACAGTGTTCTTCTAAGAGATTAGGGATATTTGTGCAACCAGGAAGTCAGATGACTCACAGAGACCATCTTTCCTTTTAGCAAGTAGGACAAAGTAGTAAAAAGAGGGCAGCCAAGGCAATGTCTATTTTCTTGACTTCCCTGTCTCTGATGTTAAGTGAGTGAGAGGACACAGTCCCACCTGTCAGAGAGTACTGACAGAGATGGACAATAAATATTCAACCACACAAATATACACAATTAATACAGATTATGACAACTGCCACGAAAGAAACAGGTGTAGTTGCTTTTATTACTATCTATGAGCACAAAAGACTATACTAACAAACATCCAACACATTAGAAAGATGTTATGCATTTCAATAGTAATAGGGAATATAGAGCCCTATATAATTCATTTGGAAGGTTCCATATGGGAAAAACTGGTACTACTTTTTTTCCCCTTTGTTGTTTATTTGTCTGCCTACTGATAAAACAACAAAGGGAAGACCATGCTAAGATTGTTCTCTCCAAAGCAAGCTCTGAACAAAGAATTTGATTACATTTTATTAAGTATCTAAGTTCACACGTCTTGCTGTTATGCCCAGGGTCCCCAACTTCTCTGACACTTCCACACACACTCTGCCTAAAGGGCTATGGGCATCACTTATCTCTCAGCCACTGAGCCCTGGAATCAGTGCTCCCATTCCAGAGAGAGTTCTCCCAGGGAAACAGAATTACATAGCTGCTGCGATCTCCATGCCAGCTCAAAATCTGTATATATCAACACAAATTGTCAATAAAGAATCACCATGTATAAGCACCATCAACATTCTGGAGCAAGAGAAATGCCTATCTCAAAGAGTTTGCCAAAATCCAACAAAAAGTTCTCAAAATTATTTATAATTATTAACCACAGAGAAGTGACAAAGCATATTGTACCCATAACAATAGGCTTTAGGGAAAAATTCTCTCTTTTTTGTGTGCTCTTTCTCTCTTGACATAAACAGCACACACACACACACACCCTCCCTAAGACAAGGTTTGGATTCCCGAATGGCAGGAAGGACATAGCTAATGAGTAAATAAGTGCTTCGAAAATAAAGCCTAGGAAATCACCTAGACGTACTTCAAAATTGGAAGAGTTGAAAATATCTCTCCTTCATCTTGGCCAGTGTGGGTGGGGATGTGGGTTCAGGTTTCCCTGTTACCGGGAAGGACGGCATACCTATGAAGTCTTTCATAAGTCAAAACGCGTAACATAAGAAGCCGTTATCATTAATTTATACGGAAAAAATTTTGAGCATTCGCAGACCCAAAAAATTACCTCTCATAGGCTTTTCTGATACCTTAGGACACATCTTGCTAACGGATGCACAAAATGAAAGCACAGATGCTCACAGACACGGTTCAAAGCTATGGCAGCTTGATGCTGAGATGCTGAGTGTAATTTTGGGGGAAGGAGCTTGGCAGCACCACCGTTGCTGCTCAGGATACCCGCTGCCTCTATAATGATGTACTGCAAAACAAACACTGAACCCTATTTTCGCGTCTTGCCTTTTTTTTTTTTTTGCAAAGGCAAAAATCGTCTTCAGATTTCTTTTAGTTAGCGAAGAAAAGATACTCAGGCAGGTGTTTTATAAAAGCAAAGCAGCATAATGCGAACTTTCAAAAAGCAAAGGACACCTCTATTCCTACACCATTGGTGGTAGAATACATTAGTACAAACTGTTTGTAAGGCAATTTGACAGTATATACACGTACTTATAAATACATACATACATTTATACATACTTATAAATACACATATATAACCTTTGATCTATAGTCTAATTCTAGACTTTTATCCTGTAAAGTATCTGTACAAAGATGTCCATTTCAGCTTTGTTTATAATGGTGAATGAAATAGATAAAATTAAAAATGCCTACTAATGGGGGAATAGTAAACCCTTCTGGCTTCATCTGTGGACAAGCTGCAACTGTTAAAGGAAATGAGCTAGGTAACATTTCCTAAATGGGAAGATATCCATGTTATGTTATTAGAAAAAAAGGAAGTTATAGAAGTCTATGTAATGCATAATCACCTTTTTATTAAAGAAAAGAAGAAAAACGTGCATATGTGTGTGTGTGTGTATCATAAAAAAGTTCTGAAATAATCCAAACAATACTGTTGGAAGTGTAATTTGGACTGTGGGTTTAGGGAGCTTACCCAGCAATTCATAAGTGTGTGAAATTACAGGGTAAAAATACTTGTTTCTAAGTTTAACTTCATTATTGTTTTAAAATATAAAAATAGAATATTTAATTTGAAAAAAACACATGGCATAGTTAGCAACTTTAATTACAAATTTTTGTTCTGTTTTGTTCCTGGGTTTTTTTGTTTGTTTGTTTTTTGGTTTTTGTTTTTTAATTTTAATTTTAATTCCAGAGCATCTGGTGTTCTATTAGTTTTGGGTGTACAATATAGGGATTCAACAACTCTAAACATTAGTGCTCCTCACAAGTGCACTCCTTAATCCTCATCACTTATTTCCCCCAACCCCCACTCACCTCTCCTCTGGTGACCATCAGTTTGTTGTCTAGAGTTATGAGTCGGAAAACACAACTTCTTTGGATTATGATTTTAGTGAAATTTTTCTAGAGGTATGAACATAATAACATCAGTCCAAGACAGTTTACAACACAGAATCAATTAAGATTTATTCCTGAATGTGTGCAAAGCACCTAAAACACGTCGAGCAGAGTTCAGTTCTCAATTTATTAAAAACTGCCTGTACAAGACTCACGGTTTTATAGGGAAGAGGGCAAAATAAGTCATTTTAATTCAGAATGACAAGGGTGATGGCTAGACTTATAATTGGATCTCAAAGTCCTGCCATGTGGGTTTCCTAAGCATTACTGGCACCTGTCCTATTGTGCTTCCCCAGGTCGGGCCCAGACCGCTGTCCTTATGCAGTTTCAGCATCTACAGCATCCTAAATAGCTCCTGCCTGTTCCCCGGCTTTCCCCACCCTGGGTTTTCTGAACTGTGTTTACTCCATGTCCTGTGCATATGCTTAATCTCTTTCTCTGTCCTTAACATAGCATCCGAACTATAACTTCGCAGTCTTCCTGGTCTCTCACCCTCCCATAGTTTCTCCATTTCATTTCTGCTCTTCTTCTTGCCCAGGACTTTTGGTTTTGGAAGCCACCACTCTCTTATTTGTCTCAGATCTTGATAACTCCTCTTTGCCTGGAAAACTCTTTCCCAACTCTTCTGCTGAATTCCTACTTATCCTTTAGATTTACCCCTCCATGATAATTTTCACAGGGAGTTTTATTTTCACCTATTAGCCTTCCTCATATATTTTTTTTTCTCCCTTAAGACTATTTGTTCTGGTTTTCTCTATACATCTGCAAGCCTTCTAAAGGTAGGGATCATTTCTTCCTTCAACACCATTCCCAGTGCCAAGGACCGTACCCATTGTAAAACAGGTTCAATACTGGTTGAAGGAATAGAGTGATTAATGAAATAATTAGGATGCAAAGTCTAGGGGAACACTGAGCAGGAAAGTCCACATAGCCAGGAGGATACTCTCTCCAAAGCCTGTGTCTTGAGGAATGATAAGGAGAAGACAAAGGCAATGCAGAGACAGACTTCTGATATTTAACCAGGTGGTTATAAAATCTGTGTTCATTTAAAAATAAAGTCAGTCTTGGCCAATGAAAAGAGCTGACTTTTAAAAGAGCTGCTACCATGATGAAGCAAAAATGATAAATGCTGCTTATTCCATCAAAGATCCCAGACTACCCTAAATGACCACTGCAACAAGGTTTCACTTCCTTTTGCTACATGTGGACACAGAGACTCCACTTCAGAGTCATCATCAATGAAATCAAATTCTTTCTGCAGAATACTGACCTAGAATAAAAACCTAAACTGCTTACAATGTCAGAGACTATGAATTTCTAATATCACATTTCAGGAAGACAGCCTAAGAAACTAGTTTCTAAGGTTTCTCTATTAAAGGATCCTTTCTAAAATAAAAACTTACATTCAGCATCAATAGAGAAAACTGGTTCAGAGTTGAATTGTGAATATAATACTGGAATTAGTTATGTGATATTAACCCCTTAAACTTAAATAAGTCTAATTACTCCTAATCTAAACTGAATAAAAATCATGTACATATTTTCAAAAGAAGTATATTTATAGTACTTGCTGATAACATATAAATTCATGCCTGGATTCCTGAATTGAGAAAATGTTTTTATTTTAACAACCCAAGCTTTGAAATCTAATGAATTACCTATTTTATTTTTATCACTTGAATTTCACCATATGAATGTGGAAAAGTAAGTATCTTCTAGCAATGCAGTTTAACATATTATTAATACCATTTTTCCTAGGTAGATCTTGAAGACTGGATAAGTAGATGATAACAGGGTAAATCATATTTTAAACTTAGAGAGAAGTCAGAAAGGCTATAGGAAATAGTCTTGTGGCAGCTGATAGGAAATTATAGGTACTTCATCAAAACCCAGCCAGCCACAGCTACCTCATAACTCACGCTCAGAGCTTCATAATGTGATTAGGTTTTCAAGAGGGTGCATTTGTGTTTTGGTTTTCTTTTAATCACTTTATGTTCAGCTTGGCTTCCAACTGACTACTGATTGACTACAGTCATCATGGCGAGAATAAAGAGATTGTCAACTTTGCTGAAGAAAAGTTATTAAATTTTAGTTTTCCTAAAGGGAAACATTCCCTGCAACAGTAATTGAAAAAAAATAAAATCTTTATTGACATTCTTTGAGGGAAAATACAATATTCAACATTTAGGCTGAAGCTAGATAGGTAAAGGAAATACAGATTTGAAGCAATTATACAGACAAAGTCAGGCAAGAAAATTGGCTGTGAAAGAAGGTGTCTTGTCTGCTGTTATCCTAGTCTGACTGGCAGCAAGTTTCTACTTTTTTTACTTTCACTCAGTCACTCACATACTTACTCCACAGACTTTTAAGAATGCTAAAAATGTGAATCATCTTTTCCCTCAAATGAGATGCAGGCTTAATGCATAGTTGGGTGTGGAAGCAAAAATTACTAAACAAAGGAATGGACTTTGAGGTGGCAAGTGTTACCACAGAAACACAGACTGGGGAAAGACAGAGGAACCAAAAGAATGACACTGAGTCTACCAATCTCCAGAAACTACACCATCACCACTGAAGTGGAAAAGGCTCTGCACTGAGTATATAAGAATTATTTTTTTATGGCTTTTTTTGATAAGCAGGACTTATCTGCCTTATGTGATAATAATAAATGTTTTATATCTGGCTTTTTAAGACAAATACTTTTCCCTGATGAAAAACATAACACATGTTCTTTGTAGAAAATTTAGAACACACACGCACACAAAACTACAAAAATGAAAGAAACAGAGAACTCATCAGTAATGTCACTGTTTGGAGACGGTCATAATTTTATTTCATATATTTCTAATCTTTTGTGGGTATATATGTGTTTCTGTTATGTGCGTGTATTGAAAGCTATTCTTGGCCATAACATGAACAGTCCTAAACAGACTATTTTGTAGCCTGCAATTTTACATTTTATAACATATCACAAATACTATTCTATATTTGTAAATGTTGTTCTACATCATGATTTTAATAGTCACATATTATTTTACTGCATTAGTACATCAATTTTTTGAACCAAGTGCCTGCTGATGAACAAGCAGATTATTTCCTGTTCTGTATTATAGACATTGTAATAGCTTGGATCAGTTAAATTTGGGAAGGGAGATTAATAATTTTAACCATATCCTATTCAAATTTATCTTAAAATCTCTGTTATTATCAATCAGTAGATTTACAGTATTTTCTTTAGTCATTATATTTTAAACCATATTTTGTAGCTATCTGGTCTAAGAAAATTGATGTGTCCCATAAGGCTTTATGTTGAAAAGTAAATTTTAAAAAATAATGAAGCTTTTTAGGTGGTGAATAAGAGTTGGGGAGCATGAAGAAAAGAGGGATAAGGTTAGTACGCAGAATATTTGCTATAAATATCTATAGATTTTGCTGGAGGGGAGCAAAAGTTTAGGTCTGATTTGCTATCAACCAATAGAAACAAAATATACTATTAGTCACACAAGTGGTAATCACTTCATAATTTTTAAATCTATCTATTCCAGTGTTTTCTTGCAGAACTTCATAAAGATCTGTGTGATGTAATAAATGATATCTTCATTAACATAAAGTAAATGCAATTTTTTTTGTTTTTGTAAAACTATAGGTTTTTGTAAAGTTTTACTGATTATTAAGAATAATTAAAATAAACTATATTTAGGCAATCATTTCATATATCATAAATGGATATCTTGAGATACCTGGAAACACTGGAATATTGTTAAACAGTTTTACTCTAGGAGCTGAGTAAGAGATTTGATGACATTTCTTTGTCCTCCACATGCTGAAAGGCAAGTGGAAGAGTCTGACAGAGAGCCGGGGGAAAGGCCACTGACTGCCTGGTGCCCTCACTGTACAACATGCATACATTTAGTTGAGAGAATTACCTACAGACAACAGCTGATGCTAAGAGGTCATTTTCAGGTACTCTGTTCTCACATAGTTTAATTAGTTTGACTTTTTCTTGATGACAAAAAGCATTAGATTCATAAAAAGGCCTAGTATAATCTCAACTTCTTCAAGGGCATTTCAGGAGTGAGGAAAATGTATTTTTAATTCTATGAAGCATTGTTACAGTGGAGGATATAGTAGATTACTGAAAACATGTTCTTCATGGAATGCAGAATAAGCCTGCAGGGAGCAGTTATTTTGCATAAAATCTGTCATCTCAAAGGTCCCTTTTCAGCTTCTCAAGTGGAATCATTTGTCATTTTTCCAGGAAGCCTTCCCTGACTGATAATCCTCAACAATGATCCTGTTCCTTCTAGGCAGACATGAATGTATGTATCCTACATACAATGGAATAATTTTACACTTACTATATTGCTTTGTACACATTCTCAAGTTCACTTAGTTTGTCAAATCCTCCTGAGTACCAGGCATAAGAAATAAAGTAAAATACAGGTGTGTCGAGTTTTCCTTTTTAACCTACACTGTATATATCTAAGTAAACCAGGAGCCGTGTCTGCTAGTTTTTATTTTTGAGGGATGATTTATAAGGTAAAATGTTTAGCACTATGCAGAGAAGAATGAGTGGAAAAGGGTGTTACTGAGTGAATAAAGATGTTTAATTTCAAAGGAAAAAATCTGGATTAAAAAGAAAAAGACTGAAATTTAAGTGGAAGATAACGGAGGTAGAAACAATATAATCAAAGATTTATAGACTAGACCTATCACTAAAATGGCGATACTTGTTACATTCATATTCTGGAAAAAATTGACCATATGTAGAAAAAAAGTGCCATGTAAATAGCTATAACAAGCTGATGCAGGGATATAGGGCTTAGATGATAGGATTTTTTTTTTTTTTTTAAATTGGCTTCTTGAATTTGCTTGAAACTTCACATTGCCTATTCCAAATTATTGTCAAGTATCACGGGGTTAGTAAATACTCCAAAGTTTTTGGAAAGTCAGCCTGATCTCTGACATTTCTATATTCCCCAGGTGACCTAAGAAGTATACAACCACTGGGACAAGAGGGAAACATAGAGGGAAGAAAACTTTCTTGTATAGGTATTTGCCTGGATCATAACAATATTTGTCTTGTATTTTCTATATGAGAATGTGACTTTCTGACTTAATGAAACAACAGCCACCACTTATCAAGTAATGAATATGGGCTAGATCTCATTTACTCCCTTTGAGCTAGGTACTAATGTTTTCCCAGTTATATCGATAGAAAGATACATTCTCTGAAGAAAAATCAAATTCTAAGTAGTAGAACTGAGATTCTTATCCCCTTAACAACTATAGGATTCCAAACTGTCTCTCACCTAAAGTCCTTAAACTGTGCTCAAGAAAACATCCTAAGATTCTGTAAACATGAGTCATCTTCAACCCCAGGGAGGCCATGATTAAATTGAGGCAATGCTAGTGACACTCAGACATAGCAATGGCATGTAGTAGAACATTCAGACATGATTCTCCAAAGTACAGATCAAACACATGGTGCAAAGATGCGCTGTGGATATGTGAGTTTAGAACCAAATATTGTTAATGGAAAGATAGGACTACAATTGTCTGAACTTAGATTCCTTTCTCTTTTTCTGAGCCTCATGTGGCAATTTACTGTCAAATTCTACCTCCTCAGGTTTATTTAAATACCAGCAGGTACGCAAAAGTCTTTGTGTGTCACACCAAACAACAGGAAACAAGATACGTTATCTTCCCATTTCAAAAGAAGCACAGGCCATTAATAAACCATGCCAATCTCGTTAGACTACAACATCGCTTTAGAAAAAAATCTCATTATATCATATTGGCATTGGGCTTACTTGATATTTTCAGAGAGCTTATATGTTAGTGGGGTGATGTGTTCCTTTCTTTCCACCATTCATTGGACAGCACGTCAGTTTGACAGAATAGGTGCTCTAAGTTGAAGATTTACTTTCTTGCAGTCGTTTTTGGAGACAGTGAAATACAGAATGCAAATGCGGGGAATGCAAATTTGGAGCTGTCTGGGGCTAGAGCTTAAACAGAGCTCAACAACATAAAGATTGCAGTGTTTTGATAGGGAGACATTTATAAAAGCTGCAGTGCTGACAGTGTGACCAGCTAGTACATAAACACAATCTAAATTCTGGGTTTAGGAAGATTACATTTCTGTTAACTGATACTCCTCTGATTTAAAAAAAAAACAAACAAACAAACAAAAAAAAAACTCAGATACCGTTACTCCTGGCCCTGCTGTGATCAATGCTATTATCACTTCCTGAGTACTTCCTAAGAGTTTTATATATCTATCTCACTTCATTCATCCCAAGAGAGAGGGTCTGTTAATGCCCCCACTTTCCACAGGTGAGGACATTGAGTCATACAGAGATGATACAACTCGCCCTGAGTCACAGGGCCAATATGTAGCAGAACCTGGGTCTCACATTTTAAATGTCTTGCCTTTTCTCCCCACCCACCCCCAACTCTAATTCTGCTTTTCAAATAAATGCTTTGGACTGTCTGTTTTGGGAGTCTGGCTCCATGGGAAAGGTTTTGAATGTGTTAGAAGCATCAGTTGTGGGTCTCTGTCTGCATATGTACTTTCATAGGAATAAACATTGTGGGACACCAAATCAGAGGTGAAGACCTACAGAATGAATGTTCAAAGATGCCAAGGTAGAACAAAGGTGATGGCACAACTGCATAATCAGTTTTTGACCCCCGGTGACCTCACCTGCATAATTCTGGAAATTCATTTGTCTCCATCAAAAGGGCAGCTGAGTTGACTAAACTGCATGCAGGAAGGTCAGATGGCTTCAGCAGAGTGACTGGAGGCTCAGAGACTCAATGTCAATATCCGCACACAACCACACATCCTGGAGTTTATTCCTCTTTTAAAGGGAATGTAATATAGAAATTCTACTCAGCGATAAGTTAGCTTTTTCAAGAGTCTAATGACATCATTACAGAACATTCTAACTTTGCTCTGTGGATACAATGTCATTAGGGCCCCTGGGGCTTAGACCATGCTATCTCAGTTATTCTACACAGCTTCTCTCCATGTTGTATCCTCTTCCATATGTCGGAAAAATTGAGAGCTTTTATAGACACAAAAGGGTCTGCAGTAGGCCCAAGAGCACACATTATTATTTTATTCATCAGTTGTCAAGTGCCTGCAGGGTTCAAAGGGACAGGTCAGTAGAAGGGTGTATGTTATATGAATCGTTCTACACTAAAAAAATAAATAAAAAAAATAAGGTATTTGCAGGAAGGTGTCTCTAGGGGTCAAATTTAATAGAAGCTGCAGATTGAATTAGAGTCTCTCTCAACTTCACTGCGTTTCGGAGACCACCGACCTAGAAGACAGTATTTGAACTATGATTTGAATTTTCCTTTCTAATCATTGAATATTATATTCTAATGCATCCACAAGCATCTTTTACACTAAACTCTGAAGCCTGCCCATCACATTCTTGCCAGCAATCCCAAGGACGTGAAATACAGTGTACCTAATGGGTGCTCAGTATGTCTTAGGTAAAGGAAAAAATGTCAGGAGCTTGGCTAAGACAGTCTATGTTCCAGAGAACTTCCCCAGTAGGCAGCCGTGAGGACCAGCATTTCCCTCAATCAGTAGTGAGAAAATTTGTTTTGGCATAGGGGCCAAGTGAAAGGGTTATGGGGAACCATATTTTATTCTAAAATTGGCATAACTTCATTTTCCCTTATTAGGAAAATGGTATACACACATTGCAGAATCAAAACAGTACCAAAAAAATAGATATTTTCTGCCACCCAAAACATATAATACATTAAATAATAAAGTACAACTTAATTATTTTATTCAGCCTACCCATGGGTATTGGTACAGAAACAGCCATGTGATAAATGGCACCTACCCAGTGGTCACACAGCTATACCTGAGTCATAACAGACATGGCACTTTAATGCTCTCTATACCAAGTCTTGCAGAGAGTGTAGAGTATCTTTTAGTATTCTGTGTGTTGGGCATTGAGGGGTTGGGAAAGGAGGCTTGGTATCTCTTAAGAAAGCAGCATAACTCTTCTGATGATAAGAGTTAAGCAAATCATCACATCTTTCCTTCTGCTTTGCCCAATATTTGGCTTGCTCTTCAGTAACCTTCCTCAACAAAGTTTTCTTACATGCTATTATTCTAATTATTTATATTTTTGGGTACTTGCGTCAGTAGTTTATCTAAAGTCCTTTCCTGAGAGAAATATGTGCCTGCCTGTATACCCATATTCACATCCATAAAGATAAATTTTCATTTCAGAATCAAACATATTAGCACCTGGTTTGATTTTCAGATCATACAGATTTACTCTCAGTAACTAAGAGAGGATATCACGATGCAAACTTTCTTCAGACGGCAGTGCCTACAGTTATTTCCTTCCAAGTTTCTCCTGAAAGCCTTGTGGAGAGAAATGATGGGTCAGAAAGCTTTCCTGTGGGGACGCCTGGGTGGCTTGGTTGGTTAAGTGGCTGCCTTTGGCTCAGGTCATGATCCCAGGGTCCTGGGATCCCAGAGTCCCACACTGGGCTCCTTGCTCAGCGAGATGCCTGCTTCTTCCTCTGCCTGCTCTGCCTGCCGCTCCCCCTGCTCGTGTTCTCTCTCTCTCTCTCTCTCTTTAACAAACAAATAAATAAAAGCTTAAAAAAGAAGAAGAAGAAGAAAGAAAGCTTGCCTGTGGGATAAATATTCCATTCACCTCTCTAGCACTTGAAGTTACATGGCCGTAAGGTCATGGGTTTGGACCTCAGTTTTTTGTTAAGAGGAATGAATCTGTACAGAATGAAATCCTTAATGCTATGGCTTTGGCTTTTATCAAAGGACATTATATGTGCATGTAAAACCCACTTGGGTCTTTGTTATCAAGAAGGCCATGGAAATATTGCCTATGCCATCAATTCATATCCCTGATCTAAAAAAAAAAAAAAAAAAAAAAAAGCTGGGTGTGAAAAATGCACCTTAGAATTTGATAGCTGGAAGACTTTTGTCTTCTTGAGTAACTTCTATATTTTTCGAACCCCTAAGCCCATTTTGGTAAAAATGAAAACCGACCAAAAAACTATATAAGTACCAAGACCTTAATAAATACACTGAGAAATTTAGAGTTTAACACTGAAGTTCAATGTAAGCACTTATGTTCCTTCTGGTTGATATATTCACAGCCTATTTTTTTCCCATCTGCTTTTTATTCTTTATCTCATTACTTTGATGAATATACCTTACAGTGTAGCTATTTTAGATATTTTTATGCAAAGGGGGTAAGAAAAATTAATACGAGTTGTTGTATTTTTGTCATTGATTTCAAGTTCTCTCACTTCTTTATAGTTTTTTATTAGAGAGTTTATAAATGAGGGATGCTATAGACATGCATGTGGCTTACACAGACACGTGCACATGATTCCTGGGAAATTTAGTACATAGGACAAAGATTTTATTTTACACAGTTTGGCCGATAATTTAGTTTGATAATTTACACATATACACATGAAACATAGAGATATTCTCTACCTTACGAAAAGATTTTCACTTTTAAGTTCTATAAGTGTGCCATTTTGACTTTATCATCTATTTTTCTAAAGGGACATTCTAATAATAATAGTTACTATGAATCAAACACTAACTCAGGGCTCTGTGGTATCTATATATTTAACCTATGTATTATATTTGTTCCTTATAACAACTCTACCTGGAAAAGTTATTATCTCCATTTTATAGATCAGGGTGACGAAGTCAAGACAAAGAATCAAATCACTAAGAAAGTAGAAGTAGAATATGAATCCAAGTCTTCCTGAATCCAAAGCTCATATTTCAAACCACCAATCCATCTTGTCTGAAACTAAGCAGGTCCAAGAACAGAGTCCTTTTAAAACCACAACACTTTATCTTTAGTAATAATAAGTCATTTCAAGAATACCAAGTCATAGTATTATTCCTTCAGGAAAGCGTGCTGTCAGTTTTCTTAATTAGAATTGAAAACGTACATCTGCTTCTCAGCAGTGGAGTGCCACAGATACTGGAATCAGGGTTGAGGGAAAGAGGCACATAGAAGAAGCAGGGCTCAGTCACTCTTAATTCATGCAATATGTCTCTGGGTTTCGGTTGTTACATCTACAACACAGACTTAGTGCCACCTCCCCTAACGGTTTTTCTTTTCTTTTCTTTTTTTCCCCATTTATATATAATTTATTATTTGTTTCAGGGGTACAGGTCTGTGAGTCATTGGTCTTACACAATCCACAGACACTCCCCAATGTTGAATCACCCAGTCACCCTATCCCGCCCATCCCCATCCTTTCCAGGCATCCTCAGTTTGTTTCCTGAGATTAACAGTCGAGGGGTTGCCTGGATGGCTCAGTCATTAAGCGACTGCATTTGGCTCAGGTCATGATCCCAGGGTCCTGGGATCGAGCCCCACATCGGGCTCCCTGCTCCCCTCCCAGCGGAGAGGCTACTTCTACCTCTCCCTCTCTGCCTGCCGCTCTGCCTACTTGTGATCTCTCTCTCTCTCTCTCTCTCTCTCTCTGTCAAATAAATAAATAAAATCTTAAAAAAAAATGTGTCTGTTATAGTTTGTCTTCCTCTCTGGTTTGGTTCCATTTCATTGTTTCCTCTAACGGCTTTAACAGGGCCATATTGAACATCAAATAAGGTAAACACTGAGGCAACATGTGTCCAACTGAAAGAGCTCAGTAGAGATCAAAGTTATGACATCTCAGAATAAGAGAAAGCTTTTGTATAGCTTTATAATTGTGTGAAACATGTATCTCTTTTAATTTCTACACAATTGCCTAATGGCAAACACAACAGCACATCCCTATCTTTGCGAGGATCACACTTTTCCTAAATGAGACTTTCATGTATGTAGGTATTCTCAATGCCAGAAATACAGAGCAGGAAAGAGAAGGGCAGGGGGAGTGAAACACCACCTTTCCAAGAATGCCTGATACCCAGAAATGAAAATTTCCCCACCAGCGGGACGTGGCTGGTACTATGATCTTGTATCTACAACAGGTGTTTCATTATTCTGTATCAGGTGATAGGCCACTGGCAAATCAGAGATCATGCCAGTATAATTTAGAATTTCATCAGCTAATGCATAATATTCTCCAGCGCCTTAATGTTTTGTGTTAGAAATAATGGCAGAGAACGAGAACATGTTTGAATGCAACACATTGGAGAAGAAGGCAGTAGCAACTCCCTGACTTCCACTCACCCTCACTACCACTCACCCCACATTCTTACTTTTTTTTTTTTTAAAGATTTTATTTATTTATTTGACAGAGAGAGAGCACAAGTAGGCAGAGAGGCAGGCAGAGAGAGAGGAGGAAGCAGGCTCCCTGCTGAGCAGAAAGCCCGATGCGGGGTTCGATTCCAGGACTCTGAGATCATGACCTGAGCCGAAGGCAGCAGCTTAACCCGCTGAGCCACCCAGGGCCCCCACCCCATATTCTTATTTTGACTCATTTTGACTGTATTCTGTCTTGGAAGGACTTAATGTATTGTTCTCCGTGATGCTTGTGTATTTTGCTCTTATTTCCAGAGCTCAGTAGTCTTTACTTTTCATATCCTTTAATCAATTTGCCTTTAATTTTTTTATTAAAGGTAAACATACGTAGACACACACATGCATACATGTATACACACACAAATTAGAAATTTATTAATACCCTGCTAAGTGCTTCATTTTTTTAGGATTGTCATTTTTTTGTTGATGTTTTGGTTACCAAGTTTGTATAAGCCTTTGAATGGTCAGCCTCAACCTAGATTAATGTAAATCATATTTTTTTGTGTGTAATTTTGCACTAGACAAGATTTTTAAAGAATGTATATGTTGCATTAGAGCAAAAACGCAAGCACTAGTTTCACAGGTTTATTGTGAGGATTAAATGAGATAATGGATGAAAAACATTTCTCTTGGCACACTGTGCATAGAGTGAGCTCAATAAAAGATAATTATCATGACTATTAACATGTACATACCTCAGGAAAAGAGGTTGTAACCTATTATAGGCAGAGTAAATCATTCAGAAATTGTGAATAATTTTTAGGGAAATATTTGTGGCCTATAATATTTCTGGGAATGTGTATCTATAGGTATAGATTATATATAATATATAAAATAGATATCCTAAAGGAATTAACATGATATGATAATGGGTATAAGTAAAGGAGATACACACACACACACACACTTGGGGTTCACAAAAACATACATTAAAATCTCAACATAATATATGACAGGTCCATGGTTGTTAAATCTGGCTGGATGTCAGAATCATTTATGGAAATTTAAAAATATATTCTAGCTGAGGCATCAGCCAGGTTGTTGATGAGAAGGCTTGGGATGGTACCCAGTCTGTGTAGTTCTAGAAAGATCTCCAGATGACTCTGACTTTATCTGGCTTGAAAAAAATGTCAAAACATGAGAATGAAATTTCTTTCTTTGTAAAATAGAATGACTAATTCCCAACCAGTTTTATGACTATGCTTAATAAATATGAGCTTACTCTTTGGCTGATGGACTCTTAAATGCTTCTCCAATTATTTCAAAGCTATTATAAAATAATAGCATAGTCTCAAAATAAATTTCATGTTAGCTCACATTATCTTTACAAAGCTAAAGTCTAACAGTCACCATTACAGGGCTACAGGGTGGAGTATGTATGTGAAACCAAATCACTTTAGTGATGTCTTGCATCTATACTCCTTACATTTTGATAACTGAGGGCCAAGGCTTAACTCAAAAGATGGAAGAAAAGAAAATCTGTTAAAGATTCCACACTTACTGCCACATCTGGATGGGTGTTGGCAGACAAATGAGCAACCTGTTACTTAATTTGGTGACAGAGGACTTCCTAAACTTTCATGGTCAAGACTGCTCTTTTCACAGTCTCTCCTGTTCAAAGAGAGACTAAGCTCTGAGTGAACATAATGGTTCTGGAGGCAACAATGTACTGGGATGAACGTGAAAAGACATGTGACAGAGAAGGATGGAGAAACAGAACACCCGAGGTCTTCTTTGGCACATGATAGAGATGCCCAGCACACTCTTGAGAATAGCGTGCATAACTTAGAGGAGACTGATAGGAAAATCTAAAAGACCCATCTCAAGGAAGAAATGGACAGGTGGAGATGGAAACTAGAAGGCCAACTCCCTCTGAATGTGCATGTCATAGGAGCTAATAAAAAATTATTAGTTTTAACTGTGGTATCTTGTCTGAAGAACATACCTGAGTAGTAATACACATTGTAATTTGAATAATCAAGTCTAGGTATCAACTTTTCTGAGTGTTATAGAGGTCTTTTAGCATATGGAGAAAATTGTTGTGAGACACAGACAGGGTGAGGGGGATGGGAAGGGTGGGGGAGGAAGAGAGAGTGGAAAAGAGAGAGAGAGGGAGAGAGAGGAGAGAGGAAATATAAATATATCTGGCCAAAGAGAATGAAATTAATAAACTGACATGAAGAGTACACAGGCTGTGGATACAACATGGTTGACATTGGATCACATTGCCCTTTATAACGTGTATATGTTTAGTAAAATTGCACGACTTCCTTTGTCCTTATCTCTGACCACCTTGGGAGTTTTGATCCTTAAAATTACAAAGAGGACAGAGAAGGATCACAAAGTACTCCCTTTTGCATGCACTGGCATCCATCTTTTTGATGTGAAACATCTAAAACCAAATTCTCAAAAATAATTTTCCACTGAGCATTTATTCAGAGCTCTGTTTCTCTGGTGATTCTTAACAAAGGTTTTGTTGCCAGTGCCCAGAGGAAAGACTAATTTAAATGTAGAAAGAGACACTTAAAAAATAATGTCATCTGTTGGCAAAATCTCTGAGGGTATTACCTTCCTTTCACACATGCAGGGAGCTAAACCCGATTGCATTTAGGGTTATCTTTAGCAGCTATACTCAGAATCAAAACATTCTCCTGAGGACTATTGTTCTAACTAATCTACTTATTAAGCTTTTATTCAGTTTTAATAGTCCTTTATTAAAAAAAAAGCTCAGAGGGGACCACAATAGATTTTGCAATTATTAGCAAGGAAAGCACAGCCTATGACCTACAACCACTGGTTCGTCTAAGAATGTTCCTCCTTTGAAAGCTATAGTTTAAACCATGATGCTTAATTACCGGTGCTCACGGCCACCCCCTCTGCTCCCCCCAACCCCCGCCACACTGCCCCCCTATCCCCAACAAACTACGGCTGGTGCGAAGCTGACTTTCCAATACGTTGGAGTGGGAGGCGAGAAAGCTCAGCAGGTGTGATGCGTGACCACAGTTTAAAGGAAGGAGAGGAAGTAGTGAGGGCAGCATATCAGAAAAAAAAAAAATCACCTTATAGAATATTTGTGAGTAGGGTGCTCAAAGCTTTGTTGAAACTGCTTCTCTGTGCCATCTAATGTGAATTCGTGTCTTTCACTTTCTTTATGTGTCCCCCACTTACCGTCTTCAGGGGATAGAACAAATCAGTTTGATGTGCTCCCTCTTCTTTATGTGTTGTACGTGTTAGGCAAGAGACGTTCACATATTTCTTTTGACTGAAAGCTATATTCACCAAACCAACTAAATGAAGATTTTCTAATTCCTTATTTCTTATTAAGGACTTCCCCATAACCTAAAAACAGTATAATTTTAAAGCAGATGACTCTTTTTTTCCATAGCCAAACAAACTACCCACTGTGCATCTGAACACAGATAGAAACCACAAACAGCTATAGAAATATAGAGAGAAATGCACGACAGGGGATCACGAAAATGTTGAGAACCATGGCAGGTAGAATCCTATCAAAATCATACTGGATTTCCCACTGGAAATATTCCCACTGTTTCTGTTTCTTAAACTCAGTGTGGGGATTCCAAATAGAAGGACTAGTTTATGGCGATGTTAAATGTATGCTCAGTTAAAAGGCAGGGCCATATGTCTGCTAATTTATTCTTTTAACTCCTAATCAAATATTTTATACATTAGGCCTTTACCACCAAAAGTCACTGTTTTCCAGATCATTCTCACTCAAGGTCCCTCAGAAAGGTTTTAAGAATCATCTAAAAGCAAAAAGGAAAATTAAACCTTACTCTGCAACTGGCATTTTTCTCCATTTCTAAGAAGCAGGCAATGCTCAAGGGACCGACTCCCCCATTGGAGTGCAAGGATGATACTCAGTGTCATATTGATGCAAATGGGGAGTGACCCAAGGAGTAATAGCACTTAACATTTGTGGGACATTTCTAAAATGTATTAAACACCATAATCACTAGATAATGAAACCTTATAACACCCTCATAAGAGACATAAGGGGTATGAATGAGACAACAAACCTTGACAGCACAAGGCAAGTCTCAGTAAGCAAGGATTTCATCATTTACACGAGAGCTACAGTTCTGTTTTCTCATGAACTGGTCTTGGTAAAGCTAAGGAAGATTTGCTTCAGTGACCTTGAACTCTCATGCTTGGCCCCAAGAAGGAGGGAAAAGTGTAAACATTCAGCACACATAAAGACAGTGACCCAGGGAGTTGAGAAAGATTTTCGAAGGTGAAAGAAACAGATCATATTTTCTATGTTGAGGACTTTGCCATGAGAATTGGTGCATCAAAGTTCCAATGAAAGACTTTCTCCTGAGAAGAAAGATCAATATCTTATTTGGTTTGCAGGCAAGAAATAAACTGCAGAATGGAGAGTTCCTTACTGTGTTTTCCTTGATTAGACTCTTCCAGTTTAGAAGAGGGGTGGCCATATCTTAAATGACAGAGAAACTGAGGCATATCGATAAGTTTCACAAGAATTCTCTGGGCTTTATGATCTATTCCACCACTAGATGGTGGCCCATCTGCCATATTCCTCAGGTACCTGGGAAATCAACAGCACGAAGTACTCAAATCAGTGGGATAAATGGCTGATTTAAAAAAAAAAAAAAAAAAGGAGGGGATATTAGAGAGATAGCCTCCCCCCTCTTCCCAGCCCATGGTAAATACCATTGATTACCTACTCAATAGCCATCAGTTGTTCCTCCAATCTCCCTCCATCCTTCCTCACAGATCCCACTCTTGCTCATGCTGAAAGGTGCTCAGAGAAGGCTGGCCCCTCCCTCAGCCCTGTGATGTACTTATGTTTTGTCTAACTATCTAGTAATTCCATGTACTTGCTTAATTTTGATTGACTGATGGGTGAGTAGATGGCCCAGCTATGTGTAAGGAAATAGAAGAGAAACCAAGCTGGGTTGGATTCAGAAATAATTCTACTGAATTATTTGAAATGCTTGAAATTGCTCCACTCCCATGTTTGCTCTTCCTGGTTTGGTTAACGTCATGGGAGAGTGAGATGCTTGAAGAAAAAGCTGAATTTGTCTCTAGGAGCAAACATGGCCAACACCAATGCAAAGATTCTCCAGTCCTCAAAGACATCGTGGAATTATTGGACCAAACCAGAAACCATTTACCTCCTGACTTGGAGATCTTTTATTGTCACCATTTTAGTTTGGCATCTAGTTATTTTTGAAGCTAAAAGCAGCTGTCAGGATATATGCCTCCTCTCTTTGCCCTTCCCTCAGCACTGAAGGATTTGGTAAATTTACACCATTACATGTTGTTTAAAACTCATCAGATTTGAGTGCTTTACAGTTTTTAATAGGGGCTATAAAATCTAAGGTAGCTAACTCAACCAATCCCATGCCTGGGACTGTCCTGATGTTCACACTGAAAATGCCACATCCCAGAAATTCCTTTGATCACAGCAAACCCAGATGATTGGCTACTCTAAATGCATAAAAGAAAACCTAACATAGAATTTATTCTACCCTAAATTGAGAAGTTTTCTAGATAAATTAATATTGGAATTTTTTTTTCCTCCTGCAAATATCTGGGCATATCAAGCACAAGTAGAACTGGAATGAATTTAAAGTCATGTCTTCAACTGACCACTTTGCTTTCCAGATATAAGTTGAGGAATGGAGATCTCAGACCATTTTTGGGAATAAACTAGTATAGGTTAACATTAAGATTAATATCACAAATATATGTACATGCATCTATGAAATGTGCCAGACCTTTGAAGTGACATACTGGAATGATTTCATTTAACTCTTAGGTAATTCTAAAAAAAAAAAAAAATTAATATTTTATTCCCATTTTATAGATGAGGCAACTGACCTTTAGAGAAGTTACGTCACCTGCTGAAGGTCACTCAGATGGTAAGGTTTAAAGAACAATTCCCAATATTTGTGAGCAAACCTAAGTAAACTTAGTTTGCAATTGAAAGTGTCTTAACATACAGTCAACACTTATGTGAACTGAGTTAGAACATCCTAAATGCTCACTACCATTTCTTAAAAGTTTCACTTCAATTCCTTCCAACCTATCCGTTTGAGCACAAGCCCCTGGAGAAAATGAAAAACATGTGCCTGGGAAAGTCCTGCTGGTGCAGGCTCCAGTTGGTACAAGTCAGCCTCAGGGACCTACCGATTCACAGAATCTCTGCACCCAGCAGGAGGAAAGTCCAATTAATGGCAAATGTCACGTCTTGCATCTTTGCTGATGGGAATCACCTGTTTTACACGAATACCTCTGACTCTGGTCCAATGGAAAAGCACACAGAACATTTCAAGTAGTGGAATCAGAGGTTACTGAAGCGGAAGTTATCAGCGAGACCCTGTCCTGTATTATCTGCTTGCAGGAGAGGAATGAGAATGATGTTGGCGATTTTTGATCTGATTGTATTTAGAAGATAATGTCAATGAAAATTGAGTGTTGTTACTAGTGCAAAGTAAATGTCGGGGCAGACCAAGACATTTAAGAAAGAGTGGAGAGGCCATTTTCCAGGGTAAATGGTTCAATTTTATTAACATTACAGCTATTACATACCACATGCTTTTTGTTTTGTTTTATTTGGGGCAAAAAAAAAAAAAGCAATAATAAGATAATTGAGGGAACTCAATGACCAAATACAGAGTCAATTTATATATGAGTAAAATCTAGGATGGAAATGTAAGTGATCTTATTTATTTGGTTAGTTGATATCTCTCTTTTTCAAAATACAAGGCTCCTACAATAGCACATCCAAACATATTCTAATGATTGTCTTCTGAAAGGTCAGTGATTTATATATGGGTGCCTGCTGGCACCCATAAAAATCTAAATAGTTTGAGGGGATAAGTATTGACTTTATCCTGCTCATATCTTATTCTGTCCCTCACTATCCAGATACTTGGTTTTAAAAATATGAAATGGGATCCTTGCACTTTTTGGTGACATTTGTGATCATAATAAAATTAATATTCATTCACTAACAATAATAAAAATATCCATGTTACCAGTAAGAATAGTTTCATTTGACCATTTACCACAAGCCTTAAGATGGATAATTTTATATGCATTTACCTCACTCATTTTCCAACATAACCCTATGGTAACCCTAGAATTATTGCCCATGTCCAGGAGGGGAAACAGGTTCAGAATAGGAAAAGATTTTGCCCAAGGTCACACAGCTAGCCTACAAGGAGAAAGCCTGTATTGGAACATAGCCCATTTGACTTCCGAGTCCAAGCTTTACATCACTCTACTATATACCCTCCGCGTGCAGAGTGTACTTACACAACAAGATTTATGATACTTAAAAACATATTTTAAAAGGACCTCAGGGTTATTTAGTCTATGTCCTGACTAGTATAAGATCGGTTCCATATAAAGCCATGCCTTAAGGTTGTACAAACCAAAAATATAATGAGAGTTCAAGAAGGGTTTAGAGAAATTCTTGGATGATAGATCTTTCCCAGTTAGGGATGCCCCCTTTGAGGACAATATCATGAAGGGCAACTATCATCATGTCACACCAACGTCCCTTGGTGCTACTATAAAAGACAAAATACTGAAAAGTTTGGACTGTAAGTCTTATCCCATTTGACTTTTTTATGTTCTTATGATTCTTAAAATATATCTAAGTAACCTATTTCTACAATTCATCAAGCTTAACCATGAGGAAAAACTGAATCTTGCTGTTACTTGTCCAACTGGAGGCAAAGGTGAAGCCCTTCTTATTAGAAGAAGGCATTACTATTTTTGTAGCTTGTTTTGTTGGAGAGAAAATGATTGGACTATGAGAAGATCTGTGTTCTTTTTTCCTGTCTGCCTCCCAGGTGCTGTGTGGCCCTGAGCAAGTCAGACTCTGAGCTTCACTTTACTTATTAACAGCATGAATGACTTGAAACTGGGGAGCTTCCCCTCAGGGAAAGAGTGGAGAAGAATTCACCATTCAGCAAAGAAACAGGCGAGGGAATTGGTTTATCTAATGCTGAATTCTAGATGAAAAATAAGGACCTTCTGAAAAATTCATCACCACAGGCCCGGCCTCAGGCAAATTTGGGATTCAAAATTTACATAACCAGTGTATATCAGGAAACCCCAAGACACAAATTCAAAGTGGTCATGACTTGGTTGTATTTTATAGAACTTGGTAGAAGCCAACACAAGTTTCTCTACAAGGGTAGGAGTCTCTACAAAGATGGAATGCACCCTCCACTATGGCCTCACAAAACATCCACAGATTAATTCCAGCGAACACAAGCTCCTCTCTAAAACTGCAAAATGAGCAGGAAAACAGGTGTCCATGAGCAATAATCAGCAAGAACAACAGAAAAAGCTCTGGATATTGGAATTATGAGATTCAGATTGTAACATAACTCTATTTTTTAAAGAATTGATATAATGAGCAAGAAAAAGATACTATATAAGAAAAACAAGTCAGATTATAAAAAGAACTTCTAGAAATGAAGTATTCTAAATAGAAATTGAAAAAAGTGAAAAAATAAAAGCATCAAAACAAAAACTCAGTGCATATGTTCAGTAACATATTAGAATTGGAAGATATAAAGAATTTTTCCTGAATGCTAAAGAGACAGACAAGAAGATCAAAATATGAGAGCATAAGAGACCCATAGGAAGATAAAATATAAATGCTTTGCATAAGTCTAACTAACTTTCCAGGAAAAAAAGAGAATAAATAGAATATGGGACAATAGCATACCTAAGAATTTTTCAAAAATGATGAATGACACAAATCCTCCGAATAAGAAAACACAACAAATCCTAAATGTAACAATAAGTAAGAAATATATAAGTAGCCGCAATGGAGTAGCGTTGTACAATCTGAGAAGATCTTAGAAGCAACTAGAAATTAAAAACTCAGATTGCCTACAAAGGAAAAGGGTTATTCTCAACAGTTTTCCCAGAAAAAAACAGTTGAAGCCAGAAAAGAGTAAAGATCTTTTAAAACCTTAAATCACTGAGGGAAAATAAATGCCAATCTAGAAATGTATAATTGGCTAAACTATTATTCAGTAATGAATAATAAGTACTTTTCAAAAAAATAAAAATGAGTCTGTCACCAGTTGCTCTTAAAAAAAGGACCTCTTAGAGCAGTGGGTCTATGCTCAAAGATCCTAATTTAGTTGTCAGAGAAAGGGCCTTAGGGTCTACAAATCTCCATGTCTAAATATGTATAGTGATACTTAAGTTTTCAAGCCACATAGGAGACTTGAATGCCCAGCCAGTGTGGAGAATCACTGTCCTAAAATCAGGTTTCTCTAACTTTAATGAGTATAAAAAATAATCAGGATGTCTTATTAAACCACAGAATCTGATTTAGTGAGCCCCAGATTCTGTGTTCCTGACAAGCCCCAAGGTAATGCTGAGGATGTTGGTCCAGGCACCCCCCTCCCCTTTAAGTTCCAAAGGAATAGTTTAGGGAAATGAAAATTTATCTCAGGGGAAAGATCAGGATTCAAGAAGCAATGATGTAAACAGACTTTGCCAAATGTGGGTAACTCTACACAATTATTAATTGTATAAAATTATATTAATAATTTTTAATTTTGCATAAGAAACAAGTAAAATGAAAGAGAATAATCAGAGTTAAACTATTGCAAGAGCTTTGTGTTATTCAGATGAAACAGATTTATTAGAATGAATACGTAGGTGAAGATCAAGAGTTTTACAACTGTGTTTGACGGACAATAATAGACCTCTGAAATTCCCCAGGATCGAGCAACCCTAAATTTCAACAAGCAAAGCAGAACAGTTTCACAAGGAAAAATGGGTGCTATTAATAGTTATGCTGGCAAACCAGGATCATCCCAGGAAAACCAGAACAGATGGTCAGCTTTCCTCAAGAGCTGTGAGGTATGGATGAATAATCAGGTCTCTGGGCTCTTTCCCTATTCCCAGGACCATCCAATGAGAAATTCCCTCTTTTTCTTTGATACTTTATGTTTCTATTAAAACGTCCATTTGTAAATAATATAATGGGTACCTGTTGATTTTGCCTGCCTCGCATCAATTCTCCCTTCTTTGGGTATCTGTGCCTCAATATCCTTGCGGGAAAACCACACCTGCCCCACTCCCTGTCATTCACTATTGGTCTGTGCCAACTCCAGGAATAGAAACATCTCCTGAGCCTGGTCCGTCAGATCGTTCTACTCTCTTGATCACTGTGACTGGTTGCAGCATAAGCAAATGAGTCAGGACAGCCCAGTGAGAGTCAATTATGAGAATCGCTAAAAAGAGGTGGCTCTTCCTGTTGGATTTTCTAGTTGCAAGGCTTTTGTAAGCCTGCAGCTGCCGGGAATCAGCAGGTGGAGGGGAGTGTTTGAGAGCCATGCCAAAACAGAGAGAGACATACACACACACACATGAGGTCCCAATGACATGCTCTGTACCATTGAAGCCAGTTAAACCTGAAGCAAATTGTACGCCTACTCTCTTCAGGTAAAGTGAGACAACATCTCCTAAACATCTCTTGGCATTTATTTGTTAGTTTTATTATTGTTGTTTTTCTTCTTTACTTAAGCTAGTTTGAACTGGGTTTCCTTACCAGCAAATTAAAGGAATAATTAATAAGATGTGCAGTTTGTGACAAAAACCCTGGACCAAGCTAACTTGGTAGTCTCTTTCATCTCTAGTAACAGGACCGAAGTGGCATCAGAGACCTAGGAATGAGAATCAGAATTATTTTTTTCCATGGGCTATTATTCAAATCTATAGCTTGAAGCTTCTCTGAACTTTCAAAATGCTTACTATTTCTAAAAATAGGTTTTCTAACCCAACTCACCTTACAATTGGAAAAAAATGGGCCAGGTTTCTGCAATTCTGCATTCACATTCTATGATAGGCAGCTTATATAATTTTGTTTATGATCTGATTTTCAAAACATTTGATGGAACTGGTTTAGATCATAGAAATTCATCTAAAGCAAGAGGCTAGATTCAATGCTTTCGAGTTTCTTTGCTTCTGATTCTAAATCTCATAACTATGGGTTATTTAAATGCATCATTGTCAGTATTCCAGGGAAAGTCACGACAGTAAATAAGGTACTTGCTCCCATCTAGGTGCCCTAATGACATACATGGAAAAATACCTATTGTTTTGCGATTTTCCTGAACTGTGAAGATTCTAAAATAGTCTGAATTTGGTGTGCTGTGATACTTTGATTTTAAAATATAATTTATTATTTACATTAGCAACTGCTATCTTATATTTTGAAAACAAAATTAAAATATACTATTGAACTGATTTATTCTCAGTACCCAACAGCCCCCGACACAGAGACGTTTATCAGATATTTGCTGAATGCATGACAAATGAATAAACATGCCCAAAATGTATACTAAGAAACATGCCTGAGGAGCTATAAAAGAAGCATAATAAAAACAGAAGAAAGTACTTACTGATAGTTACTAGTTACTACTTAGACCAGGGTTTTCCTGGGAATACACATGCCAATGCCAGGTGTTAGATTTTAAAAATATATTCTCTGAACAGTTTAGAAAAACAAAGCTTCATACATGTCTTTCCTACAGAATTTCCCAGAACTTCCAATATGCTAGGATGTCTTCAAATATCAAAGAATGAAAACAAGCCAAGCCGTGGTTCTTAGATATTATTCTCCTGATTTAATGATCCCATTGCATTTTCTTATGAAGAGTGGTCATTGTGAGAAAGAACTTCCAGACTCCCCCAACCAATATCCAGAAAATTCTGGACTAATGTTTTCTTTGAGAAATGTACCGTAAAGCATGGAAAAATCAGAGAAACTTTTGTTACGAGTTCAAATACATTCATATCATTAACTGTTGCCATTGAACAATTGATTGTTATTTTGATCAGGCATATTTATAGAAATAAGTGTGATATTTAAATTATTAGTTGAGATAATCAGTGAACTGATATGCCACTTAGCAACTTGGAAGAAAGAGGTGGCATTTTCTCATTCTTCTGGGTTTCATTATGGCAAACACATCATATGGGGAGGCAGGTGTGTTTCCTATGTTGATAGAGGAATCCAACATCCACTTACTAGGATGCACAATTAAACTCTACAAAGAGATCCCCCCCCCCCCATGGATCCAACAAAACAGATAGCTTGGAGGAGTAGAAAGAATTACCCTGGATATAGAACTGATCTGCATAAATTCATCAAAGAATCATGCTGTGGATACACATATTATTTGAAAGAGGAAACTTGTGAATATCAAGCCGTGCTTTAAAAGAAAGCTTACAATAAAAAGGATAGTGTTTTAAAACTCAAATGTAGTTCTATAATTCTTATGTATCAATAAAACATGGATGAACATGTCAAAGAGAGTTTGAGTACTTCATTTGCCCCTTGAAGTTGACAGCATTTTGGGTTATTCCTTATTGATTTATGATTTTTATTAAGGCCCTAGGGATATGTTTCCCTGCATATTTCTAGTTGATGATTGAATGTGTATCTGATGTTTTGTAGAGAACACGTGGAATGCTTTCTTGCAAAGCTTCACCCTCTTTTAAAGCAATACTTATAATAGAAGTTCAATACGACAACAAATAAGCATCATTTGTTTCCCTCTTTATCTTATCTTTGTTCCACAGGAATTTAAATGCAAATGTGAAATAGAATGAACACCAACAAATGCATCAACTGCTCCCGCAATATAATCGCAATATAATCATTGCAATCTATAAAGCATAACAGGCTCTCTTGTGCTGTCTGCTTACTGTCACAGTATTTTGTGGTTGGAAATACATTCTGTGGGTGTTATTTTGCAACCAAATTTGAAAAGGAACACTCTGAGGAATCATCCCAGTGTTTATGTGAAAAGAGTGTAATGTTTGCCTGTGCATGTATGGAACAGCTTTATTCTTTATTTAACTTATTTTCACAAAACAATTAAGGGAAATGTATTTTTAGCATCAATAATTAAAACCAGGGAGCTCAAAGGGAGGGCTGATCTTCTCAGCCTTATCTAAGCAGAGCGTTCTCCCTTGCTACTACTACAATACACTCTGCAGTATAGCCTCCTGGCACTCTCTGTTCCAGGTTATTGGCCAGTTCTTACAACCTGCCTCTTGCCCTTAGATGAATGCAGAATGTTCCAATATTAGCCCATCTACACCGAAAGTGCTTCTGCAGGCCGATCAGTTATATTTTTCAGTCCTCTACTCTGAGGGGAATGGATTGGGTTTCTAGAACAGTGGCTCTCAACCTAATCACACACACAATTCTCTAAGGCAACTTGCTAATAAGCACTGACTCCTCAGCTTCAGACCCAGACATTTAGGTTCAGTGTGCCTGGTGGAGGGCACAAGAATCCGCATTTTAATAGGCATCCCTTTTATAAGTAGCTGCAAACGGTCCCATGTTCTCCTAGTTCAGGGATTGGTAAACTAAGGCTGGTGAACCAAATCTGGCCTGCTGCCTGTTTTTTATATAGAGTTTTGTTGGAACACAGCAACATGTATTAGTGTAAGTTTTGCCTTTGGCTACTTTTGCACTACAATGAGAGCTGAGGACTTGCGGCAGAGACCATATGGTCTGCAAAGCTTACTGTATTTACTATCTGGCCCTTTGTAGAAATATTGCCCCTTTCTGCTCTAAAATAATATTGTATTATTTTGTGTTTCAGACTTAAATGAATGTACCAAAATATTATGATATTATAATACACATGTCATTTCAGTGTATCTCTTAGCAACTTAAAAACTTTCCAATGGTTTCCTATCACATTTAATCTCCTACCCTGGCCTACAGGCCCTTACTTGACATGGATCTGGTGCCCTTCACAGACTTCATTGCTTCTTTCTTACCCATAAGCCTTTGCTCACTGTATTGCAGGCATACCGGCCTTTCTTTCTGGTCCTCAAACCCACCATGTTTGTTCATAACTCAGAGTCTTTGCACTTGATGCCACTTCGAAAACAGGGCTGGGATTCTCATGCCTTTTTTTTTTTTTAATTCAATTTATATTTATGAGACATTTACTGTGTTCTTTGGAATCATGCTAAATGCTTGGCATACACTAGAGAATAGGGGAAGTTTGGTTCTTTCCCTTAAGAAGCTTACAATTTAATATAGGAAAGAAACATCAAATAACTAGATACACAAAAGCTGCAATAAAAAATTTTTTTAAATGCTATAATGTTAAACAACAGATGTCCTTAGAGAGAATAACAAGAGAGACCTGATTTGGTTTAAAAAAAAACAAGGAAGGCCTCTCCTAGCAAGTGACATTTATACCAAGATCTACATATGAGTTGGCTTTATTCAAAAATTTTGTTTTTTTTTTTAAATTCAACTTTCTGTACTGGGAATATATGAAAGGACTTTAGGTATATAAATACATATTCTAAAAGCTGGTTCTCACAGACCACCACCCTTGTAGGAGATTCAGCATTTTGTACATATCTATATTCTAAGTCAGCCTTCCACGATGGATATCAAGCTATATTTTGTCTTGAACCTAGCAGAGTGATTTGCTTCATGTAACAAATAGTTGAATAAATTAAGAACAAGATTATTTATAAAAATAAAAATACCATTTCTTCCATGAGTTAATACCCATTCTTGAAGAAAAAACAATTATATAGCTATATATGATAGATATCTGTATCTATATCTATCTAGGCATCTGTATAAAATTGAGATATAAGTGAGATATAATTGACACAGAACATTATAGTAGTTTTAGGCAAATAACATAATTTAATATTTGTATCTATTGTAAAATGATCACTACATTAAGTCTAGTTGACATCCCTCACCACACATACTTAACAAATTTTTTTTTTCTTGTGATGAGAACTTTTAAGGTCCACTCTCTAAGCAACGTTTTTTTTTTTTTTTTTTTTTTTAAGATTTCATTTATTTACTAGACAGAGAGAGATCACAAGTAGGCAGAGAGGCAGGCAGAGAGAGAGAGGGGGAAGCAGGCTCCCTGCCGAGCAGAGCCCGATGCAGGGCTTGATCCCAGGACCCTGGGATCATGACCTGAGCCGAAGGCAGAGGCTTAACCCACTGAACTCCCCAGGCGCCCCTCTAAGCAACTTTTAGATAGGCAATGCAGAATCATTAAGACCAAACATTCTGTGCATTACATTTCCTGACTGACTTCTTTTTCAACTGGAAGTTTGTACCTTTTGACCCCTTTCACTCCTTTTGCCCACCCCTTACCTATCAAATACATTTTGGGTTTCAGGAAAGTGATCTGTCTTGGATAAATCAACATGTTTGAGGTCTGGCTACAAAGAGGATTCTAGTGGCGAGAGTGTTGTCATTCTTCTTCATCATTTTTGCCTGTCTCCTACCTTGGCTGCCCTTCCTCCAGAGAAAGTGTTTTGAATACGGATTGCATGAACTCTAGGATTTTTTGTACCGCACTACAGTCGCGAGTGATGGCTTTTGTTTAAAGACATTAAAAGTTGCAGCACCTTGTGGTTTAGATTGTAGAAATGTTTGCTCATTTCCGCTCTAAGTAATAATGTATGATTTTGTGTTTCAGACATAAATTAATGTACCGAAATATTATGGTATTTTAATATGCATGTCAGAATAGCTTGCAAGCGATTCTGGCTTCCTTTGTTTCTGTGCTGCTCAGGATTAGACATAATAACATGCAAGGCGCAGTGCAAAATGAAAATGCAGGCCTTCCGTTCAAGTTGTTAATAACTTCAAGAGAACAGCAGTATGTTAAAGCACGTGTAGGGTGTTTCTGAGCACAGGGCAACTGCAAAGGTCACAATCCCATGACACTAGCCTTGGTTCCTCTCTTTATTGGTGGGGATTTTAGATGGGTTTGGATGCGGCTATCCTGGGGGCAGCTCTGAACCACTGCAAAGGCCTCAGTCGGGCAGCCTGGGGCAGCTGAACGCTATGCATGGGGACCAAATCTTTGGCTCTTTTTTCTTTGCCTTTGTTATCCTCTGACTGGGAAGGATGGTACCTGTTTTAGACTTTCCTTGAATTTGACACTCAGATCAGGTTTGTAATTTCAGAAAAGGAGAAAAACGGGACTTTCAGCATGCATTAGCTTCCAGTTCCTTAGCCCTAAAATCCTCAGACAAACCGGTCTCCTATATGCTCTGGCCCACCTCACTGGAGCTCTACGTTGGTAATTGGAGTCAATGCCCGCACTAATAATAACGTTTCCTGATGCCTGGCTTATCTGGGCTGTGCACACATTTATTAAGAATCCTCCAAGGGGAGCGCCCGGATGGCTCCGTGGGTTAAGCCTCTGCCTTCAGCTCAGGTCATGATCTTGGGGTCCCGGGATCATGTCCTGCATTGGGTTCTCTGCTCAGCAGGGAGCCTGCTTCCCCCTCTCTCTCTGCCTGCCTCTCTGCCTACTTGTGGTCTCTCTTTGTGTGTCAAGTCAATAAATAAAATCTTAGGGAAATAAAAAAGAATCCTCCAAGGGGACAAGGGATAGTCTAGGACAGACTTTTGGGTTGAAAAAACAAAATCTGTGTCTTGAACATTGTCATTCCCCACATCTTTGGCAAAATCATTTCAACACAGCTCAAAGACAGATTAGTACAATTCATTTGCTAATACATGGCAGTGTAAGCTTCGTGTAGCCAAACTGATGAACTAAAACACACCAAACGCTACATCTTTTTTTCTACCAAATTCACCCACATGCCTCAAAGCACAGCTTCATGCTTCCAAAATTTGAGCAAATGTGATGTGACTACCACAGCAAAGCGTCTTGATAAAGTCGTTTTGCTTGCATTCAACACAAATTGGCAATTGACCCAGGATATGTGTGAAGTAGGACAGTGAAGGTTTTCAGATTCTAGCTTATCAAAGTAATGGACATCTGTTGTTTGTGTACAGTATGGGTAGAATTTTACAAGAGAATGCCTTGCTTTCTCTTGGTCAAGGAGTAGACATATGATCACAACTAGGAAATGAACACACTGTCCTAGAGATTAGTCTTGAGCAGAATAATGCAAAGCAAAGCTGAGTGGAATCATGTGAGGAAAACTGTGGGTGAGGATGTGTCCAACTTTCATGTGATGGGGCTACAGATACACATTTTTGTTATCTGGTTCTCCAGCCTAGTCTAACACCTTTGCTTTCAATCTGTTAATTCATTTGACCAGACATTCCTTTCTACAACATTTTCTTTATCTGGATTCAGTTTCTGTTGCTTAGAACCAATGAACCAATACCAGCACAAATACAAAGTGGCTATTGATCTCCCACAATTTTAAGCAGCTAACAGAATTTCATAAAACATGAAGATGCCACATTTAGAGCCTACTGCGCTCATCACGTAGGCTTTGTTGATTTCATTGTCTCTCTAATCTATTTATTTAACATTTTTATTAATCATAGGTGCCAGCTTGGAAGCAACTGTACCACTGAGAATTCTAGTGCAAAAGTAGCACATCTGTGCTGGCATGGTGGCTCACTCGATTGACCTAGATAATGAGTTGTATAATTCTGGCTCAATAACAGATACTGAACTATGGAAATATAAACAAAGGAGTGAAAATTCAACTCTTTCCCTCTTATAGTCCATGTTATTTCTCCATGTACTACTTAGTACAGTTGTTCCTTCATTGGCTTGCTGGGAAATGTAATTTAGAGGTATATAGAGTCATGCCATCAACAAACCATCCCAGTGTTCATCACATATTGGTGAATGACTTGGAGATAAAGAGGCAAAGGCTAAAAAAAAAAAAAAATAGATCAGCCATGTCAGATGAACACAATGTTAAAGAAAATAACTCACTCCTAGAATAAGACCTGGGTTGAGGACATGGAAGGGGTAGATCCAGGGAAAGTTGACACTGGGGAAGCAAAAAGAAATCTTCAATATATATGCCTTCAAACATGGATCAGATGTTGACTATTAGAGAAAAGGACATCCTGAGAAGACAGAGCATAAGCAAAGAAAAATAGGCAGAAAATACTAGGTAGTATTCAGGATTAGTTCGTTATTCAATGTAGGTTCAGTGCAGGATATATTTAAGCACTACTTAAAAATATAGAGTTACTTCTCTAATACTTTATTTTTGTTGTATGTTTTGTTTCTTTTATACCACTTCCATGTGCGCACATGCGTGTGTGTGTGTGTGTGTGTGTGTGTGTGTGCTTGAGCCTTTCTCTTCCATCAGAATGAAAATTTCACACTTAAATTGTTCAATGTTGTATTTCTGGGATCTTGCATATTATTGGAACTTGATCAATATTTATTGAAAAAATAAAGGAATGAGTAAATAGAATAATAAATGAAAGGTTGGAAACCAGCTTAGAAAAGTAGTAGAGGACTTTGAAAGTCAGGCTAAAGAGTTTAGACTTTATTAAATGGCTAATAAATATTTGGGAGCATGGACATCAAATGATCAGGGCTGTACTCCATAAAATAAATTAATCTTACAGCTTTATAACCTTAAGTGAAAGAGAGAAACAAGAACGAGGTGTTGGATGACCTGTTGGGATGGCATTGCACTATTTCAGGTTCTGAGGACCTGATCTGAGAGCCAACAATGGCAATAAGAAAAGGTAAATACAAATCAAGGTATGTGTGTGTACACACACACACACACACACCACAGGAAAGTTGGCAAGCAATTAAAGAGAAAGAGGGATGGAGAGGAGCCAAAAGGAATGATACAGTGAATTTGGTTCCCTATTAACAACAGCAATGCTATTAACAGAAGTCAGGAGCACTAGTTGCTTAGTAGTTTGGGGAAGGATATGATGAATTATAATATGGACAGGCTGACCAGAATTCAGGGGGCATATTTTCCACTACAAGCATGAACTCTGCACAGTTGTGGGGCTAGAGACTTCTTCTCCTAGAGGAGGAAGATGAGAAGGAGGAGGCTGAATTTGTGTAGGAGGAGAGAAGTGGTGAGGAGGAAGAGGAAGGCGGGAGGGAAGGGGTACATAGTCAAAAATTACTGTTTGGATATGGTAATGAGTCTGAATTTTATTCTTTACAGTGAGAAACTATGGATGGTTTTTGAATAAAGAGATGCTATGTTTTGATTTCAATTTAATTTTTATAAAGATTCTGGGTGCTATCAGGGAGAATAGAATCAAGGTCAAGTAATGGCCAGTCCCAGAGATGGATTCATTCTCTTAGACTTGTCACTCTCAACCCAGGCAAGCTGGTTAAGGTCCTCCTTCCAGTTCTTCCTTCAGGCTTTTAAAACAAAACAAAACACATCAGAACAAAACTCTACTGTTAAGTACTGAAAACAGGAGGAAAAGAGAGTAGGGAAGAGAAAGAGATTTGTGAAGTAGAATCTTTAGTCCATGTAACAGCTGCAAAATTGAGGCTGAGATAATTAAGTAGCTGGGGACAGAGTGGCAATGATGACACCCAAATGCAACACCAGCAGCTTTTGCTCTTGGCCATTCTGTTATACTTGCTCCTGGTGAGTGTAGGCTCATTGCTTAAGATGTTGGACTGAACCACATTTCCTTGGGTAATGCTTGTGGTAGGTAAAGATCTAGAAGCTATGTGTTTCCAATTTCCGAACACCAAGACCTCTTTGTTTGACCTATACTGGAACAAAAGGCTTAGCTATTTTGTCCAAAATCACACAGGTACTCAGAGTGAGAGATGGACACAGCAAACAGGCCTCCTGAGCTCCTCGGGGTAAACCCATTTTCCCACTCCTGTCATTTGGCCTCCTTTCTAGGCTGTTACCCTGGCTGGATCTTGAGAGTTACAGGGGTTGTAGTTGTAAACTGGGAACTTTTAGAGTAGGAGGTCATGTGTTTAGAAGCTACACGGACCCAAAGGGTAACTTAAATGGTAAAGAGTAAAGCAGGTCAGGAGTAAAAGAAACTTTTTTTTTTTCCTGAGGCTGAGCATGACTTATTATTCATCGTATATTCAGGCTCATGCTTAGTTCTTAAAAGTTTTTGCTTGGCCCTGACATCCATGTAAATGAGCTCACTCAAATAAATATGGATGTTCAAAGGAAGTCAGTATGAGAGGTGGTTCTTATTTGGAGGCTGCTGAGGAGTATCTTGTTTTTTGGTTTTGTTTTTTCTTTCTTTCTTTCTTTTCTTTTTTTTTTTTTTTGATTCAAATTTCAAGTAGGGTTAGTGACACTGATTTCCAATGAAATGAGGATGGCCTTTTATCAATATACAATGTCATTACCCCTTGTCCTTATAAACATGCTACTGTGTACCTATAATAATAAGTAACATCATCCTTGCTGTAGAAAAAATTGGGACATCATGACTTAGTGTTTATTTTAAGATTAATGGTTAGCAAGTAAAAGGACTATTTAGATGGTTTTGTTTATACTAGCCTTCATGATCCCAGGATGGTTGAGCCATAGGCTGTCAATTTCTCTACCTGTGGCAAGTCAAGTGACAAATTCTTATAGCCCATACCTGATCCAGCTTTTTTAAAAAATTAAGTTATTTGTTTATTTGAGAAAGAGGCAGACAGAGGGAGAGAGAGAGTGAGCGTGCATGAGTTGGAGAGAAGGGCAGAGAGAGAGACTGTCAAGCAGACTCCCCGCTGCGTGTGAAGCCCAATGTGGGGCTCAATCTTATGACCCTGACATCACAACCTGAACTGAAATCAAAAGTCAGACGCTTAACAACCGAGTCACCCAGGCACCTCAATCCAGTCCTACTTATCCATTCGCCTTAAAAATATCAGCCATTAATCTTCCGTGTCACCTCTTTTTCAAGTGTCAATTCAATGTTCTTTTGCCTGCCAGCACCATCTGATTTTACTTTCTGCAGTTGTTGCTCCTGGTTTTCTAAATTCCCTTCATGTTGCAAAAGAAATGGCTTCATTTTGTTTGAGCAACTCCTATAAATAAAACCAACCATATTGTAATGAGTCTTAAAGTCTTAGTTAGCACGTTCCTAACAACCTTTCAAAGGTAGATCGGTATTAAAGATGTATTACCGGGATCTCATAAAAGTTAAATATATTTCCCAGGAACCTTAGCTGAATTAGGGGCAAAGCCAGAAAAAAGAATTATTACCTCGACTTTAGCCTTTAGGCCATGTTAGAGGAACAGACACCCCATCAAACAACTTCATAAATGTGAAGAACCTAATTAGAAAATTAATTCCCAATTATGCATATAGAAAGAAGTCTGCTAAATAAGGAAGGGACCACAGCAGGGAAAGTCAAAGTGATGTAGAAATTCTTTCAGTTGGGAGATTTGCTTCTTACAGAAGGGTATAGAAATTGAGACCTAGGGAACATGATTTAGTTTACGGAAAAGACCCCATGGCTTCATTTCTCTGGCCTTGGGGATTTTCATTATTACTTACAGAAGGTCAGGAAGCCCTAAATGCTTTGAAGTTTGGGCCACTGCCCATGATGAGGGAGAGAATAAAGGAAGAGCAAAACCTTATCAACCATTCTTTTATTTTTATTTTATTTTAAAGATATTATATATATTTATTATATTTATATTTATATATTATTTATTATATTATATATTATTTATATTTTTATCTACTATTTATTTATTTGAGAGACAGAGAGAGAAAGAGAGAACACAGGGAGAGTGAGAGGGAGAAGCAGATTCCCTACTGAGCAGAGAGCCAGACACAGGAAAAGACCCCAGGACCCTGGGATCATGACCTGAGCCAAAGGCAAATGCTTAACCAACTGAGACACCCAGACACCCTCAATGATTCTTTTAAATGAGTAATTCCAGAGTCACAATGTATGCATATTTTATCTATATGACTTAATTTCCATTTGAAAAACTAGAAAATGCCCATGCGTAGCAATGCATATTTTGTCTTTGAAAGAGGAACACTACTCTGTAGCCCGAGATACTTTGATATGAATCTATTACTTATATAAGGACAAGGGATTCATGTACCAGAGAACCAAATATATTGCATTTACTTAGATACCCAGTACAATGTTAGCACTCTTAAGATATGATGATGACAGCCTAGGTAACTGGCCAGCTTCTCTAAAACACACCCATATCACTCCTCTCTGTTTTCCAAGGGAGCAGTCACATTATAACACCTCTTTAAATGGGTTTTGCGTACAATTAAAATGAAAATGCCATAATGGGCTGTGACACGAGAACAAAACATGCTCTTAAGAGGGTTTCCTCCGGTGTTTTTTTCCCCCAACACTGAAAATTATCTCTCTGTCAGCCCTGTAGCATGGTCACAATGCAAGGCCTCAGATGAGGGAAACGTGTTCATTAGGAGAATTGGATTACTAGGCAGGGTGCCAGGTTGTGTTGCCTTATTTGGAGGAAAAAGGCGAGCGGGATTCTCCAGCACCACCTGCCTGTCAAACCTCTGAGCATTTGTCAGCCTCTCAGGTCAACTTGGAAAATGTTAACTTGAGTCAACAAAGGATAGGGCAGGAAATTTGACTCCAAACCTATTAATTAATATACTGTCTTACAAATCAAGATTATGTTGCAAGAGATATTCGTGGTAGCGTTAGCCAGGAGTTACACAAAAAAGAGGAAGGGAAGTTTCAAATTAAGGTCTAAGGGGCGGGGGGGGGGGGGCGTAATTATCAAGTACACTGTCTGTGGTGTGAAAGATACAATATGATTCTAAAAGTTGTTGTCATTTTACTATCAAGGAAACCACAAGGGCTTTGAAGATGTCTGCTAAATAAGAATGGTACCATAATAGAACAAAAGGACCAAAATCGAGGCCACTGCTGGGCAGGGGCCAAGGACTGAGCCCTTCTCATTTTCCTGAGATCCCTGGAAAGTTGCCCTAAAGTTTCTCAGATCAAAGTACATGTACATTGAGAACAGTGCCTTCAAACTCTTTCCTAGTCCCTCAAACCAATTTCAACTAGTAATTAACAGATTCCCAACATCAAAAGGTAAGATATCCCAGGAGGAGCTGAAGAAGATCAAAGCCTGTGGTGAGGGGTCCCCCTGCACCCCATCCACCCTCCGTCCTTTTTCCCAGACAGATATCCATCCGATTGCAGCAAGTGAATAGTCACATTGCTTCTCACTAGAGACCGACATCAAACAGACTTCCAAATAACTTGCTGGAGTTTTCAAGCTCTGTTAGAAGAAAATGAGGAAGGCATAGGTATTCGACCATATGGTCCAGAATTTCTAGGATGGTCTAGGTTTGTAATATTCAGTCCTGCTATCCCTGCTGCTGAGATGGAACCCGAAACAAGGTTTCCAAAGAAAACCTGGGTAGTACCTGGCACACAGTACATGATAAGCAAATGTTAACTCTTGTCTTCTGCATGTTACCAAACAGCAGAATGACGAATTATTATATTTGTTCAAATATTTTGTGTTTGTATATCTGTGTGTGTGTGTGTGTGTGTGTGTGTGTGTATTTCTGTCATACAAAAGAAAAGAGTATTATTGCACATTGGCTAAGCCAGATGCTGGACACAACCCTGTCAGAGCTGGTCAGTTTCTGTGCAGAATGGTCTGTTTTCCGTGATGCACTTACTGAGGCATCATTCTATGACATTCCGACTTGCGGTTGAATAGTCTGGATCCCCTTGCTCTCACTCATACTGCTGATTAGTTTTCATGGCTGTTCACAAAGGTGTGCACATGGACAGATCCACCTGAGCTGATCTTTGAGATTGCCTTTCAGACAGAAAAAATCTGAAGCCCAAACTTTCACAGATTTGTTTCCCAGGGGACTCTTGGAAACAAAACTCTAGAGGGACCCGCAGGTAAAATGTACCTAAAGTTTGAATATAGGAGAACAATGAGAGGGAACATCAGGTTAGGGGTCAACTTTCTAAAGTGGGAAATGTTCTGTCAGTATCTTAAACACAAAATACCTGGAACTGGATCTCCAAGCACCTCCTGCAGGGGGAGTGGGGCAGCTCACGGGGCAACTCCGGGTCAGATACACACTTCTCCTTTCTCCCATTCCTGTGCTTGGGAATGTTTGCCCATATGAAATAACTCATTATGTGCTGATTGGACCCTGCCTCTGACCTTTTGAAACTTGCTCCTTTTCTTCTGGTACAATATTATCAGTGGAACCAACCTCTTTCTTGAGAGTCTCCACCAACATCTCTACCTTCTTGGACCTTTCCTCCCATCCTGAATCCAAAAACTCCACCAACTTCCCATCTGTCTGTTAGTTTCCAATGCTACTCTGCTAATTTTAGTCCTCGTGACTGACTTCTGTAGACCATAACACCTCAGGACTGGTTTCCTTATTACAAGTCCCTGAACATAGCACCGACCAACTTGCACATGTTACATTCTTATATCATCACACCCCATCGCCTGGGACGCTGAGAGTTCCACAGCACCTACAGGAGGTAAATAAATTAGAGAAATTGTCCCATATCTCTAAATCCCATCCAAGGTATTAAAGGGCTTCCTGATTGCTGTGTTCTCTCCCTTCGGCTGCATGCAACCTTTACCCTCCTCTGGATTTTTGACCCAGATTTAAAAAAAAAAAACAAAAAACAAAAAACAAAAAAGGAAGGAGCAATTGGTTTGAGAATTACAGCTGTGTCCTTTTTATGAAGCATCTGGCTAGCCAATACCTGTCTAGGCTCAATTACATGTCTGACATGGAGGTTGAATGTCTATTACTTTCTAAATTTGCACTTGTACTATTATTTTTCTTATCACAAGGTGAGGGGAAATATGGAATCGTCTTATTGCTCCCAGATCTCTGTCACCAATCAGCCTTGTCCGCTCACACATGCTACCTGCTTAGCCTCACTACCCTTGAGTTTGTGTCTCCTCTGCCATGGCCTTTGTGTAACTGAAATGGAACAGGCTAACCCCGAAGGAGAAGTTAGCCACAACTCAAAGTTTTAGCACCAAATTGTCTCATTTTCTAAGGTTCAGCTTGGTTTCCTCAGAATTACCTGTTGTATTTTCACATTTCTCCTTTCTTCTGGCATTTTAATGGAAATAACCATACCTCCACAGCATTTAATAACATCTTCCAGAAATAAGCCAGCTCTTCGATAATGACCCACTACACGGATACCATCAGAAAATAATACCCGAGGATAATAACACAAACCTTTTGCAGAAAAGAATAGCTATGAGGTGAAACCCATTACTTGGAATGAATATCAGAAAGGATTTGTTGTCGTTGTTGTTGTAATATATATTCCTTTTTTGTTTTTCTTTTTACATATAGCTCCCTTCGGAATAAGTTTTGTGAAAAGATAAAGGTATCAGAGTTTAACTTTTTTACCTTTCTTGCACTAAACTAACATTACTGACATACTGTGAAAGTCTTACATAACTGAAAGGACTCCGGAATGCATTCTTTTAAAAAATTTTTTATTTATTTATTTGACAGAGAGAGAGAGAGATCACAAGTAGGCAGAGAGTGGGGGTGGGGAGCAGGCTGTCTGAGCAGAGAGCCTGATGTGGGGCTCGATCCCAGGACCCCAAGATCATGACCTGAGCCGAAAGGCAGAGGTTTAATCCATTGAGCCACCCAGGGGCCCCAGGAATGCATTCTTTAAAAGCTACATTGTCTCCTTCCTTTTCATCACTCATTATTGACCTAAACACGTGCACACACACACACACACACCCTCTGCTTTCTAAATGACACGTCTCCTCAGACGCTGAAGAGTTTCTGCTTGATTTTCAAGCTTGATTTGATGGGTGCCTGTTAGGACTCCTGGTGGCAACTGCAACAGCCCCAGCCCTGTGTGGTGGGGACCACCATCGTCTTGCCTCTCGCGCCCTTCCTCTGTGTTTACACAGAGCTGCCATCTCTTTCCTTTCCAACAGGCAGTTGATACTGATTCTTTCCTCACCCCAGCCTTGAGTCAGTCATCTTAAGAGATTAGGGAAATGAAAATTTGATTCTGCTCAAGGAGAGGGACCTGGTTTAGAATGAACCTCTCATCCTTTAGATTAATAAGCAGAGACCTTACAGGTCATTTGACTTGTTAATGTAGTTGAAGAGCCAGCAGGGGTGGGGAGGGGCAGGTCTCCTGCCTGCTGTTTTGAGAGACAGTTTAGCATAATTGTTAAGAACATGGGCTTTCGTGTGGGAATTCTAGACAGAGTTCAGAGTCAAGTTTTGGCTCTGACACTTGTTTAGTGATTTCGGAGAGGTTACTCGACCTCTTTGAGCCTCAGTTTCTTCTTTTGCCTGATGGAATAATGATAGAAGCTACATTTTTAAGGCAAGGCGCTTATCTTACCAATGCTCTCAGTGTTCACGGCAGAGTATGTGGTACGTAAGAGTGGTTACCCCACGTACTGAGTGAACAATTCCACTCTGACTATTACAGCTGGGTCACCACAAATCCACCTACTGACCCTTTTTCCCGTCCTCTGGCATTGCTTGAATCTTTCAATCCACACCGTCTTTGGAAAGGCCTCTCCTGTCCCAAGGAAAAGAAGACTGTGTTTGCCCCCACATAGAAGAGAAAAGGGGAAAGCAGAAAAATGCACATGATATGTGAGAAAAACAGGAGCTCTAACCTCAGGTTACAAAGTATATTCGTGCGCTCCGGGAATTTCATGTGAATCCCCATTACCAAGCTGGTTTAATTTGTTTAGTTAATAAACTTTATATGACCTGTTTTTATTTAGCGTGTGTACTGGCAGCTTTTTTATATAATTTCTGAGTCCACAGTGGCATGCTTTCCCTGAACATTTATGACGTTCCACAACTCAACTTCCAAAGAAACCCATTATGAAATTAAATGGATCCAGGTGGATAATTTGAGAGGGTAACTATATTGCACACAGCAAAGACAATATGTAAATATTGCAGCAATCTCTCTGACACGATATTAGAATATGAAAGAAAATGAAATCAACAAAACTATGAGATACTGAATTAATTTACCTTCAAATATTAAAAGTAATGAATCTTCTACTTATTTTCAGATTCCTATGACTCATCTTAATACTATGATAATTTTTAACTCCATTACATTACTTAACACATTGCCATCACAGCACACTCCAAATGAATGCCTGGCACATTTTCTCAACTGTGGTTTGCCAGAAATTGCTTTTAAATTTTCACCATTCTGGGGTTGAACCAGCTATTCTGAAATTTTGGAGAGTGCAACAGGACAATCAGCAGTCAACATTTGCTGGGATGTTTTCTTTACAAGATGAACAAATACACGGCAAAGAAGGTAGAATCAGCCACAGCCATTACGTGAGATATAGACAACAATATTCTGCAGCTGAATCTATCTTGTTCTTCCTTGGAAATGTGTTTTCTCTTCAGTTTTTGTATACATAGAGTTAAATAACTATGGGTCTTTAAAATTTATTTGACAGGAGCTTTTGGCTTAATAATTCAGCAATAAAAGGAATGAACTAGTGACATAGTCTACATCATGGATGAACCTCAAGAAACTTCTGCCAAGTGACATAAGTCAGACATGAGAGACCATATATTGTATGATCGCATTGACAGGAAATGTCCAAAAAAGGCAAATTTATAGAGACAGGAAGTAAACTCATGGTCAGCTGGGGCTGGGGACAGGAACGGGGATTGAACTATAAATGGGCATGAATATCTTATTGGAGGGACAAACATGTTCTAAAACTTGGGCACCTGGGTGGCTCAGTTGGTTAAGCAACTGCCTTCAGGTCATGATCCCAGTGTCCTGGGATTGAGTCCCACTCAGGTTCCCTGCTCAGCGGAGAGCCTCCTGCTCCCTCTTCCTCTGCCCCTCCCCCCGCTTGTATTGTCTCTCTCTCTCTCTCTCTGTGTAAAATAAATAAATAAAATATTTGTTTTAAATATTCTAAAACTTACTGATGATGGTGGTATCTCAGTAAAGTCACTAAAAATCACTGAACTGTATTCTCAAATGGGACAATTTTATGATATGTAAAATACCTCAATAAAGCTGTTTAAAAAAACCAACAACTGGGAAGCTGTGATTAATGCATACATGATCGAAAACTTGCACGACAGGCTGTTTGAGAGAGGAACTTTCTGCCTTTTGCAAATCACAAAGTCATACCCCATTTTGCGATGATATATAAGGACATCTGGGAATTCTGATGACTTAAGCTTATCCACTGAGGGCACTGAGGCATGGAGGGGCCATAAATGAAGCCATGTGGTTTACTTGTAGAGCCGTTTCTAAGACTCTCTTCTGCAGAAGATATTGTCCCTCCCCATGCTTCACTTTCTCATTGATACAGTGTGTACTGAAATGAGCTTAATATCTACAAACTTCAAGTGCAAACTCAGATGATATCAAGATTGGTCCTTGATCCCCTTTTTGAATTCAATGAGTTTTGCCTAACACTGTATTTTTTCCATCCAACAATGCTTTAAGGCCAATCCTTTTACAGTCCTATCGTATCTTTTTTCTTCCTGTCTTCAATATTTTGATCTTATGCCCTACTCTGATACTTACACTATACTTCAGAGGAATGCTATTAAACCACAGCTCTATATCACATAGGTAATACAAGCACACAATAGACTCAATTTGGTGTGCAAGAGTGTGTGAGCCGGTGAGAAGAAACACATAAACATAAAGGCTTGTGTGTAAGGAGCATGATAAGTGGGAATGAAACAAGAGTCTAATACGTCTTTGGAATAGCTACTTAAGTCTTCCTGTCAACAGTGTACAGTCCTCTCGGCAGAAAAGAGCTCATTGTGTAAATACCATTTATACTGATACAAGTTATTGTGTTTGAGATTATGTATCTCTTCTCACGTTCACTGTCTTTTCATTTCTTCAATACCTGATATTTTAGAAATTGAGGTGTAGCCAAAGAGAAAAAGGTGTGGACCCTGAAAAAGACAGATTGATTGCTAAGGGAACAGGAAAAGGGGAAGCTACCAGAGAATGAGGGGCACTTATGGTGCCCAGCTTAGTGGTATGCTGATGGGTCTTCTCTTGCCATTATCTCATTTGGTCCTTACAACAACTCTCTGAAGCAGGATTTATCATTCCCTTCTCACTGATGAGAAACCTGGAGAACGTTAACTAACTAGCCCAGGTTCACTTAGCTAGTAAGTGAAGCAGACAGATTTGACTCGAATACCTATTTGTTTTGTAATTAAAATTGATTTTGATGCCCACTAACTTTTACTATCCTGGTAAGATTTAGTAAACCATTACAGCAAGGTACTCTGCTTTCCTGTCAACTCCAAAAGGACTGTTTGAGAGATGAAACAGCAAGCATTCTGGGAGGCAAAAAGAATGACCATCTTTTTAAGAAAACCAAACCCATTTTGTTGTTTTCTGAACCATCCTGATAAATTCCTTATTTCCTCAATGCACTGCCTAATTGGAAGGCATATCTTTGTGATTACTATGACCTCCTTCTGCAATCAGCCATGATATGTAAGTGATCAATTATTGGTCTCCTATTTCATTTTGGGTAACTACGCTCCATGGTTTATTTGGTCCTCGACTCATTATAGGAATGAGTAGGTGACATACTTTAATGCAGATTTAACTTTTAGGTTTTAAAATTAACTTCTATGAGCAGATATACTAACACAGTAAGTCCTCATAATTCTAAGAGTTATCATCATGTTTATCTTATTAAATCTTTTATAGTAAAAGTTCTCAAACTTGAGTATGAATAGGACCTCCTTGGAGGCCTTGATAAAACACAGATTGTCTGGCTAACTCCCATGGTTTCTATTTCACTAGGTCTGAGATCTGCCAGAGAATCTGCAATTCAAACAAGTTTTCAGACGATGTGGATTTGCTGAATTGGGGACCCTTTTGTGAAAACCACTACCTAAAAGGAAAGAAGAAAGGTCTATGTATCTATGTATCTATTTATCCCTTCTATAGCTAAGAATGCATTGTCTTTTCTTTTCTTTTTAAGTCTTTATTTATTTACTTGTCAGATAGAGAGAAAGCACAAGTATGGGGAGTAGAAGGCAGAGGAAAAAGCAGACTCCCGGCTGAGCAGGGAGCCTGATGTGGGACTTGATCCCAGAACCCTGGGATCATGACCTGAGCTGAAGGCAGACACAACCGACTGAGCCACCCAGGTATCCCACTAAGAATACATTTTACAGTTTCTTTGGAATTTCAGTATCTGAACCCATTTAAAAGTAGACCACAAAGAGTTTGACTCTGCTTTATATTACATTATTTAGTGGCATCTGGGTTTTGATTATTAATATTTCAAAGCATATTTTTCTTATTTACCACATAATTTTAATTTTTAAAAAAAATTTTTAAATTTTATTACTTGGCTCTTACAACCACCTGACTGATCGAGCATGACTAGTTTATTACCACTAGTTTATTACCCTATTTTATAAATGAGATAGCCTAAAGCCCAGGCCAGTTAGGTGACTTGTCCATATAGCTAGAAAGGATTGGGGGAAAAAATGAAGGCAAGTATCATGCTAATGGTGCATTGGGCCAGGAATTTAAAAAGTTTGGAACTAATTTTCTCAGTCTGTTCTAACAGACTCTTTTAGGTGACAAATCATAGACACAAAGAGATTTCAATTTACTCATCTATAAAATGAGGAGTAGACCAGACTACTGATATTCCTTTATCATTTCCTTTATAATATTCATTTATCTAATTTCTCATTGAGTAAATATGCATTAAGAATTTAATAGGCACCTTGGGGGCACCTGGGTGGCTCAGTGGGTTAAAGTCTCTGCCTTCGACTCAGGTCATGATCCCAGGGTCCTAGGACTGAGCTCCGCATTGGGCTCTCTGCTTAGCAGGGAGCCTGCTTCCTCCTCTCTCTCTCTCTCTCTCTCTGCCTGACTCTCTGCTTACTTGTGATCTCTATCAAATAAATAAATAAAATCTTAAAAAAAATTTAATAGGCAGCAGTCTCTATGTTAAGACTTGAAGAGAAAGGGATGAGTGAGATACCTGACATGCCTTCTTACATGTCATGAAGCTTACATTCTAGGCACAAGACAGAGGAGTAAAAGAGGAGTAAAGTCACAAATAAGCTCACTTAAAATAGTGAGGATATTTAATAAGAAAACAAAATTGGATTCGGTGAAGGAAAAAGACTAGCTAAAATACTACTGAAGCTTAGACTCATGGAGGTCCTCCCTGAGGTGATATGTTAGTGGTCCCTTGATTGACAAAAGGGAACCAGCCCATAAAGTGACAGGGGAAGCATATTCCAGGCAGGGCTGTCTTAAATGCAAAGATCCTGTGATGTAAGCCAGCTTGGCCTCTGTGAGAAACAGGAAGAAGGTCAGGATTCTGGAGTTCCATGAACTGGCAACAGGTAAGATACAAAGTCTGGAGAAGTAGGCAGAGCAGATCAGTTAAAGCCCATGATAAGAACTTAGAGGTCTTTAAGCAGAGAAAAGCATGACCTGATTCAGGCTAAGATGATTCACTAGTTCCATGGGTATTAAAGCAATGCATAAAAGTGAGCATACACACACACAAAAACGAATTTTAAAACTTTTGACCTTTAAACAAATGATTCCCCCTACTTATTTAGCATATCAATGAGAACATACAAATTAATACACCAGACAAAACTGTGCCTTCGCCATTGATACTTTAAGAATATTACTAAGTATTATAAACATGGGCAACTCAAGTAATAATTAGGGGGAAAATCATATGGAAATTGCTAACAAACTCATTAGAGTGTGCTTAATTATTGCAGTGAAGGGTTAGCAAGAGGATTGGAGCTTACCGAATAAATCTGTTTGCACATGGATTGATATGCTTGTATCATAATTACTCACAGCTGTTGGACTTCTGAAGTTTATTAGGAACTTAATGCTAAAACTTTCATGCTGAAAAGATTTTTTAAGAGGCAAGTGTTAGCCCAGTGCCAGTAATGTGAGTATGGAAAATTTTTCTAGCAATTCTTTTCAGCGATTACTTAGAGAGTAACTACAGATCTCCTCATTATACATAATGAAGTGGACCTGCTCATTTTTGATTTTCACACACTTTGCAGAAAGAGCAAAGCCTCGTGATTGAAACTGCTTGAGCCCTGTGATGAGAAGTTGCATGTAATATGTATTCCAATTACAGAACAATCTCAGAAAACAGGCTTGATGCCTGATGTATTCATTTGAAAGCAATTCTTGGCTAAATTGATCTTTAAATAATCTATCTATACGCTTGTTAATTTAATAGATCAACTGACATCAGGAGAAGACAGGAGTGCTTCATTCTTCACACTCGGTCTTGGAGCTGACAACTAATTCTCTTTTCTTGGAGATTCATTTATTATACTTTATAAATTAGAAGAAATGTACAGGGTCCCTGAAATACAGCTGAGGCTATGCCCAATAGCTTCTTCCTACTTATCATCAATCAGAAAATTAATATTGTGCCTGGGCTGGCAATTTTGACCTCAGTCTAATTTTTGGTCTATTTAACTGATGGCTGCTGTCCTGACTTACAGTGCTACTGAGCATAAATGAAGTGATTGATTATTTGTACCAAAGTGATTTCCTTTCTTTCTAAGGCTCCTTTTCAGATCAGCTTTTGATAAGTTCTAAGATTAACTAATGAGAACAATTTAAAAGGAAAATAATAACTTGAGATCCAAGTATTATCAGAATCAGTGAATTTTCCAGTGTGAAAGCCTGTATGAACACACACACATTCTCCCTATATAGAAGAACAAATCATAGTATGAAAATATCTTTTACAGTCTGACCTTTTAACCCTTGTTGTCATGCACATTGCATTTCAGACTCCCAAACTGCTAATTTTTCTTCAAACTTATGTTGAACTAACATACAGCTATGCCTGCATCCATTTCATTCATTTTTCCTCAAAATTCTTCCTTACTTGAATTGGGATCCCACCCAACCTTCCAGAACTAAATGAACATCTCTTCCTATGAAAAGAATTGCCTCATTCTCTCCCTGGCAAAATCAACATGTACATAAACTTGGTGTTTAATACTATTATTTCTCATCAATTAAAATGCATATAGTAACAGCAACAATCATAGCGATAGCAAACACTTAAATTGTTCTAAGTTCTCTGTTCACTGTTCTAAGTTCTTTGTATATTATAATCTCATTTAAATTTCCAATAGCCTTCTTACATAGGTGATTTTATTTTCCCCATCCAGCACATGAGCGAAAGAGGTAATGAGAGATCAAATAATTTGTTATGAATCACTCAGACATTGAGAGGGCTGGACCTAGTCAGTGTGGCTTCAGAGTCTAGCCTCTGAGCTCCTACACTGTGCCACCATGCCAAACTTGCAGGGGAGTTGAAAGTATTAGAATAAATCTAAAGTACCTAGCATAGTATCTCAAACATAATTCAAGAAGTGATGATTTTCTTACTATTAGGTACAATAAAATATTATAAAATAATTTATATGTAATAATAAATCTGATATATTAATTTTTCTTTCTTATGTCAAATGTCAGTCTTTTATTTTAGGTTGTTGCTTTATCATCCAGTAATCACAACTTTTATGCATGAATCTGCAACACACATACATGGCTGTGGTGCAGAATAAGCATGCAATAAACATTAAGTAAATGAAGGAGTGAATGAAATGAATGAACAAACCTAATCCAAGAAACTTCTGGATGGGCTTTTCACTTTCCTCCACGTTTCCCTGAGGCACAGTGCTAAATCCCTCAAAAATCAGACAAATATTAAGCCACTGAAGCATGGATTAAATCAACTTTTTCCTTCCATTTCAATGAGTTATTATTTAAAATAAAACCCACAAAGCAATATTTTTGAAAGTCTACATCCCGAAGTAAAACATGGAAATTATCTGATTAATGCAGATAGCCACTCACCAATTTATATTCTTGAACTCAAGAGAATCATTTAGCTAATTGTATAGGTGATTATTATGCTTTTCACAGAAGTGTGTATCATGCATTTAGAATTTTTAAATTGCAGCTCCAAGAGAATCCTCTTAAATCTAATTATTGTATACTTAGAATTTTCCATAATCAGCTAAAAGATTTATTTATTTCTTTAAAGAAAAAGAAAGCTTTTAAATATGTGGAAATCCTCCTGTGAGAAGGTGAATTAAACATTTAAAAAAATAATTAAGTAGGCTTTTTTTTAAGTAGGTCGACAAATAACTGGTCAATTAAAAAAAAAAAAGATCTTTCTCAATATTTCTTCCCAAGTATTTAAAGTTGCTAATGTGATTTCAAAAAACCTATGCAATAATTCAGCAATAGAGTTCTTATACTTCGGGAGATTCTCTGACATTTCAGAAAATATGTTGACATAAACTGCTGATAAAAACCATTGAGTTTGGAAAATGGCTGAAATTCTTTGAACAACCTATGTGATTGGTGATTGGATCAACCTCAAAAGTGCAGCAACCTTGAATTTGGTCTACTGAGACTACAGATTAGCACTTAGGAGACATGCTCAGAAAAAAATAAGAGGAAGAAAGGAGAGAGGGAGAGAAGGAAGGGAGTCAGGCAGGCAGGAAGGAACGAAGGAATAAAGAAAAGGAAGAGAGGGAGGGGAGGAGGGTGAAAGACACTCACTGTGGTGGCCTGTTGCTCTCGGTGGCCTTGGATAGAAGCAATAGAAGAGCTAGTTTTCAAAACTCTGTCAGTGGTCTGAATTCTCTTTTTACTCAAGTGTTCATATCATTTTTTAAAAAAGGCACAAACTCACACTATCCATACTTATTTATAAACTGTGTACTTTTGCATTACATCTGCTATATTACATGTTATTAAACGTCCAGAACATATACAGGGTGTGATAAACAAAATATGTGAGAAGATGCTCAATAGCTTTTTTTTGGGCCACGTTGGAGAAACATTGCTCCAGACAACAGCAATGTCAATATTTTAAAATATAGGATTTCCCAGTTGGGACTTCAAAATGTCAGTAACCTGTATCCTTATTTGCCAAAATAAGGCAACACTGAACCTAACACTGGACCCATCAACTAAAATTAATGCTTAAATCTTTTAGTTAATTTCATTTTCAAAAATCTCTTTTTGTTGCTCATCTCTTTGCAGAAAAAAAAAAATTTTTTTTTTTTTCCAAAGACGAACGAATGCTTTGGGAGCCTTTGGAGGCACTGAAGTTTTGTTTAATAGTTTCTCCCCTGCTAGGTTGGGGAACTTAGGGGATTCAGGTGGGATTGCTGAAAGTTAAGTACATGGTGGCAGTATTTTATTTATGGAGACATCAATTTTCTTTATGAAGCTGGAACTACAGAGAGAACATTGGACTATGAATCAAAACATGTGGGTGCTAGCACCATAGGTGATTCTGTGACTAAGTAATTGGATGACCTTGATGAAGCTGGTCAACTTTTCTGCATCTCCCTGAAAAAAAAAAGAAAATCAACCAAAGTCCTCAGACATTTATGGCCCCTCTTCTCTATGCTTGGTATAATAAGAAAGCATCACACGAAAAATTAACCTTGATCATTTTGAGCATCTCTTAAGACCCCAAAAAGAATTTCTAACTTTCTAGACATTTTCTCTAACTTTGTGGGATTTTAACATTTAAGTCATTTGCAAAGTCTATGCCAAATATCAGCAGAATGCCTTGCTTGTAACAGCAGCCGGGATATGCTTCCTTGGGCTATATGGGAATGCAGTTATTGGCCAAATATTCATTATAAACTGTAAGTGTCTTACAAACAGAAACAAATGCCAAGCTTTTCGAATTCCATGTTTTCAGATTTCTTGGATCATCAGAATCACTTGTTGAGCTTTTCCGAATCCCATGTCCCAACCTTGGCGTTTAGGATTCTGTACATCTGAGCCACAAATTTGTTCCAAAGCCCAAATTTTCTAGCAGCCGACTCAAAGCGGAAGCCCAAGCAGTTACAACACCCATGGTGTTCATAATACAGAAACAAACCAGTTGCTCAGGAAAAGCCCAACCATTCCTTATAACAGGAGGAAATTTCTCTCTTGGGATTGAACCAATGAACCAAAGCAGAATTGCTGGTGGTAATAAAAAATACTGCCTTTCACATTGGGACTACAAGATGATTTATTATGTTCTTTGAGATATATTTCCAGGAATGGATTTCCATTGATTAATCAAACCTCTCTTTTGAAGAATTGTACCTATAGGAAGGTACAGTACGTGAACCATATAAGGTTATTAATATTTGTGAAAAGATGGAGAAAAGAAGAAAATAAGGAAGAAAAGGAGGGAGAGAGGGAGAACAAAGGTAGGAGCACAGCTCATCTACTAAGACTGTATTTCCAGGAGCCAAACTAAACCACACAATGGTTAGGTTGATTGGCACCATCAATTCAGTTCTCTTTAGAAAGGTCCCTGAAGCGAACACTTGGAGAGCTTCAAATGTAACTCTACCTGTTATTATGAAGTAAATTTGCTTGGATTAAATCCAGTAGTTGCCATGCGCTTTCAAGAATATTTTGACTGATTTGCTCTAATTTTCCCTGAATGCCTTCTAAGAACTTTGCTCTCCAAATTCCACTCATTTTTTAAGGGCCAATTCACATCTTGTCTCCCCCTCGGCCCCAACCCCCTGGAAAAATGTGTTAACAGTTCTAGCCCTAGACGTTTTTTCCTTATCAAAACTTTTTTGAAATTATGTGTTGACAAGTAAGTATATCTTGTCAACCTAAGAGGAGTATAAGCTCTTTGAGTGAAGAAGCCACACCTGATAAATCTATAGAACTCCCAGTCACTTAGAGAACCTCCTCAGGTTCTGCATTATCACCTTTTCTATAGCTGTATTTACTAAACTCTGCTGGTTCCCCATACTGAGCTCTAGCTTAAACTTCTTACTTGAGCCACATGCCTTCCAGACATCTTCACATATGTATAACACTAATGCCTCAAACTCAAAATATCCAAAATTAAACTTCCATTTTCTCCTAGACTTGCTCTTTCAGGGATATTCTTTATTACAAAACCCAGACGCCTTGCAAGTAGACTCAATTTCTCCCTCTAGTAACTCCCTACTTGCAATGTATAAACTCTGTCAATTCTACCTCAGAAAATGATACAGGATAATGGCAGAAAAATCACACTTCAATGCAATAAAATGCTTGTCAAGCCATATCATCTTCTGTTTGTTTTTTGTCAATGTGATCAAGAGTGAGGCATTTTCCTTCATGAAGTATTTTTTTTTTAAATATATTGAATAAAAACAGCCAGATTTGTACAGTGCCTGCTTTGTGCTGTGTACTATGCTGGATACCTTACCTTACACACGCGCACACAGAGGTATGTGTGCATGTGTGCGTGCATGTGCGTGTGTGTGTGAGTGTGTGTGGTGCCTGTGTGTGTACCAGTCACCTATACTGGGTCCAAACAGAGTCCCAGGACTGCTTCGCAAGTATAGGGTGAAGAGCTTAATCACTTCAGGACTCATAACTGATTTATCTCTCTGAACTGGGTAGATTTAAATATGACTCCAGTTGGTGATCCCCTTACAAATATGTGTTAAAAGCTGATTCAACATGTAGTGCTGAGTAGATTTATTGATTTTCTACTCTAGTGTCACTTGGGCATTTTGTTACATTTACATGTGTTCACATATTTTGTAACAGGCCAGTTTATTCACAGAACAATTTTCTCTTAGAACATTCTCTCTCTTGTAGAGTTACCTGGTATAATTGGATCCAGGATGCACTGCCTCACAGATCAGTAGGACTAGTACTGCATGAAGGGCAAAAACCTTCCACTTTATTTTCCTCAACAGGGAGCTTCAATGGGGCCCCATTGAAGGCTGAGCGGATATGGAAAGCAACATCCATAGGGTCTGTTTAAAACTACTACTTCAGCCCTAAAAAGGTGAGATAGCAGAATTAGATCCATTTGTATTCCTTTCTCTGGCAGTGAACATACTGCCAGGATCAACAAATATTTGCTGAACATGTCTTATACACCAGGCATCAAGGTAGGTGCTGAAGGCCCAACTTGAGCAAAACTGACACAATTCTTGACCTTACAGTGCCCATAATCAAGATAGAAGGACAGATAAATAATCAGATGGGTAAATACTTATAATCTTCAATTTTCTTATGAAAGGGAAGTCCACACAATGTTTATGAAAGCATATGAAAGGCATCCCGACCTAGTCTGGTGGGGAATGGGGGGCATTTTTCTGAGGAGCTGAGTCTGAAACAAAATCTGAAGGAGGAATAGAAGTTAACAGACAAAGGATAAGGGGGTGAGATATAGGAGAGCATTTTTAGAAGGGTGAGATGAGACTAAACTGGAAAGAAGAAATGCCAATCAAAAGAAAAGGTCCCTGGGCAGGGGCTCAGACACTAAGATGAATCTTCTGAAGAGTGAAGAGCCAGGCCTTTTCATACTATGTTAAGCAATTTGGTCCCCACTTAATGACAACGGGAACTCCCTGCTGAGTTATTTAAGAAGGCACAATACAGGTACAATGATCCAGTTTCTACTTTAGAATGATTGTTCTGGTTGCAAGATAGAGCCGTGATTGGCAGGGCTGTGTGGCTCCCCGGGGAGAAGAGCTGGTACACCAACAAGCATCCAGGGGAGAGCTGATGGCCCCTTGAATGGGATAGCAGCTGTGCATAGGGAGCATATAGGAGATGGATATTCAGAAGATAGATTAATCCAAAATTGATGGTGGAGAGAATATAGGAATGATGGGAGAAGAAAACAAAAGGCATGCCTGGAAACCTGTTTGTCCTTGGCAGAATGAAAAAAAAGTTCTTATATTTATTTTAAACTTTACCATTAGTCATTTATTCCTTTGCTTTCAACACTGGCTTCCTCTTTTTAAAAATATCAATACTTATGTGAACTATAACCTAATTGGTACCCAGTTCTTTTAAATGACTATGTTTCATGAATTCAGTAATTAGGTAGCACAGGGAGGCATGGTGGAAATACACAGGCTAGGTAGTCAAATAGACTTGGGTTCCATTTCTAGGTCTTAATTACTAACCTTGGGCAGTCATTTCACCTCTCTGCACTGCATTTGTCTCATCTGTAAAATGGGCATTAAATATATACCTTGCAAGTTTGTGAGGATAAAATAAATGGTGTAAAGTGCTCGGAATAGTAGTAAGTATGTGGTAAATGCTCAATAAAATTAGTTCATTTCTAATTTCAGAGACTCCCCATGGAAGAGGCAGTAATAAATTCTGTCAAATTCCATGCTAAGGCCTAGAAGACCATATATAATCTGGCTTCTCCTGCATCATCTTCTACCATTTGCTCTTTACTCTTCATACCTCAACCACATACAACTTCTTTCTGGTTTTAGACACAGGCACATGAGTCCTATGCCAGAATCACGCTGTAGCTATTTCCTCTGCCTGGAACACTACAGATCTTTCCATAGCTGACAAGTCCTCATTGTTGGAGCCTCAACTCAATGAGACCTCCCCTGACCACACTCTAGGAAGTAGCTTCCTTTCTTGTTTTCCTCCATTCTACTGTTTCACTGTATTTTCTTCATAGCCCAGATGACTAGCTAAGGTTACTGTGCTTATGGCCTTTCAAGCTTATGGATTGTCGTTTCCAACTCTAATGCAAGCAACAAAAGGGTAGGATCTCATCTATCTTATATTCTGAGCAGTGGCAGTAGTATATGCATGGGACTCAGTAGGCACTCAGTGAATAACTGCTGAATGAGTAATGAAATAGTAACAAGCACAAGTACTACAAAAGAGGAGTAATCCCTGCCAGTGATCCAAAAGCCTGTTATGGTTATACAAGGACTGGGAGCACTTTCCTAGATACATACACACACACGATCAACAAATATTTGCTGAACATGTCCTATATGCCATACATATATGTATATGTGTGTGTGTATGTGTATATATATATATGTATGTGTGTGTGTATGTGTGTGTATATGTGTGTGTGTGTGTGTATATATATATATATATATATATATATATATATATATATATATCTCCATCTTCTTCATCATTTTGCCTCAGGAGATAATTTTCCACACTGGGGTTTTCCCAGTAGAGAAAATATATAGTTCTGTGTATTTCTACCTTGCCAATTTCCCCTCTCAGCAGTGACACTCTTAGAACTGCATTCCTAGAATATTATTCCAGGTTGCCTTGAAATATACTAGAAAAGTTGATTCCGTTTTAAATAATAAATGTTTAGGGAAGTGTGAGAGGTTTAATTTGAGATACATTCAAGACCAATTGTTGCTGAAATCACAAATTGCCTGAATCCTTTAGGTCACCCAAAGGAGTAGAACTGGATTTTCCATAGCACTGTCCCATTTCTCTTTCTCCTCCGCCTCCTCTTTCTCCTTTTAAATGTTTACACAGAGACTTAATCACAGAAAGATATAAGCAGTGCATTTCTGGGTGATTACAACACACCCTGGGTAGTGTCATAGGCACAAGAAGTACAATAATTTCTCCAAATCCCAGAGAGTCTTATTGTCTTGATATAGTTGACTCTCTATATAACAATGAGAAAACCAGATGTGTGTCTTTACTGGACACTGCAAAGGTGACCATGGAATGTTATTATCACCCCATCAGTAAGCTTGAAGGTGTTCTAAATCTGAAAAACACCATCCTGGTTTAAGTTCTAGTGTGAAGTCAATTCATGTACTTGCTCAGTTCTAGATTTTCTATGACTTATTTCAACTATTTTGGTTCAGAAAGACTGGTATACCAGTCAGTTGAAAAAATTGTACCAAACAAAGCATATGCATAAGATTAAAGTGTACTGATAGAGCCTCAATGGCATGGTAATAATATGAGTTATTTCATTTAACCTCACAAGAACCCTAGGAGGTAAGGACTATTAATGTTTCCATTTTACAGATAAAGAGACTGAGGCTTACAGAGGTTAGGAAATTCATTCAAGGGCATACATCTAGAAAGTGGTACACCAGAATTTAAACCTAGGTCTCTCTTTCTTGATCAATCTCTCTTTATTTCTCTTTCATTCTTCAAAAGTGAAAACTTTAACACTGAGCCAATTAGCCTAGTTCAATATATTCTACTCCTTTTATGTTATAGGACCTTGAATGTCTAAGTGCTTTTCTAACCTAGAAAATGGTGATGATAATAGGATTTACTTCATAGATTGTTTTCTGAGTTAACACAGCAGAGTACTCAACTTGTAGTAAGTGATTAATAAACTATGGTAATTATCCATATCAATATTTTATGCAAAGCTCCATGCCTCATTCATTTGTGAAGATCCAATGACACAAGCTTCTTTTAAATGGTTGCCAATGTATTGGGAACACATGCAAGCAATGTATAGCTGAAACAAGAGTGAGAAGTACCAGCGTATAAGGGTAAATGGTCAACTGCAGAATATTAGCAACAATAACACTACGCTAAAGGCTTTTTCTGTCCTTATTGAACTGCCATCATGTTCCTAAAAGGAAGGCGTTATCATCTTCTATTTATAAATGAAACTCAGGCCAGAGGGGTTATTTGCTTTAAAGTCATACCATTAGAAAGCAGTCGAGGCAAAATTTAAGCTGAAGCCAGCTCACTCTAAAGCCTACATTCTTTATACCACCTTGTCTTTTGCCATCTGCGTTCCACAGTCACAGAAACTCAGAGAATGAGGGGATCAGCTTGCATGAGGAGGAAAAGAGCATTGCAGAAAGGAAGAGGTATTGACTAAGACCTAGAGCATATCTTCAGGAGGTGGAACACCACTGCAGTAGGAGAAATGTCAGATCATGAGCAAAGAAGAACCCTCATAAGGCATAATACTATGAGAGAAGGTCATGAAATCCAACACTGAAAATGTAAGGAAGGAGAAATGGACCAGGAAGAACCCTAAATGTTAAATTACAGCTTTTGGGTCACTTCTGCAAGTATTGGAAACAACTGAGATTTTTGATTAGAGCAGTGAAATTAGGACAATAATGTCTCTGGAAACAATTTGTATGACAGGAACATGCAATCTAAAGAAGAAGTCACTTTGGAACTTTCTAAAGTAAACAAACAAAAAGGAATAAAGACCTGAATACAGTGGGAGAAGCAACCACTGAAAGATACATACAGATGAGCTACTACTAAGAATCAGGTTCCAAGTCGGCTAAGTGCAGCTTTATAAGGGCTAGGGCTGTATGTTAAAATTCTTCTACTACCTGGGCATAGAAACTTGATATGTAACAGTGCTTTTTACTTGCAAAGTTCTCTAGAAATATAAGGCATTCTTGTGATCATCCTTATTTTGTGTAACACCTACAGACACTTTATTTTTAGCAGCTTATTCAAAATAATGTGGGTCCTCTAGACCTAACTAGCATAATTTCAGGTAATAGGGGTGGAGTTGGAGCAAAGATGAACGTCCTGTCCTGATGAATCAAAGCCTTATAAAGATTTACTGGGCCATATCAAAATACATCCTGAGGATACTGAGGTTGTTGGAAAAATGGTTGTTAGAATTATTGTCTTCTTCCACAGTGTAATTCCCACAGGTGAATGCCAACAATTGGTCTCTACATTGATAATGGGACCCACAATCTCCTTTTCAAAGGAAACTCATATACTGAATAATCAGAGTCCAGATGAAATCCAGTTAATAGCTGAAATTGCTGTTTTCTTTAGGGTGTTGCCTTATCTCTTTTTAACAAGCCTTACTTACTAGGGTAATTGCACTGAATTCAATCCATTATCTATGGATTAATTCATTAGGGTGGTTTAAACTTTGGGGAAATGGATGGGTTTAAACAGTCCTCCCCTCAATTCCACAAATTGACACTGTAAAACAAGCCTGTGCCATTTTTATGGAGGCTCCAATTCATGAAATAAAAATCAATGAAGACATTTCCTTTCCAAGCCCTCATGTCATTGTTATGCTCCCTTGGTTACATGGAAAGCCTTTGGGTAAAAGGAGGACAACTCTAATCAGAAAGAGAGTCATTGTCTTCAGAAAGCGTGAACAATGCATTTCTGGGCCAGTGCCCTTACCACTGTGACGGCCCCTTGTGTTACTGCCTTCGGGAACAAAGCTACAGAACCAGATAGTCATTGTCAGTCAGGGGGTTGGTGTGGGGAAAGTACCTAGAAACCAAGACTGAGCTTTGTCTGAATGCAAAATAAGGTTGATTATCATGAGTGCATCAATGATTTCCTTTTTTTCTTGAAGTCATCCTTTGCAAGTGATTTTAGTTGGTGAATAGATTTGGTTAAGTATGGCAGTGGTTCCCAAATACTGCTCTTACTGGCTATATCAGAGTCACCTTTAAAAGACCATAATAATTCTCAGGGCTCTATTCCCTAGAATTTATGAGTTAGTAGATCTGGGCTCTTGGCCAAGCATCTTTATTTTTAAAAAGCTTCAGGTGAGTCATATATGCAAAATCTATGTTTATAAACCACTGACCTAGTCATGTTTTTGTTTTCTATTAAAAAAAAAAAAAAAAACCTGCCACTTAGCCAAATGAGTAGGGAAAACTGGAATTGTTTTATTTATGACACCAATAAATGGTTTTAATTTTATTAAACATATCAACCAATCTGCGAAGACATGCCAGAAATACACAGCATGAAGAACCACAAAATACTGTCCAACCCAAGGCCATTCTGTGTACCTGGAATAACCTTGTCCCCACACTGGACTTCTGATCACAGTTTGAGACCAATAAAGAAAAAATACTGACAATCTACAAATTTGTGATATAAATAATAAAAGTTAAAACTACAGGAATATAATGTGGTATTTTAAAATTATGTTCACAAGCCCGTTGATGCTTCTTTCTTCCAAAGGCAGAGTCTAATCCCTCTCCCCTTGAATATGGACTTACTGACTCCATTCTGATGAACAGAATGTGGAAGAAATAACATGATACTGAGTCCCAAGCATGGGTCATAAAAGAGATTTCTCCTTTTTCTCTTTTGAATCTCCTACTTTGGGGGAAGTTAGCTACCATGTCATAAGAACATTCAAGCAGCCTGTGGAGGAAAACCAGCAGGGAAGAACTTGGGCCTCCTGCCAACCATGTAAATAAGCTACCTAGCAAACAGATCCTCTAGGTCCAGTAAGCACTACAGATACTGCAACTGGGGCACACATCCTGACTGTAACCTCATGACAGGACTTGAGCCGGGACTGCCAACTTAATCCACTCCCAGATTTCTGACCCACACAATTATAAAGCATTATTAAATATGTATTATTGTTTTAAGCCATTACATTTTGGGATAATTTGTTATACAGCAACAGATAACTGATACACTTGTGAGGACATTCCTGTGTAACTTATATTTGTTTTTACCTCTACCTTCATGTGTTCCTTATCTGAGATACACAGACACACACAAAAAATACCACACACACTAGCAAAAACTTCATAATTCATACGCAGTATTATAAGTATAGTTCCTAAAAAAAGAAAGACATGAGTAATAGTTAAATAATAAAATTTTGGATGGCTTCAGTGAGGTGGTGTACGATAATAAAACAGTTAAGGTAAATACAAACTAAAAGATAAATCTGAACACTGGGGGAGATTTTAATCAGGAAATGGTTCTTGTAATTTACAAAGTCATATCATAGCACATTGAACTCACTGGGAACAACAGGCAGCTGCAGTAGGCAATGTGAAAAATCTTGGTCCTAGCTTTGCAAATCTTCTAAGAGAGTAAGTAAGGAAGAACAGAGGCTAGGATTAGTACACAGGAGAGGATGATGAGTGCCAAAAGTCTGAACCTGAAAGGTAAACCTGTAAAAATGTAATGGGAGTGTTCTGTTTTTGGTAAACCAGGCATGATTCAAGGCGGTGATTTGCTAAATGAGGCTTCAAGGAATGGAACACTGACAATCAGCAAATAGTTAAGAAGGGAATGACAGTTCCTTAGTGAAACAGGGTGAGTGTAAATGCAAGAAGCAACCTTGTTTATAGCTCTCCATATTCTGTTATGTATCTGCAGATAAACACTTCAGCTAAGTGCTTGGTAACGAGATTAGAGAAATTTGTATTTTGCCATTCCCAACAAATTTTCTTATAATGAAGTCCTAAGTTAAAAAAAAAAAAAAAATGCCATCAGCTCTTGTTAAAGAAAGGTTCTTGAATCTCAAAGTCTTAATGGACAGAGTCAAATATCTGAGGCCCAAAATAGTCTTTAACTGGATGAGTAACTGGTTGCATCAGGATTTTGTCTTTGGAGAATTAAGAAGTAGTATCCAAGTTATATGGCAAATAAAACACGAAACTACCTAGCTTTTAAATAATTATTGATATCTCCCAAGGGAGATAGACTTTATTTGGTTACAGTTGGGGAACAACTATTTGGTTACAGTTAGCATCCCCACTCAATAGCAACACACACACACACAAACACACACACACCACATACTACATATAACCAAAACATGTATAACTGACATACAACTCCTGTACCCAACTCAGACACACAGACAACCAACCCACACACTACTGACACATATTAATGCAATCAGTACATATACACACAAACATTCTCCTCAATACCTAGGAGCTGCACAAACAGAAAAAAAGATAGAGGCGGTAGAAAAGATCAAGACCAGAGTGGGTCTCAGCAGGAGTTCTTCAGAGACCAATGCGTGAAGCAGCCAGTTGTGAGACAATTGTGAATGGTGGGGAGTGTGCTCATCTAAAGGCATTCACATTCAATTAAAAAAAAAAAAAAATCACTGTGCTGGCTAAACAAAATCCTATTGGCCACAATGCAGCCTGAAGAGTGCCAGATTACCATAAAGTCAGATTTGGTGGCAAACACAGGGTTAAGGAGGAAATTAGAATTCTCTGGCTACATGGACTGGAGGTGCTGGAAGTAATCTGAAGGAAGGTAAGAAGAAAATTCTCTCTCTTTTTTTTTTTTTTTTTTGAAATGATAAAGAAAAACCAGATTAGCTGGGAAAAGGGGATTCAATCATTTCTGGTAATTTTCTGTAGAAATCATGATATTGAATAAAAAAGGGCAACAAAAATAATAATAGGTTAGAACCTGGTACTAGAAAGTGAAAGAAATACAGTCTCCTATGTTTTCAGGGGAGGACAAGAAGACTTGACTAAATGATCTACATTCAAATCAGTTGGCTCTGAAACAAGAAGTAGCAGCCCTATTTCTTGGACAAGGAGCCCCACAGCAAATTTCAGCCTTCTCCTATCTTGTGCAGTGCCTTACAGCATCGTTTTATTTTATTTTCAGACAAGATTTTAAGAGAATTTTGTTTAAAGGTGCTCTGCCTTTTGGTTTATTTGTTTGTTTGTTTTCCCTGCCACAAGTACAAACAATGGTATATTTTTGTTAGGAAACAGATAGCAGCTAAGAGCAATGGACTGATGACATGTGCAGCTTTGACAAGACAGTGGAAGAGCAGAATATCATAAAAGAGCAAACAGAACAAAACCCCTGAACATGAAATGAAGAAATTTCCATTCTTCCGACCTCCTCTTTGGCTGTTTGGAATGGAATACACATATAGCAAAAATAGCTCTGAAGCTGTGTCCCTTCTCCTGGCTGAGGGTCTGTCATTTTCATCCTTGGAAACACTACTTGAAGCGATTGCCATGTCTACAGTGTTTGAAGGATTTTCAAAAACACAATGTACTTGGAGCAGGAACAATTCCCTCTCGCTTGAACCATGTGGTATGGCTTAATCTTAATGCTGAATCTTTCCCTCTGATATCGAACAACTGAATAGGGGAAAGTAAGGAACCTAAATCTTCACCAAAGTTCATTCTAAATCATGACCCACTGTTTCATTATTATCCAATTTTTCTTTTAAATATGAGTTTACGGAGGCAATACATGTTTATCTATGTATTTGAGAGAGACAGAGCAATCATGTGTGCAAGTCAGCAACATGGGGGGAGTTGCAGAGGGAGAGGGAGAGAGGTAATTGTAATTAGGCTCCACACTCACTGTGGAGCCCGATGAGGGGCTCAATCTCACAACACTGAGATCATGACCTGAGCTGAAATCGAGAGTGGGATGCTTAGCCAGCTGAGCCACCCAGGCATCCCAAGGCATAACATGTTTTTAACATATGGCTTTCTTTGTGTCACTCTGTTTTTATGCAGAGTTTTCAGTCCTGAGCTCTTGGATTTTACAGTCTGGCACGGGCTGCCCAAGGAGGTTGTTCCTTGTCACATATCTTCCTCAACCAAGCTCAGGTTTGCTTTCTGATAATAAAACCCAAGTAAATAGAATAGAGCAAATGTAGAAATAGCAGTAATTTCCCAATTTCACTCATTCTGTTTGAATTAATAGAGATAAATTATAAGTATGTTAAAAATTAACACACTTATGTAATCTTATTAAGATCCAGTATATAAAATAGTGTAAACTCATGCAGCTGTCAGCAGGAATCTCTCATAAATATACACACATATTAGCCTAAGTACTTTTGCCTCTGAGATGTGTATAATATAGTAGGAACATCTTGGAAAGATGAAAAGGAGGTCAATTCTCAAATTTCCTCTGCATATGAATTGCCTATGAGCTTGCTGAAAATGCAGAATAGGAATTCCATTCCCAGAAAGTCTGAATTTGTAAGCTTGGAGTGACGCCCTGGAATCTCCATTTCAACATATCTCCCTATATGACTTTGATGCAGGTGGGCCATGGCCACACTTTGACAACACTCCAGCTCCTTTATTCAGACATATTTGCTAATTACATACCAGATCCAATATCAGGTGTCCAGGGCAGAGCCTTTATTGAATGAGCTCACAGTGTTGTGGTGGCAATGGTGTGAATCTCCTTGTGTTTGTATGACTGTTCCATCTCTACATCAAATCAAAGGGCAGGGCACTGTGATGATTTTTTTTTTTCTTAATCTTTTAGAAAGATTATAGGCAGTGAAGTAATGGCTCTGCTTTAATATCCTTACCACGATACAGAAGATCTGAGATGACTTGCCCTGCTTACCTTTGCCTGTACCTTCCCCCATTGTCCCCACTTCACTGGTCTTCTCACCTTAAAGTCTTTGCATTTGGCATATTTTCCCCAGGCCTCACTGGGGTCTATTCTTCTAGACATTTAGGTCTCAGTTCAAATGTCACCACCCCTATATAACTTTCTCTGACAACCCAATCTAAAGCAACAGTAGATGACAGCTTCCAAAGACATCATCCTGTTTTATTTTCTTCACAGCAAGTATTACTGAAAATGACTTTACTCACTCAAGTAATTACTGTCTGGTCCTCCCAATAAAATGAATTGAAACCTTGTATTTTTTTTTGTTGTTGTTGTTCACCCTCCAGACATTGCTCCTGGAATAATATTAAGCACATATAGTAACTTTTTAAATACTTGCTGAATCAACCAGTGCAAGAATAAATGAACATGCCCAGTCTGTTCCATCCTCTCTTCTTACTTCTTAGTATTGATACGAAGCTTAGTAAAACAAAACAAAACAAAAAACAATTGTGTGTAAGGGACTTGAAAACTGAAAGCAGTCATAAATGCAACACAGCCTCACACCACTATTATTAATTATTCAGAGACATTGTGAACTGAGACATTATCTTCTTTATGAGGAGACGCTAAGGAATTCTTTACTGCTAACTAAGGATCAGGAACATGGGGTTAAGGGGTGAAGACAGAAAAATAACTTGGGACATGGAGGTAGACCAGAGCTCTAAATTTCTTTCAAAATCAAAGATCAGTAAAATCATTCTTCTCTCATGATTGCTTCTCTTGAGAAGTGAAAGAAGAGGGAAGGGTTGCAAGTCTAGCACGGTAGCCCTCTCATTGACAAATACCAACATTTCAAGTGAGGCAAAGCTGAAATAATATACGTTCTCAAAAGTCGCAGTTTTTTATAGCACAATTTGAGCTCGGTTTTTAAGAAAAAAAAACACAGAACACACAAAATTTGTATCAAACGTGTTTTCAGATAGATATTTAAATCCACAATAGCATTGCTAAAACGGAAGATGTACAATCCCAACCTATTTTCAAGTAGACAAAAATAATGAACTATGAACAATCTTTGGCCCAAGGAGTCACATGCTTATTTTAAAGATGTCTTTCAGGGCGCATGGGTTAAGTGGGTTAAACTGCTGCCTTTGGCTCAGGTCATGATCTCAGGGTCCTGGGATCGAGTTCCGCATCGGGCTCTCTGCTCAGCGGGGAGCCTGCTTCCCTTCCTCTCTCTCTGCCTGCCTCTCTGCCCACTTGTGATCTCTCCCTGTTAAATAAATAAATAAATAAATAAAATCTTTAAAAAAAAAATAAAGATGTCTTTCAGTAAATTATGATCAAGAGGGAATTGAAAGCTACCATAGACATACTGAAAAGGGCAAGCTTGAGGCTAGCTTCTCAGGAACATATGAATTGTTCTGATTTCTCTCTCCAAGTGCTCCCCACAGCTGTGCCCTGTCCTCTTGGTTTAAACCGATTATCATTATTACAGAGACACTCTCCTAATTGCACGTACCATCATCAGATCTAATAGCAGGTCTGAATTAGGCTGCAGCTGTTCCGGCTGCCCTGCATAACTAGCCACCCGGCTGACTGTTGACCTCCGAGGAGGTTAACAGGCATTTATTGACTCTTCACATCTAACACAACCCTACTCTTAAAATACATACATATATTCATTATTAATCACACTTTCCTTCTAATCATCCCAAAGGGATTTCCTCTGGTTCTACAAGCGTAACCTCCCGATCGGTATGGTCCACATTAGAGGAGGTAGGAAAGAGTTACATAACTTGGGGTTTTGTCCATCACCACAAAGCTGTCAGTCCTGGCAGCCTTTGAAAAACTGAAATAATAGGGAAAGGCCATGAAATGTCAATGGAAGGAGTAGTAAAGGAGGAGCAAACAGGTTTACCTAACCTGCTTAGAGCTTAAATACTTGAGTTCAGCAAGAGCACTGAGACAAAGTTATGAGCAATGGTTTGCTAGATTTTAGTCTATTACAAACATTACACTCCTTAAGTATATCTTTTATATTACTAGGGCCAGTACTTTAGTGGTAAACATTTTATACACACAATTTAATTTAGTTCTCCGGACAAATGTGAGAGTATTTTTCAGATCAGAAAACATAGGCTCTGGATACAAAATAACTAATCTAAAGTCCTGGAGCTGGTAAGTGGTAGTAAGAAAGTACCCCTCCACCAGACTTTACTAGAGCCTGTGCCTTTAATGCCCCCTCTAATTGGACAGTGCATGTCTCTAAGGTTCAATGTCACAGATGATGAAATATGGTTCACAAAATTCTATGCCTTGTCTAAAGACAGAATGCCAGCTTGGGCAAAGATTAGAATTCAGTACACTTGGTAGTGAGGAAAGATAAAGTACGTTTTTCAAAATGCAAAAAGGTAATGGACTAAGGCAGCTATCTGCTTTAAGCTATACACAAGTTCTTTGACTTTGTTATTGGTGACATTCTACTGACTCGCACAGTGCCGAAAAGAAACAAATCGAACTAGCTGTCAAGTAATTTTGCAATAGAAAAGAAAAGCAAGCCAAAAATTAGATTTTTAAAGTCCCCTGAAAAACTGTAAGATCCAGAATACTGGGCACATTTCTTGGTGGCTACGCTTGTGAGTTTAGAGTAGCGAGAACCTCTACAAATGGGATGTGTGTTTCCCAGTTTGTCCTGGTGATAACCACTTCTGTCTTTTAAAAATGGGATACTCATTACTAAAAGACTTGTCTTCATTTATTTACCTCATCTGCCTTGTTCCTCTACACAGGTAATTTTTTAGGATTTCTGGTGTAGAACCTCCCTTCCTTCATTCTTTCCTTCCTTCCTTTCATTTCCTTTTTTGCATATAGACACATTTACATAAGTAAAATACTATTAAAATGAGCATCAGTGGCTGCTGGTGGGGAGGTATGGAAAGCCTATAGCTGAGAATATGAAAAGTAGGTTGCTAACAAAGGTGGGAAATTTATTGCAAAAAAAGACAGACTGCCAGTTCTATCTCTCCAAAGGTAGGTGGCTGGGACAACTTTGCTTTGCTATGGTTATGCCCGATAAAATGAACTTAGAGAAGGAATAGCTTCCATTCCTCAGAGACATTGAGTGAATTCTCACATGTAGCTAAGTGAGTGATGCTTACCATGGCTGCACATTATCAACTCCATGAATGTTAACAAAATGCCTACCCAGATAAATTCAATAAGCAGGTCCAAGAGGACATCTTCAGATGATTCTAATGTATCTACATGGTTGATAAGTGCTCACCATTTAAGTACATGAGAGCACTAGCATGAAAGACGTGACCATATTAGGTCCTCTGAAGTCAGGTCTCCTGGGTTCAAATCCCAGTTCTGCCACTCAAAAGCCAACTCTGGAAAGTTATTACTAAACTCTAAACTAGTAACGGAGTAAAATTAAAGTGATAGAATGCATGCAAAGTGCTTAGAATACTAATCACACAATAAATGATAACCATTATCACCATCATATGTTGCTGATGGCATTGATTCCCATTTGAGGGACAGGTAATTAGTGATAAATTTTGTCACAGTCGTCCTAAATGAGGTATCACTTCAAGACCTCCAATCCCAAACATAGCACCTCAGTGAAACAATGACAGTTAATGAGTGATTTCAGAATCTGAGCCCATCACAAAGTACTCAAAAGAACAGATGGCTCAGCAGGAACTGAATCCTATCTTGCTAAGGTACAAAAGTCACATATGAACAACATTAATTAATTAACTTATTCTTTCTTTCGGAATATGCAGTCTTCAATGTGTGGCAAGCACTGTGCTAGCAGAGCAGCTCTTAAATCATTTAAGCATTACCCCACGACTTATTTTCCCATTAGAATAGCCAATAATCAAATACACCAAGTCCAAATCTAAAATATCAAGTCCAAAGCTACCTAAAAAGACCCTTTGGATGTGGACCCTATGCTAAGGGATATTAGAATATAGTAGGAAGAAAACACATGTAATGTACACAGAGGTAGAAGAAGAGAATTATGAGTATATAAAAGGCTGGTGATATCTGAATGTTGGCAATTAAAATGAAATTAATTTAATACAGATCAGTATTTGTTGGTAGCAGTCTAGGAGTTAATGGACTAAAACTACACATTATTTTTTTTAAACTTTTTATTTTGAAATAACTTAAGACCCACAAGAAGTTGCAAAAATAGGACAGAAAATTTCTGTGTAGGCTTTATCCATGTATCTCCAGTGATATCATCTTACATTATCAAAGTGAGGAAACTGACCAGTGTCAATTACAATCATATTAAGTAAGCCATAGACCGTATTCAAATTTCACCAGCTTTTACATGTATTCATGTGTGTGTACGTGTACATGTGTCTGTACATGTGTCTGAATTTCAAAGCTATATTTGCATAATCTTTATAACAGATTATACAAAAAGTTTTAAAGTGAAAGGTGCATTTGTACAGGCACAAGGAGAAGAGGAACAAATGCAAAAATACAAAGCCGACTAATCACCCTAGAAGGTTTCCCACAGAACAAATGCTTAGTCTGAGCTAGAAGGATGAGAACCTTCTCAAATATTTCAGGTGTGGAAGTAAACTAAAAAAACCTACATGTAATCAGAGAAGGTTTCAGCTCATATAAGGATGCATTGTCCTTTTTATATTTCAGTCAACTAAAAGAAGAAGAGAACAGTGTTCCCCTGTTTTCCATCATAGTAAAAAGAAACCCAGCTTTCCTTCCCCTCGGTCCCCTCCTTTCTTCCTTTATTTTTTCGGAAATGATTTTGAAAAAAAAATTGAAGATATGGTTTTTCTAATACTCTGCCAGCCTTTTAAATGAATGCATACATGCTCATAATTACCAGTAAGGCATTTGCTATTTTGCATCAGTGGAATTTAAGAAATTAAAAACCAAAAGGGGGTTTTCAGGAACACAGCAGAATTGCCTTTTTAATAATAGATTTGGCTCCTCTAATCCATTCTTAATCTAATTAAGACAATGAAAAGCATCGGGCTGCCATCTCAGAAAATGGCAAGGATGCTATAAACAGAGTGCAATAAAGTGATCAGTTCACACCCCATCAAATTTACTCACAGTCTGAATAACTGTTCTTATTTTCTGTGTTTCATTTTTACAAGTTAACAAATGTTTTCATTTGATTTCCACGGCTTCATCTTCAGATCAAGCACAGGCTGTGGGACTTCTAGTTCTGGGAAGCGTGTCATATCTGCTGAAGCAACACCCTGTATGTGATTATGGAACCCTACAAATTGATGCTAACATCTCCAATAAGCAAAGATAATAATTAAGTGGTAAACCTTTGGCATTGAAAACAGCAACGGTGTTATTAATACCCAAATGGGCACCAAAACAAACAGCACTGATGGAATTTAATTAAATCATTTTATGATTGTGTATTCTTTGCAAGCTCAGCTGATTACACTGGTTATCCTTAGATGAGCATTTAAATCTGAAAGCTAAGATTCTATCTAATGGCCTTTTGTTCAAATATTTCCTAGGAAAAAAAAGGTGGATTTTTTTTTTAATCAAAAGTAGAAATTGAATACTAGAGAAAGAAATGAGCTGGATTTTAGTCTCTATTTCCACCGCCAGAATAAGAAATATTAAGGGGATAAAGTTTCAGTCTACCTGGAGAGTTCTGCTTGGCTTTGTTTTTAAGTAATGAGCGACTCTGGGAGAAAATGGACTGTTGGCTGTTTCCCTTAGTTATAATTAAGATAGTTGGACTGTTTATTCAACTATTAATTTTATGACACTAAAGATTAAAACAAAACAAAACAAAACAAACCCTGCCATGTCACACGTGTGTTTCCTCTCTTAGCAGCATCCAGATCTGTGAATGCCAATCGGAAAATCATAACATAACTGAAGAACATCATTTGCTGTTTGTTTTTGCCGAGCAAAATTACAGTAAATAATGAGTGGTGGTAAAGACCAAAGGAACCAAGTGGTCTCAATCTCTACATCAAGGATCTATAACTTTCTAATTACTTTGTTAAAAACAAAACAAGCACAATCAACCAAGAATGATACCTGGGCTCCAAAACATACAGCCAGCCAATTATCAATCAGTGAGGCTTGATAAGGGTAGGGTCACCTAATAATATTTACTATCTACTAATCTTTAAGGAAGAATCATAGACATAAGCAGATATTTCTAAACACAGAGGAAAAAAATTTGCCCCATTCCATATTAGACACAGTAATGGGGCAGTACACAATAGAAATCCTATTATAATAAAAATCCTTTTTAGGTGACAAAATGTCTTGTTCTGAAACGAGATAAAGTTGTTTAGAATGTTTATGAATATCGTCAGAAGCTCCATGCAGTTCTCATAAATTATAATTTTACACTTGGATCCCTCGTTTACATAAAATAACTAATATGAAGGATTCTGAACCCCCACAGTGAGATAAAGGCAGCATTTGCTTCCAGTCGGAGCTATCAATGACGATGAAGTGCATAGATAAGCCAGATCGTCCTCTCACATATTTTATGAGGACTTTATGCTTATTTTACGGGAAAATAAAAGGAAAAAGGAGGATGAGAGATGGATGAGCTTTAAGAAGCTGACTGCTATGGGATAGGTTAGCATGAATCTGTAAGTGGCTTGTCTCAATTCTCCCAGCATTCTGCAGGGCTCCTTGTTCATTCTCACAGATCATAGGGGTGGACCGCATGTCCCTGTTGATCCTGGAGTGTTTCTCTTTTCCTCACATAATCAGAAAACCATAGGCTGGAAAATCTCTCTTTTATTTTCCACAATCCTTAAATCCAATCCGGTGAGTCCGACTTAAAAGTGATTCCTAGGAACCTTTCAAAGACAATCCTAGGAATCCAACCCAAATGTTTTCCACTTCCCAAATATAAATGCAAAATAGTACTTCCTTTCTTGCAGGAGCTAACAGACCCCACGACTTTACCCTTGTTTTCTAACAAGGAAAGTGGCAGAATAATATAGTGAAAGCAATCAAGGCACAGAACTTGGGGGTGGGACAGGGTTCTTGTCTTGTAGCATTACCACCCCAGTGCATGCTTTTGAAGAAGTCAAAAGATGACCTTGACTTTCTTTCTGGGTGAAGGTTTCTGCGTATGCAAAACGTGGAGATCAGATTAAATCAAAGTCACAAAATGGCCCCGGCCATAGACCAAAAATGGCCTGCACATAGGTATTGCTTATCCCACAACAACGTTTATACATTTTTTTTTGAACTGGTTAATGACATTCAAAAACTAGGAACTTTCTCATAAAAGTCAGACACTATGTTGCTGCTGTAGTTGTCTAACTACACAAATCTGTTAGGTGTATCAGCTGGGCCCAGCACCATACGCCTTCCCGCTCGCTCTGATTATGTCATTCAGTTGTCTAGATAAGAACAAGTACATCTGATGAGCTGGGCACCTGAGAACTCTGGACTCATAATCCGTAAAGATTCCTAAAATTAAAAATACTCTGAGTTATTATTGGTTGATTTTCAGGTTTTTTTTTTTTTTTAATGCTAAAGCCCAAGTTAACTATAATAAACAGTAAAAAATAGCCATTTTCTTTGTTCAGAACAATATAGGGTCTAAAACTAGTCATTTCTAGATAAAATTTCTTCCACAGTTGCATTTTTAAGACATAGTTAGTCAGTTATCTACTTATTGATGTTTTCTTTAAACTGTGTTAAAAATATGGCAATGTCATATATACATACAAAGCTTGGCTTATTTTCTTTTTTTAAAGTTTTTATTTATTTATTTGACAGATAGAGGTCACAAGTAGGCAGAGAAGCAGGCAGAGAGGGGGGTGGGTAGCAGGCTCCCTGCTGAGCAGAGAGCCCAATGCAGGGCTCCATTCCAGGACCCTGAGATCATGACCCGAGCTGAAGGCAGAGGCTTAACCCACTGAGCCACCCAGGCGCCCCTTGGCTTATTTTCTAACAAGAGAAAAAGGAGCAAATCTGAGGACATGTATGTGTTAAAAACCAACTGCCCAATTTTAGCGGGGCATAAATTTAGATTTCTTTTTTTTGGTGCTTGGATTTATATAGTTTATTTTTCTCAGTGAGTGACAGTGGGCCGACTCCTGATGTCTCCGCATCCAGTAACAGTTGACGTAGGTGGGACCTTCAAGTTCAATTACCTACCACAGTTTACAGATGAACAAACTGACTTAAAAGGTGTTGTCAGTTACCTGACTCCTTATCTCTGCCCCTTCCTAGATGGGGTAACTCTGGACAAAATAAGCATTTCTTGAAGTTCCCATTTCTTCATTTGTAACTTAAAGTAATGCTAAGAACAGCCATCTCATAGTGTGGTTGGACAACTAAATGAATATGCACAAAGTACCTCAAAGAGTCCTCCTGTATAATTATAATAGCTGACATTAATTGAACTCAGATTATCCACATAGTAACTCTATGGGGTAAGTAATTTTATTGTCCTGGTTTTACAAATTATAAAATTAAAGCACCTCAATGTCAAGGGTCTTGCCCAAAGTCACAGAGTAAGTAGTGGAGCTAGCATTTGGACTTAGACCCTCTGACATGAGAGCCTGGGCTTCCAACCACTAGGTTCTTTGTGTCCAGCACTTAATAGTGGATAGTTGCTATTCATTTTAATAATGAAATTGTTCTTATAACCAGACCTGATCTTCTATGTCTCTATCTGCTCAGATCTGCCAAAAGGAAATTTTTATTCATGACCCTTTTGTCTTAGCTGTAGTCCAAATTTTGCAATTTTCCACCTAGAGCAAATGTGTCTATTTTTGTTATTGGAAACTCTCCAGTGGACATTTCCATTTCTGAACAAGCATTTTGAAGATTTTCCAAATGCCACCATTTGGAAAACCTTAGAGTTGAATGCTGCCACACTTGTCATTTGATGGTCTCATGTCATCTAGGAGGTCAAAGAGAAGTCATATTTTAAAGTTCCCCTCAAAACATTCTGTACGTCAGCGATGTGCTACATAAATGTAGCATGCTTGTAGTCAATGTATGATAACAGTTTGTCATATACAATTCACTGAGTCCAATTGAAATTAATGAAGGGTGTAAAAATGACAGCTATCTGACATATTTCAAATCTCAATTTGACATTTACAACCTTTTAAAGTTATTTTTAAATTCAGCAGTGTTTAAAATGTATTGAATATATCATGTGCCACCAAGCCACTGTTGGATGACTGGGAGTGTAGCCATGGAAATTAACACAGGGCCACATTTCCCAGTCTTTAAAAAAAAAAAAATCATGCAAGTATATCTAGATATAAAGGAAATAAGGCCAGGAATCTTATGAAAATTAAATAAATGCCAACTTCCACCTATCTTTTTGGGGTGTGAGTTCATTTCTATGGAAATGTGTATCTCGATAGAAACTCTGATACAGGTAGAAATGTGCATGTATAAGCATAGTGAAGGAGGGGACAGAAGCAGAGAGCAGTGGACGATGAAGACAGCTCTATTTAGGATGGCATTTTGCTGCTGCGAGCTGTGTGGGAGGGAAGCAAAAGAAGCCAGCAAGGCTAGACTCTGAGAATTTGTGTTCTAGTCCTGACTCCAATAATAATGCACTAATTCTGACCTCAGACGTGACACTGAGGCTTTGTTTTTCTTATCTGTAAAATAAAGGAGTGGGAATTTTGGTCAATTGAAGTATATATATATATATAGATATAGATATATATAGATATATAGATAGAATGATATCTATCTATCTATATATATGTTTGCTTTAGAGTATCTAGAACATGATACAAATGTATCATTCAATGTACATGTTAAATATTCTCAAACAACTTCCTCATCTAGACTTTTTGACAACACTCTCCCTTCTTCCTAGTGGGAACCCCCCAGTGCCACAGTGTTGCTACCATAGGCACACCCAAAAAGAGAAGGGGGGTTCTCTGATACAAGGCAGCCTTCTTCTGTGACATTACCTGCATGCAGCCCTGGACCAAGGTTTTCCCGTTCTTCTTCTAGTAGGACCGTATGTTCTAGGGAGGTACTCAGTGGGCCAAACCAAATGGAGACCTTATACCCCTATTTCAACCATGAATGTTCTTCATTTGTATATAGCTGCATGGAAGAAGACGTGTTGCTAAAGAAAAAAAATTAGAGATAGTAATACTGATTGATACTGTTAAGTTAAATGATATTATGACCTAGAAAGGAAATGTTACAGGATCAACATACAAGCTCCTTCAGAGTAAGAGTGTGATGATCCGGCAATGCAAACCCCTAGGTTATACTAGAGGGTTATTATGAAGGTAGATATTTTAGGAAGGCTTACAGGTATTGGTGGGCATGCCCAAAGCAGGTTACAATGTCCTTATAAAATAATCCAAATTCAACCAGCAGGAGGCCCTGATTTCCTTGGTATTCCCAGGGCTTAGTCCAGGGCTGGGCACATAGTAAATGTATAATAAAATTTGGTGAATGAATGTACTTATGAAAGATTATCTTCTTATGAATCAGAGAGTATTTAATATATTGAAATTTCTCTTGTTCAGGGATCTAAGAAGATTGTAATGAAGAACCACATATAGATCACATATTTTCCTATGAAAAGGTTATTGATAATAACTAACACATCCAATAGAAATGAACCAGCACAAGTATCCACAAACATTCATCTAAGTAAGACTTCTGGAATACAACAAGAAAGGGAATTACTTAACAAATGCTACTTTATTCTACTTAGTCTGTGTCAAGCTTATCATTCCAGCTTGTTACATCACTTAGGAGAGTGAATTCACAAGCCCCTAATTGGCCTAAATGGAGCAGCATAGAGTAGCATACCGAGGGTTCTCAGAATCTAAAACAGCAATCCCATTTGTTTGCTCTACCAAAAGTTCACTCTCTCTCTTTTAAAAAAGATTTTAGTTATTCATTTGACAGAGAGAGAAAGAGCATACAAGCAGGGGGAGGTGCAGAGGGAGAGGGAGAAGCAGGTTCCCTGCTGAGCCAGGAGTCCAACATGGGACTTGATCCTAGCACCCTAGGATCAGGACCTGAGCTGAAGGCAGATGCTTAACCAACTGAGCCACCCAGTATCCCTAGAAGTTTATTCTCATAAACCATTATTTAGAGTAGCTGATTCTATCTTGTAAAGTATAGCCAGATAGAAGTTTCCAACCCTGTCTCTTTTATTTCGTTCTCTCCTCCAACGTTAAAAATAAATAAATAAATAAACAAACAAACAAATAAATAAAAAACTCTAAGTAAAGTTTTTTGCATTCTCAAAAAAGGGCAGAAATCACATTCAAACTGACCAGTGCAAGAAGGCTTGGGGAGAAGAGAATGACTTGGCAGTTGAGTTATGAAGCAGCCATGTGTGGCTGACATAAAATCACTTCTACAAATGGCGTATTTTTTATTGGATAACCAAAAATTAACAAAATTGTGGACTTGAGTCATGGATTAGAAATACGACTCCATTCAGGTAACTCTGGGCAACAAACTTTCTAAGTCTCAGTTTTGTCATCTCTAAAATGAGAGTGATAATGCATGGCTGGCCCATTTCAAAGGGTTTTATGGCTGAACTCTGAACAAAGCATGCAAATATTAAATAAGGCATCATGCAAAGCATGGGTTTTAATGAAGTACAAGATGATAGAAAGAAAGAGATTCACCCTCCCATCTCCCTCAAATGATTTCCCAAAATTTAAAGACAGAGGTAGAATATTCACTCATGCAAAATAAAGAATTGTTCCATTTATTCTTTACTAATTTAATTCAAGTGTATAGGGTATTCATTTCCTCAACTAAAAAACTTACCATTGCCTGTTTGACCACAAAGAAATGACAGCAGTCACTAAACTGCAAAATCACTAAATGAATGAAAAGAATCTATTTCCACTTCTACGAGAAGACATTTGGGTGTCCTATCTGACAAGCTTTCAAAACCTCTCTCCACCAAAGCACAAAAGCATTTTTAAGAAACACTGGACAATCCTCCCAAAAAATAACGTTTTGTTTTTTTGCAAATCTGTAGGCTCCTGTGAGACACAAAGCAACAAGCTCTAGTCCATTAGTATGACAGGTAGCGCTCTTACTAACAACTGCTTTTTACTCCTTCTGACAAATGTGCTTGGTGCCATGGTTGACGTTTGTGTGGTAATCAGGAGTGATGGAGAGGGGACGTCGGCGCTGCCGAAAGTGCCCCCCGATTTAATGTGAACGATTTGTCAAACGTGCTGTGATAGCGATGCTGTCAGACCCGGGCAGGGAAGCACTCTGTCATCTTTGCGCCAACCAAGGTCACTTTGGCGGGAGGAGGAGGGCTCTCGCCAATGAAATTTTCATGTTTATCAGTGATGTGCATGGCCTACTTTCACAACTTGTTTTTCCTTCTATTAACAGATAACCATCTCAGGGTTTGGGAAACACTCCCCTGGAGAGAAGCCTGCTACAAGAAACAGTCCCAAGGGTGAGCCACTTGGCATTGCTGAGTGCCAAAAACCCAGGTCCTACAGAAAAGCCAGGAGCCCATGTGAACTAACAGCATCCGGGGGTCTTTGTTCCTGGCCGAATACAGCTATCCCATATTTTGCATTTTAAATAAAATGTTGATGAGACTAGTCATTAGCACTGCATCAGGGGATGAAGTTTTGTAGTTTTATATCATATCTAGTATTATGTCATTCTCTTCTGAGCATCCATCAACTACCTCCAAAGCATCAATAGACTGAAGGTTATATGTGGTCTTCATGTAGTGAGCCCAATGCCTTGACCATTTTTTTAAACGTGGGTAAGAGGATGGACATTTTTTATCATTAATAAAAACACCAAGAAGCAATAGATGCTTTAGAGTGGGTTGGATTAGATGTTTTCATTTTGTCTTCCTGTCCTATTCTTCCAGGCAGTCCTCACTCATCACACTGGGCGTATCTCCTAGACTAGACTAGAAGCAGAGTAGGGCAGGGACTACGTCTCCCTGAATCAGGTATCTTTATCCTGCAGCACAGTATCTGCTCCGTAGATATCGATAGCATGAATGAATAGGATGCACAGAAATGAATGCCAGAACATCGAGGGAAAGGAAATCAGGATCCGTGCCAGAGATGGCCAACTGGGTGCTGCGTTTTGTTTGTGGATGAACAATATACGTAAAAAACAATGGCTTAGTGGATAGAAGAGACGGAGCCTAAGGCCCAAAGGAATGGTCCTCAACTAGTAGCGCACAGGCCAAATGGGGCACACAGGCAAAATTCAGACTATAATTATGTTTTGTTTATACCGGGCAATGTTAGCCTGTAAAACGCCGACTGCGTATGTATGAGTGTGTGTTTGCGTGTGTGTGTGTGTTTTAATTAGCTGCTAACGCTTTAATATTGGGAGCGTTTACCTAAAAGCATGGGATTTTTGGATTGTCGGAGGGGAAACTGCGATGATGCAGCAGAGCTGTTCAGAGGACAACTGGTTACCCCGTCCAGACGGTGTTCACTCCAGCTTCCCCAGGCCGGAGAGGCCGACCGACGCAAGCGGCCACTTGTCACCATGTTTGCACTAGGACTTTTCTAGGAGCAGGGAGACACTTCTCTCTACTATGTTTCAGTCAAAAGAGGCTCAGAGCACCAAATGATCTTCCTCCTAGTCAGCTGGTTTTCTTTCCATTTACATGATCTTCCCTGGCCTGGAGGGTATTGGAACCTGGGACATCTGCGCTATGCTTTCTGGTGGTGTTGGCTTCCTGCTATAATCAGAGCAGCAGCAATTTCATGTCAGGGCTACCAGAAAGCCTGGCTCTTACAAGCTCTGGTACCCACCATTTAAAATACTGACGACATCTGAAGCTGTTTATCAGAGAAAGATAGTTCATTAAGACTGGAAGTTATATTTTATGATACTTTGGAGTTAACTCTACATTTTGATATCTGTAATCTCATGTAATCTTCGGCATAGCTAGTCATACTATTTCCATTTTGCAGATGAGAAAGCTAAGGCTTTAAGTAAAGTCATGCCACGAGCAAGTGAAGCGTTAGGCCTGGCAAACATATGAAGCTTGAGTCTCATGGGCTCGGACTAGATAACTGGTATTTCCCTAAGGGCTCCCAAGTGACTCTAATATGCAGCCAGGGGTGAGAACCACCCTCTGATTTGTCATGGACTGACATTTGTGTTTTTCCAAAATGCATCTGTTGAAGCCCTAACTCCTGATAAAGTAATAGTAGGTGTAGTAGGTGCAATTTTTGAGAAGTAAATAGGTCTAGATGAAGTCACCAGGGAGGGACCCATGATGGTATTGGCGTCCTTATAAGAAGAGAGCAGAGAGGCGTTCTCTCTCTCCCTCTCTCTCTGTGTGGGTCTCCCTTCCTTCCCTCTCTCACCGTCTTCTGCTTCCCTCCTTCCACCTTCCACCATGTGAGGGTACAGCAAGAAGGTAGCCGTCTGTAAGCCAAGAAAGAGAGCCAACCAGCGCTCTGAATCTCAAAGACGCCCAGCCTCCAGAACGCTGAGAAATAAAGGTCTGTTGTTTAAATCACCAAGTCTATGGTATTTTGTTAAAGCTGCCCAAACTAATGTATGTCAATTACCATTCAACTTTTGTCAGATTAAAGCAATGCAAACACAGATGTCAGGGCAGGCTGGGTGGACATAGAATGAGGTGTATTCTGTGGGAACTGCCCTGGGCTAAGCCACACGGGATTGAGCTTCTAGTCCTAGCTCTAACAATGTATGCCGTGGTTGTGTTGTAAAGGATATCTGATTAGAATCCATGGTTTTTCAAGCAGGTAAATATGAGAATCTGCCAGGGGAGCTTCAACACTACAAACTTCCCTGGTCCTACTCCTTACCTGGGGTTAGCGATGCCAACCCCTTGAGTGGCACCCAAATATGCATATTAAAAAAAAAAGTTTCTCTCATGATCCTGATGTGTGTTCCTGGTTAAGAACCACTGTTATGAGATGATGAAGACCCTCCAGTGCTCACAATATGAGAAATGTGAGGGGGAAAAAAGCCAATGTACCTTGTGTCCATATAGGTACAATTACAGTAAGAGGATGTGGTTATACTAGAGATTCACATACATGCCATTCAAAAGTAAATTTCCATTAGAGAGCAACACTGGATTTGATGTGGAAAATGACCACCATGTGGTATCTGTTCTACCCAATGACAAGAAGGACTTATTGAACACATAATCCTCTAGCACACATGCAGGTGGCCTAATTATTCTCAGTGGCAATAACCCCAGGGGAAGACTTCCCAGTGGGGACAAGGGCTATATTTAAAGGGAGGACTTTGGGATGAACAGTTATTCACTGGCCCTTAATGGATAATGTAACTTATTTTAATCATTGCCTCTGAGAGTCGAAATATGTCCTACATTGAATATTTATTCACCGTTCATATTCTTATATCCAGTGTACAGACAAAACCTGATTCACAGTAGGTTTTTAATATCGAGCAACGAATAAGTATTTAAAAGTTAAAAATTGAGTACTGTTGTTTCCATATTCCTGTTTACCCAAATGGTCTTTAAAAAAGTAAAGATGAACATAGAATCATGACATTCTCCTGTTTAACATTCTTTAATGATTCCCCATGGCCTAGAGCGTAAAGTGGAAAACATTCAGTATATTCCAGGAACATATGCATGATCTGGCCTGGACAACATCTTTGATTTCATCTTTCACTGCACTGACAAGGGATGACCTTGTCATTAATTGCAGTTCAAGGAACACACCTTATTGCACGCCTCTGTGTCTTTGATCCAACTGTTTTCCTCGGCCTAGAATATCATCTTCCTATTTGCTTCCCCGTACCTTTCAAGATTCAGCTCTATGGAATCTTTCTACATCTGTCCAAGTAGAATTAATCATTCCTTCTCTTTTTGCATCATCTACAGACTTTACTCATGGCGTCTTCAGCACCTTATACCACTTCAGAATGTTTATCTTCTTTCCCTAAAGTCTATAAACTACTAAAGGCTTAGTCCTAAGTTTACTTACAGCCCTGCTTTTTGCCAAAAGACCTAGGTCATTGCAAGCACCATCAAAAACCGTTCTATTTAACTCACCAATATGTCTTATTCCCATCCTGATGCCCTGGGTGTCAGGGACACACTATAGAGGACCCCCTCTTCTCAGGCAAGAAAAATAGGAAAATTTTGAGTGAGAAGCCTTTAGAGTAACACAAATCCAACCTAAGAATTTACTCACAGACATGGAGACCCCCTGGATATTTAAATCACAAGAAAGCTACCTCAATAGATCAAAAGAGACTAAATCACTTAAAACAAAGCCTCTGGCTGACCATCAAAACAACACTGATTTTCAATATCAATTTGCAATACAAAGGAGGAGATTTTTAAAAAATGCCCTGCTATCCCATTCTGTCAATGAAATGGTAACTCACTAACTCTTTTGAGTTTCAAGGCTAAAAGTTAAGGCTTAAGCTATTTTACATGCTGTAGTTTAAATGTCGAGTGTGTACTCATTTCCGACCTCTGCCTTCTAACATTTTTGACAAATATTTCCCGAGTACCTACTATGTGCCAGACATTATCTTAGTAGAAAATGAAACTGAGAGGTCCTGTTCTCACTCATGTTTCATGTTTGTTTGCTTTGTTTCTTTCTTTTCTCCCTTTTTTTCTCTTTCTTTCTTTTTCTTTCTTTCTTTCTTTCTTTCTTTCTCTTTTCCTTCCTTCCTTCCTTCCTTGCCTCCTTTCTTCTTTCCTTCCTTCCTAAGACAGGATGAGGGGGAGCAGTGGGAAAAAGAGAGAGAGAATCCTAAGCAGGCTAACATGGGGCTCAATCTCACAACCTTGAGATCATTGCTTGAGCTGAAATCAAGGGTCCGGTGCTTAACCGACTGAACTATCCAGGCACTCCTTATGTTTATCTCTTCTTTTCCTTTCACTGTCCCCTACCATTCTTCGTCTTTTCAGATTCAGTGTTGTGAGAAACTAGGGTAGTCTTCCTTTATTTCACTCTCATCAGGATTCAGAGTTATGGAAATGGGGTAATTCATACCTTGCCCCTGAAACACATCGAAACCTACAGACCAATGTTACGTGAAATCAGAGATCAGTAAAAGGAGGTATTTTATGAAAACTACAGCACTTCTATATAGTTTCCTTTTCATTTCACACTCTCATGTTCCCATTTCCTCTGCTAGCTCTTACTTGCAAGTGCTATGTCTTTAGCAAGGTTTGGAGATACAGAATATTTCTGCTTCCCCTACATCACCATGGATGAGCAAGACACCACAGTGCAAGTCCGGCTTCTTCCTTTCTATTCATCATACTGATTCTGAGGTATTAAAGAATGACTTTAAGGATCCTGCAAGTATTTCTTAACCTAGACCTTCTTGTTTTTAATGCTTAGAAAGGAACTGCGACACCTGAACACCAACATGAACCTTCTCCCCAAAACAGATGACATGAATTTGAAGATACCTCTGGATTAAGTTTCAACAATAAAACCTGAAATGATATCGTAACGTCATAGTCTCTATTGAAATGTAAAAAGCCATATGGTCTGTTCATGGATCACTAACCCATGGCATGGGAGCAGTGGCATTGTTGATGGTTAGACATCTAGTGATACTTCCGTTTCTACAAGCTTCTCTCAGGCCACTCATTCTCTTCCTCATGCTCTTCAGCCCAGAGGACTTCCCTGTGCTCTTCTACCCCTGAGAATCTGAAATATCAGAATCCTGTCCATCTCAGGATCCTTGGCCTTGACGTTCCTCGAAAAGTCTTGCCACAGCTCATCCCAAGGCAGGTTCCGTCCATCACCCAAGCCTCCGTTCAAATGTCCCTGATCCCACGAGACTTTCCATGATGAACCCCTCTTGAGGAAGCCCTCCTCACGGTCAGTTACTATCATGTTCCTTTACATTTATTTATTGTATAGCCTTCATCTCAAAGAAGTATTCTTTGGTCTCTTGTTAATGTGTTTATTTTCTTTCCTCTACCAGGCCCCGCCACCTGACAGAATGCAAGTTCCATATATGAACATTTCTTTGTCTGTCTTGTTCTCTCTCTCTCTCTTTCTCTTTCCTTCTGTTATCAGAATCTAGGCAAACCAGTGCATAGGGTGCACTGACTTCATATCAAGTGAAAAAATATATGCATTTATATGAGTTTAAATGTATTCATAAGGAGGTTATTTTTCCTCTTCAGTGGAGTTGAGTGAATCATCTAAAATACTCCAACAGCATATATGCTTCCCCACCCCCTAAGCTTGTTTGACCCGAACCATGACCCAGAACATTCAATCTTCAGCAGAAATTGATAGAGAAATATTTTTTCTTTGCTCTGCCCTCATCAATAAAAAAATACAGATGGTGAGACAATATGAAGGTATGAACTCCAAGTGGAGAGGTGACACATACAGCCTTACAGATGGCCAGCAGTGGGTTTCATATGAGGCAGTGAGTTAAAAGGTCCTGGATATCAATTGGAAAGGAGAAGGAGCAGAAAATTGTTTGGCTCATTTTTTCCTTCTTTGGCGAGAAATAGAATGAGAAACAAACAAGAAGCAGCTGAGGAATGTAGGGCCCCAAAACACTCGATTATTCTTGATACCACAGAACTGCAGGGAAAAGGAATCTGGAGGGCAATAAAAATGCTAGAGGAAAGAAATCTGATAGCATCTTTAATGATCATAACTGTACGCACGGTCAAAGGACTCTCACGTTTCCTGGCAACAAAGGCTACCTTCTGTAGGTTATTTTCATTCAACAGCACCCCCTTTCTCTTCCCTTTCCTTTTCTCTTCCCCTCCTTGCTTTTCCCTTTCTCTTCCACTTTGCACTGTTCTCCACCCCAGTTCCTTCCTGTCTTTCAATTCCCATCACTGAGAAATATATACCTACTAGGAAATGAGAATGAGAACCTGGTTACAGTGGAATGATCCTAAATGTAACTCTGGGTGATAATGTTTGCAGCTTTCACTATGTGGCAGCACAAACTAAAAGAGAAGATTTATGGTAATAAATCATATTAATCAACTAAATTAATATACAGTCTCACTAATTCATGGAGTAACAATAACAAATATAAGACTGGGGTTTGGAAAATATCCTCACTAAGTACAGAATTCAAGACATAAATTAAAGATTAATTTGTGTTCTACTTGCATGCTAAGATCAAGGACATTATGTCATCATTTTTACCAAATATGCAAAACACTGTCATCTCCTCATGGATTCTCTTGGTCTTTGAAAATGTTCCTTATAGCTCATCGAATGAGTGATAAGCCAAACTCATATATACCTTGTTCTGTTTTTACACTGTACTAATTGTCATTTTCAAATGTAAAAGAAGATACAAGGAATACTATGATACATTCACGCCAACAGAGCAGCCATGTGTGGCCGTTTATATTTAATGTAAATTAAATAAGATCACACAAAACTAAAAATTCTATTCCTCAGTCAGAATAAGCACCTTGCAAGGTCTCAAGAGTTAAATGTGGCTAAAGCTTATGTACTGGAAAATGCAGATGTACAATATTTCCATAGCTGTGGAAAATTCTACTGAACACCCTTTCATAGCAAACATTTATTTGCTGGCGGTAAAGAACAAGTTACAAATGCTAGATGAATTATCTTGCTGTTTATCACATTTTTATGTTAATTACATATATTTGTACAATTATTCAATAATGTCTTTCTCTCCTAATGGATTGCCAACTTCACAGGGCTGTTTTACTTTGCTCTGAATGGTAACCTCAGAGCCTGGCAAAAGGCTCTAGACAATGCTGGTACCCGATAAATATTTGTTGAGTGACCGCATGATGGAATAAATATCAAATGGCGGTGGCAAATAATTACAACAAATGTATGCTCAAGGACAAAACAAGAGAAAGAAGGAGGGAGAGGATGCCATTAAATTACATATAAATACAAATAAATGTCTATTTTCTTTCTCATTGTTTTATCTGCCTATGCAGAACCCAGAAATCAATTCCATCCTTAACATATGGGGATCTTCTTGCCTAGATGAGCAAATGAACCTTAACCATATCAGTTGAGAAAACTGTGAAATTAATTGTGTTGACAACCATTTGGGCAGAAAACAGTTAACCCAGAGTGACAGGGTTATGATAGTGACTGAAAACTCCTTGGAGGCCCTCGAGAAAGAGTTGTTTTCATCTCATTATGTCTGCCTTGATAATTATAACCAACTCATCAGCCTTGAGTTGAACACCACATATAATCACTTTCCTGCATATTTTTTGAAGGAGGAAGCATAATAAGGTAAAATCTGCAGACTAATTTATGACATTTGTGGATCTATTTTCAGGAAAAGAAAAACTACTACTCAGTGGGGGATGTTAAAATTCTCTTTTAAATGGTGTAGATTTTTCTTTTAGAACTGTGCTTAAAATTAAGGGTAAAAAAAATCTTGCCTATTCAGAAAAGAACAAGCATTAACACTTGATATTTTTTTTTCTATTAACAAAAAACTTCTTAACTTGCTCCCCAAGTCAATCTCCATTTTTAACTTCAAGAACATATATCACTAGAAAAAAGTAAAAATCCTACACTAAATACGAAAACATATCGTTAACGAGTACATATAAGGAAAAAAAAATTATTAGCTTAGACTGAACATGAACATATTTGTGCAATAAATAGCCTCAGGGGCATCCTTTCCTTTCCTTCCCTCCCCCTCCCCACCCCTCCCCTCCCCTCCCTTCCCCCTCCCCCCTCCCTTCCCCTTCCCTTTCCTTTCCTTTCCTTTTCTGGATTCCACATATCCAGAACGTGAAAAATAATGAACCTCTTAAAGTGATCTCAGTCACATCACTGAGATTTCATACTTAGCAAGTGATTTGTCAGCTATCTTAGGACATTTCAGTAATCAAAAAACAGGGAACAATTAAAAAAAAAAAAACACCAACTCTCTGTGCTAAACACAAAATAAAATCAGTCAAACAACAAATAATAAAAACTCCAACAAAGCCATCTGGCTATTTCTATTTCAGGTCATAGAAGCTAAAAATGGCATTACAGAAGACTGTGAACTACATGGGAACTGCTCCCACCCACAAGAGTTTGAAACAAGTAAAAGGGTCTGTAAGCTGTGGCACAGAGACCACCAAACTCTTCTTGCTGGCAGTATTTCCCCAGATGGAATCGAACTGATCCACAGAAAATTCTTAATTTTGAGTTGGTGATAATGTTCAGATATAATCAGATTTTAATTATGGGGAAGAGGCAGCACTTGAGAGTTATATGGTTTATTTTTAACTGTGAAACATTAGGTGTAGGTGGTTTTGTAAAAATCAATTAAAATGCCCATCAGCAAATTGGGGATCTGCATTTGTATAACGTCCCTAATTAAAGAGCATTGTTCTGCCCTTTCTCTTTCTTTGCCTTTGATAATTCAGTGCCCTGATAGAAGGACACAGACTCACACAAAAAACTCCAAGCCCTTCCTTAGCTGCCTATCACTTTCCAGGCTAAGGCTAAACACAGAGTTCCGCACAAAGATAACAAGTCACATGCCTTCCACCAACCCTGGCTCCTCTCCTATACATCTTTTGCCCTTTACTGTTTGCTTCCATGCTCATTTATTCCAAGTGTTCATTTTATCACTCAAAAGGAACGTCTAAAAAAATTCCCACTTCTTCTGAAGTGAAACAAAACCCTTTAATCTTAGAGGCTTTTCTAGGAGAGCACTGTTGCTCAAACGAAGTTCAAAAGAACTCCTAATGTAAGAACTTTCCTGATGGGGGAAGTGTGTGATTAACCTAGAGTCTGAATTAGGCTTGTCTAACTTAATTTCCAGTTTAAGGGAATCACTTTTTTCCCCGTTACTTTGATAACTGCCAACATTTACATTTATTACACAGCGCTTCCAACATTAAAATACTCTGACAATCATACCTTCAACTCTAAGTTAAAATGCTAACGACTCCAGGAAAGAGAATAGCTGTTAGCAGCAAGGCTGTGATTAGACGTACTTTAAGATTCACAGTAGGGTTCTGAATTGTCATAAATACTCCAGACATAACTTTCCTGATGCTTTTCATCTTCTAACATGGGGTGACCACCTAATAAAGAGCAATAATATCCTTCCTCTCTAGACATCATTTGCTCTCCCTATTTACCCAAGCTGGCAAAATATAGAAAGATGATTCCTTCCAGCCTTTTTAATTACCAAAATTCAACTTGCTTTTAAAATACCATAGTCTCCCTTGAGATTTCAGGAGAGCTGGAGATCACCATGGCAATAAGAAAATGGTGCCAACATCATCTTGGCATCAACTCACTACACATCTCGGGAGACTTTCGCATGAGAGAAAATTGAACTTGTGTAAAAAGCAGGCGCCCTCCCTTCAATCCTTTATTTTGGGAATCAAATGACAAATTTCATGTTACAGGAGGTAAATAAGAAAATGTTGTAACCATATGCCTTCCGCTAATATACACAATTAAAATGCAATATCAATCTGCTCTCCTAGTATGTAAAGTAAAAATGGAAAGTTAACAGACAGTAGCCCACATATGACGTCCACGTGCCTGGTTTACTTCAGTCCTTCATGCTTTACTGATCTCCCGCGAACCAGCCTCTCCGGCTGCAAGAGGGGTTAATGCATCTAAACTCAGGGAATGTGGGTGTAATCTCCTTGCATCCTGTCGTTCGCAGAGTTGTTCATTCATTCTTTCAGGCAACATTTCAGTCAACATTTGCTATCTACATAGAATAAGCTGGGCAGTGGGGGTGGGGGCTAGGGGAGGAGAGCGTGGAGCGAGGCATGCACAGCAGAGTGGGAGCAGAATACATGCATGTGTGTGATGATGAAAGAACGCGGTGCACCTGGAGGGAGACGTTCGCACAGAGAATTACAGAAATAGTGAAATAGAATCTGATGCCTCTTCTTGAAAATAATACTAGAGCATTACCATGTTAAAGTAAATGTCACACAACAAACATTATAATGTAGTAACCTCCTAATACATACATATTAGGAGTAAGAACATACGATGATCTTTAACCCTCTCCACGGTCCTCTCACCAATCCCCCCATCTATGGTGTCAAATGCCCGATTCACTGTTCTGTTTCAGTGAACCATTCCCGGAACTTTCCAAGGGACATTTTAAATGTGCATTTGATGCCCCAGCAATATGTGTCCCAGTTTCATTACTTCAAGCCAGAAGAAACACTCATAATTCCAAGAGGTGGAGGCTGAAAAGCAGAGGGTTAAGCCCACGGAGTTTTCACTTAAGGAGCTATATGTGGAAAAGCAGGGCTCTGAGCTGGTCTCTTCGTGGGTTCTTGGGAGCTCTAGCATTCTTTTATGTCCTCCTAAGATAAACTGATGAGTGGAGAAAACCTGCACCCTTTCCTCCAAATCTAACACAGAATTCCTTAAGGAATTCAATGCCTCTGAATATTTCTTTTTCGCCACTTACACAGAGAATTTACCGATGGCTCAATGAGGTCAAGGGGAATTGGCCTAAGAGAGTATTGGAATTAAGGGTCTGTGGGTTTCCCGGGAGAGGGCAGTCTAGAAGAATGGGGAAAATAGGAGCTTGGTGGAATCAGAGTCAAGCTTTCTGCTTCCTGGCTATGGGGCCCCATAGAAACTACTTAGACTTTCGGACCTCCGTTTCCTCATCTAGAAAATCGGGATGATGTTTACTTTCACTGTTTAGGTTTACTTGAGATAATGACAGTAAACAGTCTGCACATAATTAGCACTAAGTCAGTGTTGCTATTCCTCTGGTGCCCTCAAGAGCTGTTGAGTCATCTAGCAGACACTTGCCATCACGCTAAAAGAGGACGGGGGGGGGGGGGGGACACAGGGCCAAGTAGCATTAAGGAATAATTCAAATCAAAAGGGGAAACCCAAATACAGATAGGGAGGTTTTACTTTCTGTTAACAATATCCTTAGGCAGATGTGAACATTTACACACTGAAATTACATTTAAACCAAACAGTCATTCTGACGTTCCAATATTCCCAATGCTTAGTGAGTGCAATGGAGTTTTTCTTCCTTTATGTCTTAGGAGGAAGGGGTTGAGGGGAGAGATGGTAGATAAGGGTTTATATAAGCCTGTTCTTGCCACAGATTTAAGCAAGTATCTATTTGCACGTTACAAACATCAAAGTACAAATACTCCTACCAACCCTAGACCTGAAGTTCTATGTCTGAAACAGCATATATCTATTCTATATCTGTTAACTGATAAGTCATGTTCCTATAGGAGAGGCTTCCTTCTCCAGACACAAATAAGTCTGAGATGGCTGAAGGAATACAAAACAACTAAAGAAATCCAAATGGCTCTCTGTTTATTCTCCTTAATGAGAAGAGCAATAAGAGAATAAATAATATTTCACAAAAGCTTCAGGGCTAGTAGTTTTTGAGAAAGTAATTGGTTTGAAAATTAACCTTTTGTTTTGGAATAGGTCTATTTACTGTGAATGTTGGTGACGTTCGATTTCATGTCATAAATCTTGATCAGGGACAAAAATCAGAGTGAGTCTTCATCAACTGCCTAGTCCTAATTTGCTGTATAAGTAATTTCCAATCTGTGGGCCTCAGTTTCTCCATATTTCAAATATTGCCTTTAGAATAGATATTTCTTGGCCTTAGAGTTTCTGTGATTCTAAGTGACTAGCAAAACTGTAATTTTATTGCTTACAGTCTTTGGATTCAGTTTTACTAATTCTTCTTTTATCACTTAGTCTCCTGGTACCTTATCTTTTCTTTCCGTTTTTAATAAGTGAGGGACTGTCTTGAAAGATAGTAGCTGCCCATGTAAAGGAAGATTTATCTGATAATAAAGTGAGATGATTATCTTAAATCCTTGAAATTGATGTTCCCTAAATGAAGGACTCAAAAAGGACCCGATTTTGCACTGATCGGTCCTGGCAGTTTCAAATGAGTGGTTTCAGTTTCGGGGCCTTTCCACGGTTTGGAATCATTCTATTTCCATTTGAGCTGGGGTCAGAACAAACAAACATAATGCATTTCAGACTGCCCGAGCCCATCAGTCTTTCACTTCCTAATCTGTATTTGTAAGTAAAATTGCAAGGGCTTTGGTATATCAAAAATGGTGTGCCATAGGTGAACTGATCAGAGTTTCTTCTCCATCATCTTGGATAGCATATGATCAAAGACAGATAATCAGGGCTTGAGGTTTGATCTCTCCGTATGAAAAGACACTGAGGTACACGATGCTCTCTGTCTCCACTGTGTGAACCTTTGGCTCTACAGAAATAAATACTGAAGCATGCCACAAAATTGCAATTACTTTAACAGCATTCAATTCTCTTTCTAGGCCTTAAAAATATTTTTTTAAATATTTAAAACATCATCTTCTCTATAAAATAAAACACATGGAGATTACCATACCTGCATAGAAGGAAGCTGGTTACAAACACTATTTCTAAATTGATTCTTATCTTGATAGAACCTGATTTCTAATGTCTAGAAGAGAGAGACTTGTTTCATGGCAATTCTAGTCTCTAGAACCATATTCAATTACTACATTCCCATATGGGTTAGACTAAGCATTATATTTTTATAGATTATGTATTTTAAAGATTAAAATTAAAAAAATGTGCTTTCTCAAATTTGCATTTCACATATTGCATTTAGGTGCAAAGTCTTCTGTTCTGTATCAATGAGAAATACAAATTCTATACTGTCTGGCTAAACAACTTCTATACTGGCTGGTTAAAGACAGAAGGAAACCGAAAGTTGGCACCTGGCATTGTATGATATGATCTTAATGCAGTTTAATTTTAGCAGTAGATGCATCAAGCCAGATTTCTAATCTACCAGCAGATTTAAAGAATTTAAGTTCTTCTTAAGTACTGTATATTTTTAAATTGTTTCAATTTTATACAATATTCTTTTTATCAGGCAGGGACTATGTAACTGAAAGAATGTGCATGGAAGTCTAGACACTCGTGAGAAAAGACATGTTTCAGCAAAGAAAGGTACTCTGGTCACCTGTAAATCTACATGTGGTTGTCACCCAATGACATCTGCGTGATGCAATTCACATGTTGTGCCAGCAACCTGGGTATTTCCCTGAGGTGAGAGAGAAGACGGGGGCAAGCATTCTTGCTATGCCAGGACCCGTTCCAGAAATACTCCTTACAAGTAATGCAAAGGCCTACAATGATGATTTAACTCAAAACCCTAAAGGAAGCAGCTGTTATAAGGGGCATCTTTTCCAATTTCTGGAGTGTGTCCATGAAAAGAGTGGTCAGACTTAAAGAAAATAATGTGTAGATTATCATTGAGAGGCAAATCTATAAATCTCAGAGTGAAGAAGAGGAACAGACATGTACAGCTTTCATTTAACTACTAATTCCCAACTTGTCTTCTCTGAGACACAGAGCCTACAATAATGGATCAGGCAAAGAATGTGGGGGTTCTAACCCCCAAATGCAATTCAAATAGAGGGTTATTTTGAAGGGCCTAAACAGAGGGGCAGAGTTTATGTCCACGAAGATGATCACGTTAAGGGTACACACTAGAAGAATTTCTACAAAAGATGGCGGAACATAGAAAGCTTCTCCAACGCTATATACTCTTTTTAGAAAACTCTTATATTCTTAGCATGAATAGACAGAGAGGGCCAGATCAAATATGAGTGGTTCAATTAAAATTAAAAAATCCTAATAGCTCCAAAATGAAAGGAGATCCAGTTTCCAGCAACAGAGGGTTAATTCCACAGGGACATGGGCTATGTCTGTTTTATCTGTTACTGTGTATTCAGAAAGTAGGGCAGGGCCATGTAAAAATCGAGCACTTAATAAATATTTATTTAAAGAAAAACTGTTAAATGAAAAAAAATTACACATTTCACAAGATGAAAAATTACACAATCATTAAAATAAAACTCTTAAAGTATAGAGAAAGAGCACAAAAACATCAATTTAAATTGTAGGTTTCTAAATAAAAAAGTATGATATAAATCTCATTTTTTAAACATTTCATAGTATATGCATAGAAAAATATCTGAGCCCGTATTTTTTCCACAATATTAAATACTATAATTATGTCAGAAAAAAAATTTTAAAAAACCTATGATTTACTAATCTATAAAGAGTATATACTATATTGAAGTAATAAAGAATTTCTGTTAAAAAATATAATCAAAGCTAAAACTTGCTAACGTAACTATGAATATGTTCACCTCAAGCCCGTGATACAGATCAAAAGCTTCCAAATTTAAGTCTTTAGAAGTGATCAGAGTTTGGTGAAAGAAAAATCCATGAGACAGGCAGAATGAAACCACATCTCCGAGGCACCATTTGTGTGAGTAAAACAACTTCACAATCAATGTAAAATTTTATGGGTAACCAATACGAGGATTGAATTGATGGTTCTAAAATGCTGAGGTGACAAAATGCCAGGAAGGATCCGGGCCGTCTTATACCCTTAAGTTGCATCCTATAAATAACACAGTGTAGAAGACCCACACATGGAGAATTACAGTAGTCTAGACTGAAAGTAATAAAGGGGTTTACCAACATTTCCACATCATTCTTGCTGAGCTGGGGCTTCGCTGCCACGAGGATAAGACAATGCTCCAGGACAATGGCAGGATGTTTACTCACTGATGAATCAGATGTCAACACGACACAAAGGCACTCATAACTTTGGGATGCTTTTAAAATCACATGCCATAGAAGGGTTATCTGAAAAGAAACCCAACTCAGCAAGCACTTGGAGCCGAGGCACTGAACTTTGGATGTGACTTTGATTCAGTTCCATCGAATTGTGTGACAGCCTTTGATGATGTTCCACCTGCGTAAAATCCTCCTGTAGAAGGGATAGGTGCTGCTCCTCCTTCTGGATTCGCATATACTAGAGCGACTAAGTGCCCCCTGAGAACCACTGTACCACTGGATTTCAGCTCCTTCACTGCCTTTTTCTGTTCTTTACTTATTTGGATGCTTACCCTTACAAGAATACACAATAAAATATACATAAATTACAAAGTATTATGAAATTGTTACTTCTTATTGCACCACTGTTAGGGTGTATGAGAACAGGGAATAGGTCTTATTCATTCTTCTTGTAAGTGATTCTTAACTGTAATGTCAACTATAATTTTATACGTGGCTACTTCATGTAGAAATTGTTTTAAGGGCTCTATATGTAGCATTGCTGCTGCTCAGAACTTCCTGCAAGATACTGTTTCCATTTTACAGACAAAGGTAAGTCTGCAAAAAGCTTATTTTACAAAGTAGTATAAAGCTACTACATCTGATGGCTGTATATTACCTACTATAGATTCAACCAGCACTAATCATTAAATAAATGGTCAGTGAGTGAAATGCTTTGAGACCTGTGGCCAAAGAGCTGAGTGGAACTATCTCATTCTACACCTAAAAGAAACAAGACTCACTAGAAATTGAAATTGGTTGGAATAATGACTGGATAAAATTAATAGTCAGTGTAAATTCATTAGTTGAGTAATGGGTATTACATTTACACTACAACATAAACCATCAAACCAAATAATCTCCCTCTTTAAAAAAGAAAAAAAAAAGCAAATCTCTATGCTGTTGATTAAATCTGGGAGAAACTAAGGTCAATAAATCAAATAAGTTTTTATTGTAGAACTTGTTAGGGCTTTTAATATATTAATAATTATTATGAAGTGCGAAAAAAAAGGCTATTATATGAATCATTTCTCAAACTTACTCCACCAAGGAACACTTTCTTAGTAGAGTTTCATATTAGACTGATTTTCTATGGATAATGTTTTACAAAATTCCACCCTGGGGAAGCTTGAGCAATCGGAACTCTTTAGACTGTTAGTGCCTTTATTCCTGAAACACAAAGGTAAAAAGACCAACTACGTTAGATCAGCATTTTATTTTGTGCAGCTATATTTCAGAAAACATAATTTGGCCCTTGGTAGACTAATATAACGAGCACTTTACTTTTTAACAGACATACATTATTTCCTTAAGAAGAACAGAAAGTAATGTGGGAGAAATTTCCTGCATCATTGTATGCAAATGAAAAAGCATTTCTTTTATGAAATTGTAGGAAAAATGACCTGATTTGGACACACAAGCAAAAAAAAAAGAGAGCCACAAAAGGAAATCAGTCAAGGGGTGTTTGGGTGGCTCAGCTGGTTAAGCAACTGCCTTTGGCTCAGGTCATGTTCCTGGAGTCCCGGGATCGAGTCCCACATCGGGCTCCCTGTTGAGTGGGGAGTCTGCTTCTCCCTCTCACCCTCCTCCTCTCATGCTCTCTCTTTCCTTTTTATTCTTTCTCAAATAAATAAATAAAATCTTAAAAAGAAAAAAAAATCAGTCAAAATAACAAACCCAAATACTCAAAAGGACAGAAATGTTTTATTGGGGAAAAAAAAGAAAAAAAAAACCCTATCAAATTAAAGAGAAAAATATTGATAAATTTGGTAGTTTTCTCATTTTCTATACATACATACAATTGAATAATCAAGATCAAAATTTAATAAAGTTGAATTTAATATATAAATGGATGTTTAAAATTTTAATATAATTCTATAACTTATTTGGAAAAATAAATGAACAAGAATAAAAAAGTCTAAAGAGAAGAAAAACAAGGAAAGAGAACCTTCCCCTATTACACTGAACTACTATAAACTTAGTATAATAAAATAGTTGAGTAACAGTATAAATATATATATATACACATATATATTTTGTATATATAAAATATATATATACACACAAGCATATCTGATAGAGCAAAATGTCTTAAAATAGACTTTACTGCAGAAGAGATTTAATAAAGAATACAAACGAAAATTCTAATAGTGATTAACTTTCTGGGAAAAAAAAATAGATCCTCGTGTGACACATACATTGATTTCCAGATGGACTAAACTAAACAATTGGTAGTATTTTTCCTTCTATGGTAAAATAGTTTACATTTACTTATTTATTTTCTGAAATTATTTTACAAAAAACATATAATTAGATTTTTATAATTACAAAATTAACATGTTATTTTTTATATCATTATATATATATATATTTTTAAAGATTTTATTTATTTATTTGACAGAGAGAGATCACAAGTAGACAGAGAGGCAGGTGGAGAGAGAGGAGGAAACAGGCTCCTTGCTGAGCAGAGAGCCTGATGCAGGAGTCGATCCCAGGACCCTGAGATCATGACCCGAGCTGAATGCAGCGGCTTAACCCACTGAGCCACCCAGGTGCCCCTCATAATATATTTTTAAGACATACATTTTGGTAGAATGTTAATATCTTTTTGAGTGCTATTTAATTCACGAGACAATTCCCAGAGTATGACAGTGAATGCATGAAACAAAATCCTGATTTTTAAAATATTCATTTCTCTAAATAGATTAAAAGTATAGATTCGAATGAACCTATGGTGATTTTTTTAAATGTTTAATTTGTTCTTGAATTTCCAAACTTCTGCAAAGTCCATTCTATACTTTTAGAGTTAGAAAATACATATTTAAATAAAATGTATTTACTTTTATTGTTATCATAAACTTGGAGAGTTTATTGGAAAGTTCTACCAGAAAGTGTGGTCCCAAAAAAGCAAGGAATGAGTTAAGGTATAAAATGTGGTTTTCAGTATCCTTGTGTCTTCCACATGATTCACATTAACTTTTGAATTCTGATACTAGTTTTTAAAATACAAAAACAAAAACAATTATAAAAAACACACTACCTAATCTTACAAAGAGTCATATTTCATTGTTCATTTGCTGATCTTCAACGAATGTTAAATATGTATATTGTGCATTAAAGGAACATCAAGAGAGACAACAAATGACAAGTTCATAGCTTTAGGAAGATAGTAAAGACGATACATCATTCTCTCATTGAAAGAAACATTAATGTCATCTGATCTTTATGTTTCTTGGCAGATCCGAAGGAAAGTTTCAAGAACAAAGAGACAAGACAAATTAAGTGGGACCAACATAATGAAAAATAGAAGTCCAAACTCCACTTGCTGAATAACCAGCATTCCCTATATTGTCCTTTATAAAATACTAAGTAATTCTACATAGGTTTTACACATCTCTTCTATGGTTTCAGTAATTATCTGCTAATGGTCTCAGGTATATGTGCTTAAAAAAAAAAAAGATTATTACATCAGTAGGTACCTATAATAGATTTTATTTTATTTCATCTTTGTTCGTTTGAGCTTCCCAAGTGATTGTGGTCTCAAAAATGTTTTGAAAAGGTAATCCATAACTAAAGATCAAAAGGAAATAATATCTTTTAACGATGCTTATTTGTAGCAATTCATCGGAATGAAGACTAATTGTATCTGAAGTTACATAATTACCTTCTAAAATGAATTTCATTCAACACATCCAACCGATGGAAAGAAAGAATACTATCGTGGTCTGTCTAGAAATATGATAAGGGATATCTCAAATTAAGGAAAAACTCAATGCATGAATATTCAGCATAAATATGCAAACCATTCTATACCAAGGCATCATATCTAAACACTGCCACCAGGTTTAGGCTATTAGCTTTAACCAGGTGGAAAGTCAAGATATTTAGAATATGGAGACAAGAAGAAATTTCCCCCCAAATACTGCATTTCTACTGCCATCGAGTAGACATTTTCATGTTGCAATTATGTTACACACTCATTCCATTTATGATGAAACATATGGAAACTTAATTCTCTGAGAAGGTGAACAACAAGCCCTGGGAATATCACTCACTTTCAACAGATTGAAATGGTCTGATCACCTCCTGCCATTCAGGGCCTTTTTCTGAGTAGAGACGCTGGCCTCTTTGGATCTCAGCATGCGATTCTCATTAATGGCAGCAGAGGGGGGTACTGGAGCTCTCCATGACCACGCTTGTGCATTAAACCAGACTTTTGCAAACCAACAGATTCATGGGCTAGGGGGAGAAAAGTGGGAATTTCCCAGTCCCAGTAATGCTTTCTGACATATAAAGAGGGAAAATAGTTACACCTTTCACTGCATCACTGTGGGAAACTAATTTGTTTTGACATACTGAGAAATAATCTGATGTTCGTATTTATTCCGAAAAAAAGCTGTATTAGCTAAAAACAAATTTCATGAATAAAACCAGACACGTATATCTATAAGCAAGTCTATATATAGGGAATTGACTATTGCTCATACACCTCTCTTTAAAGGATTCTAATTTCTATCACTTTGAAATCTTTCCCAACTCTTCTTTCTAGCACTACTAGGACCCAGGACACAGCTGTCTCCAGGAGCACATGGAAACATTATACCCAGAACACTAGCGGGCATTGATCCGACCCGCTTGTCTCATGCTTCTCCTTCCAAAAGGCCTTATAAATGATCTTGATTGAAGAGCTATTTCAATACTATTCTTGGCACAATGACAGTCACTGAAAACCTTTCTGAGCTACAGCCGGTTTCACAACAAGCTGACACACCACCTTATTTATTTATCTTCAGTTTATGAAAAGCTAATAGCTAAAATTCTTTTTAAACTTAAAAATCACAAAATCACCACTCTCTCCAAACTCCTCTGGTTGGGAAAGGCTTATAGAAATATATCAGGCCTTAGAGATAACAGAAAGAATGGGTGGGGGGTAGAAACCCCAGTGAAACCATAGTGAGTGATAAGGGACTCGGAGTTACAAGTATTAAAAGAGATGAATTGCATTAACCCCTGCCCTTCCCCATTATATTCACTGCCCACTGGAAACAACAACAGAATTACTAAAATCCCACACTCTCTAATGGGATGGTAATAGGATTCAGAGGCCATTAGGGTAAAGGCAATCCATATTTTACACTGTAATAAGCTCAGACTGAAGATACTGCACCCCTCCTCTGAGATCAACAATTACCAATTTAACATTAAGAAATCCACAAGCACTTTCAAAACTGCAAAATAAACCCAAGTTAAGAGTCAAAGTTCTATTTTTTATAACTCTATATATTTTTGTAAGTAAAATCATCTAACTAAATTGAAATAAAATTTTTTTTTACTCTGATATTGATGATTTCTCATTCCAGAACACTTCAGAGAGATACTGTGATTGTTATAAGGTGGTTATAATTTTTTTTTTACAAACAAAGCATGTCTTCTTATGGCAAGTACATCCCATTTTTCAAAGAATTACCTTGTTTTTCCTTAAAAATATTTTCTCATTCAGTAAGAAATATAATAAACCATTTTTTATTTTAAGAGTTTCTACAAAAGATATACGAGGGGATTTAACAGGACATTTTTTGGAGAAGGAAAAGCTGAGTGAGAAAGGAATGGACATCTCGACACCATCTTCATAGGAGCAAAAACTAAGGTCAAGGGTGTATGTAAAATAGTAAAAAATAGAAATTACAGTTGTGAACTCCAGCTTTTTAATGTTTATTAGTATGACTTAAGATAATATAATGGTTTGATTAAAATTTGTATTAAATTGTTATCTAAAGAACTTCTAGGATGGCTACAAGGTTGTTGATGTTTTTGTATAATATAGAAAAACAGTGCATTTTTAAAAGGTTTTATATGTTTATTTGAGACAGAGAGAGAAGCATAAGCAGGGGTGGGGGTGGAGGCAGAGGGACAGGGAGAAGTAGGTTTCCTGCTGAGCAGAGAGCCCAGGAGGGCTCCAACCCAGGACCCAGGGATCATGACCTGAGCCGAAGGCAGACGCTTAACTGGCTGAGTCACCCAGGAGCCCCAGAGACTGAATTTTTAGGAAATATTTTGATTGATGAGTTCTTAAATTTTTACCAGAAATGAAGATAAGGATTTATTTATTATTAATCTCTACATGTTCCTCTTTTTAGTCTCCCTGAAACAACATTAAAAAATAAAATCTCTGATAAAAGACAGCAAATATTACCAAACTATAGAGTAATAGCCAGCTGCCCCTCCCACTCCATGTTATATCAGGTATGGTTAGTTCTTCCTGAAACCTCCATTATTCTTTCTTAACAATAATGTAATTCCAACACTGCTTTCATCATATAAATGTATGGAGTAAATCCCATTTTATATTTTTTTAATAAAATATTTCCTCCTTTATACAGTACTGAAAATAAACGACAGTGAGCATAGGGTTAGATGATAAAGGCAGAAAGTAATTTTAAATGATAACAATAATAATAATATAATAGTAGATCCCATATCTGAATGCTCTCCCATATTCCTCATGCCTCTCACCAAATTCATAACACATTTGTGATTAAAAGGTAATACCTGAAATGCAGCTCAAGATTAAAGTTGTTCATTCCTTCCAAATCCATTCTTAACCATCTTTTGGGATACTATGAGAATAATTTTCTACTTTAAGGGTATGACTTAAATGTCCCAAAACAACAAATAGAAATGAAATGGGTTCTCTGACAACAACTGCATGAACCAGAAGTTACTTTGTCATTTCAACGTGTCCATCTATGGAGAGCAACTGTGTGGGGATCCAGGAAAGCTCGTGTTAGGGATGCAAGCACAAGTCCCAGTGTGTTAAATGGGGGATTGGCACCTGTTAGGGTTTTTTGATTATAGGATACTAGGAAGAGCTCCATCTTATTAAACCAGAGAACTCAAAGACCTCACTGAGACATTTAAGGAAAAGATTTGGAAAAGAGCAGAAAAGTATGGTCTAGGAGGAGAAGAGCCTCACATAAAATGATTTTGGTCCCCTAGACGCAACTAAAAATAAATCAATATGTATTTATGCTACACTATCATTTCTGGATCCCCACTCAAGCCATGTTCATGGTGCTCAGAGTCCAGTTCTTTTTAAGTAGTTCTGATAGCCAAGGCTCCCTATCTTGAAGCCAGTCACGAGTGTAGAGAGGGGAGCCACCACTTTTGAGCTTCACGAAAATAAGTCTTCCATCTATCATAAGTAACATCACTCGAGACAAAGGAGAACATCACTTGAGACAAAGGAGAAAAACACAGCTAAAAAGTGTACAACTCCATCTAGCTAGGTGGATGGATGCGTTCTAGTACTTAGAGACCTGGAGCAATTTCAAGGTAGGTAACGAGATGCAGAAGAAAGGTGACACCTAAGACTTTAAACCTGTTCTTGACTAAGACTTGAGTCCAGGCAAGGATGTGAATCCTTCCCAGTCCCTTAAAAGATGTAATATCACCTTCATCTTCGCCTCCTCCTCCTCCTCCTCCTTCTTCTTCCTTTATCAATGCACTGTGATTATTTATGTATTTAAACATTCATTCAAGAGTTACATGTTAAATAAGCTTTATGCTACCAGGTGTCTCACGAGGTATCATAGTACATCTGTGCACAAGCTAGCCCCAAGGTGCCTACCCCCACTGAGCTTAAAGGTTTATGTAGAAATGGACAAACTGGCAGTTATGTAAATTGAACAGTGTTATAATAAAGGAAATACATTGTTAGAGGGTCACAAAGAGGGCTCCTAATTTAGACAGGGTGTAGGAGTCCAAGAATGTGAGAGGAAGTGACATTTAAACAGATACCTAAACGATGAATAGGAGTCAGCCAGGGCAACCTGGAATGTTGCAAGAAGACAAAAAGGATGAGCATTTGCAAGGACACGGTTAGGAAAGTTAGAAGAACTGAGAGAATGTTGCAGTTTGAGAGAGGAGATGTGTGGGCACAGAGGCAGGGGAGATGATGCAAGGGCAGTGCCCAATTATCTTAACACCTTCTTGAGAACAGGAATACATTGTATCTTTCTCCTTTAACAAAACAAGTAGATTATGCATTAGAAATGCTCTATCAACATTTATCAGTGATCTCGGTGAGCGAAGCCACTCCAGCCTGAAGTTTTTTTTAAATACTCCACATGCTCACCTTCCAAAAATGCTCAGTAGATTTTTTTTTGGTTTCTCTGTTGTGTGCGTGTGTTTACAACTGTACTGCTTTTACTGCCTTCCGTCTCCTCTGACTGTCTGATTTCCAACCACACCCCTCTAAGCACTGGTGTTTATGACCCCGGATTCTGCTTTATCATGGGGGAAACTGAGCTTCAAATCCAATTCACTAGGGTGTAAATAGAGAAATATGGGACTATGGGAAATGTGGGAATACATAATTGATAAATTATTCCACATGTCAGCTGGAGAAAATATAATATCTTACCAGGGTGAGTGATACTAATGCGGGCACAGCATATAAAGTTCAACATCATGCAACCTCCAGTTAAATTCAGACGCTATCTGCAGTCCTGCTGCACTGTTGTCTATCACACGGGATGGTGAGGAAGAGGAGCTGGCTACTCTATCATCAGAGAGCTCACAGCTGCATGCCGTCAGTTTCTGCACTTTTTGTGCATGACTTTTCTGGGGAAAAACTTAAGAAACATGCCAGCTGTGCAGTAGTTTGCTGAACTATCAACATTTTTAGCTTTATATATATAATAAATCACATTTTTCTAATACATTTTAAAAGGGACATTTAGTTCATAAGAATAAATGGAATTGCAACATATAAATCATCAAATCGTTCATTTGTAAGAGATGAGGAAACTGAATTGGCAGCTAAAATAGAAATAAGTTTTGGATATAATTAATCAAGTGCTTAAAAACAATTTACCCTTAGGTTCCAGTAATGTTAAAATATTTTCAAAAAAAGAGTACTAAGGAATCAAAGTCTCATAATAAACCATTGGGAAGTAATTATAACTTGAGTTTCTGTCAAGGTTCTTGCCCTGTGAATGTTCATTTATCTGAAATTTGCTTAAAACAAATAGATTAGATTCATTTCAGGAACAAGAATGACATGACTTTTTTGTTAACACTGATTAATGATTTTAGTTCTTAATGTCATTAGTAGACTATTATCATTTTGCCATTTGAAAAATGGTCCCTAGGATCTCAAAGTCTCATCTAGATGTGAATGTTTGCCCATTTCTTATATTCTACTGACCTCTAGAGACTATATGTGCGTGTCTATAAATCACATACAATATGTGGTTATAAACACATAGAGCATATACATCATAAATGCCATAAAGACTGAGAATAAAGGGATCTTAACTACATAAGCCCATTTCACTGTAGAAAAATATGCACATATTATTTGCATACATTTTCAAACAAGACCCTTAGGTGTACATGTGTAATAATAAGCATATAGATAGCATTTTCCCTGTGTCCTCACTTGTATAGGACTCATCGAAAAGTGAATTTCAAACAAACTAACCCTATCTTTGCTTTGTGTCTTGCCAACAGTAAGGAGTAATACAGAATTCAGGCACACTGGTCAGGCTTTTCCATAAAGCCAAACTTCTTTCTAGTTGAGACTAGATCACTTTATGTGAGGATATTCTTCCCCCAAATCACACTTACTGTATTTCTTTTCCAGGCTTCTTCCTGACCAAGGCACAAAGGATGTCAAATTTAGACGTACCTAGTGAGAGCTCAGATGGCTTGGTTAGCCTTGAATTTTTTTTCCTCTGTGTTTCCAATTGTTAAACATAGTCCCGAGTGAAACATTCAACATTAAAATAATTTCTAATTGAGGACTAGATCATGAACTCCTTAAGAGTTATGTCTGGTTCGCCTTGGCATCCCTGCTACCTAGCACAATGAATGTCAGGTTGTGGGAAATGAACAAGGTTAGTTGGAGAAAATGCATTATCTTACCAGGCATATAGTTGCACTGTTTCTTACTAGAATATACCCCTTCTCCCTCTACCTCTGAATGTTGATGTAGTAGATAAAGATATTGATATATGTACTGATACAGAGACAGAGATAGATAGAAGTTTGGACATATATAGGGAGAGGAAACATATATGTATGCATGTATGTATAGATACATATGCCCATAAATGTGCACAAATAAAAAAATGATGAGGGACCTCCTATACATACAGAACTCATGACTAGATTTATCAATTGTTTTTCTAGTAGTCATTGAAGTTTTCTGTTCTCTGTACTGCATACTGAGTGCTGCAATTTAAATTCTCATTTAAAATATGGGTGGTGGGCGCCTGGGTGGCTCAGTGGGTTAAGCCGCTGCCTTCGGCTCAGGTCATGATCTCAGGATCCTGGGATCGAGTCCCGCATCGGGCTCTCTGCTCAGCAGGGAGCCTGCTTCCCTCTCTCTCTCTCTCTGCCTGCCTCTCCATCTACTTGTGATTTCTCTCTGTCAAATAAATAAATAAAATCTTAAAAAAAAAATAATAAAATAAAATAAAATATGGGTGGAAAAAAATAAAATAGGGGTAGGAATCTATGGCCATTACACTACAACGTCAACCACACCTTGGCATTTAAAAACCCCAATTCTAATATAGTCAATTTTAATCTAGTGTTAATATTTTTAGTATCAAGACAGTTGTAACATTTTTTGCCCTTCATTATATTTGTGTTAACTCTATTACATGGCATGTATCTTATTACTTACATTATGTTAACATGATAGATTTAGAAACAGAAACATCTTATGAAGTTAGATTAGGCACCTTATGGAGCAACCAATTATTTACAGACATGTTTGTCAAATAAGGATAGTATGAGACAGAGTCAATTATTTGCCAAGACATTGTTGCAAAGTGGCAGATATGACCACAAGATTTTTAAAACGTCCAAGCTACAACTGATGTATACACAAAGGAGAGGAAATCAAATTTGGATTCTGTAGCAGTTTTCAGTAGGTAGAATCCTGCGCCCTGTTCTGTAAACTTGGAAAGTGGCTGGGAATGCCAAACTCTCTGGAAAAGCCAGCTACACTTCCAGTACCACTTTCACCATTTCAGCCTAGTTCTGGTATCTAAGAGGCTTTAAAGTCTTTAAAGTCCTCTGGGACTTTGAAGACCTCCAAGGGGGCAAATTCTAAATATAAATAGTTTATCAAGGACAGACTGGCAGTGAGCTGATGATGGAAAAGGGCCAGAAATGGTGTTGGAGATTAGCTCAGTGGGGTTTGGGCACCAATAATCCATGTTTGCACTTACTACTAGAGGAAAATGCTAGTCAGAACCCTGACAACCTGCACAAGGTACACTGGCTTGCCCTAAGTGGCCTGATAAAGTGCCAGCTAGGTACAATATCCAACTAGTTAATTCAAAATGATAGTTGGTCTGGATGGCAGGTGAGGGGGGAAGATATAAACCAGAACAATGAAACCAATTACTTGACATCATTCAGGGAGGTTGGTTTACTTTTTGCCTCTTACAATGACGGTAAAATATTGATATATGAACACCTACAGTAAATATGTAAGTAGAAAGAGGGGCACCAAAATTGAAATTTAGTCAGTGAATAGTTTCAAATTTTAGTGAATTTAAATTTTAATGAATAGCTTTAAAAATCTAGCCACTCAGACTTTTTACATAATTAGGTCTTCTGAAAGATAATTTACTGGTTTGGATTTTGCTGCTCAAATATGCCCTTCCCTACCATTAGCAGAGGTGCCAATGATTAGAGAAATGATTCACGTCAGGTAGTTAGAGAAAAGACACGGGAGTCAGAGATAATCCCCATGCTGGAAATTCAAACCCTGGAGAATCAGGACTGTACTATATATGCAATTATGATTCTGTCCAGTTAAGAGAAATTTGTAATCCATTCAGTTTCAAGCCTATGAAGTCACATTTTTCAAAAACTTGTATTTCGGCCTCCAATGGCTTAAAAAGTTCTCCTTGCTAGATTGTCTCCAATTACAGAAATCCTTCCCAAGTACAAGGCTGCAGAAGTATATTAAACCTGTAGGATACCATGTAGCTGGCTGTTTTACAGAGCTTTACAGCACACGCAATCCCGATGCATGATGTCATACTACTGAAGCTATTCACGACAATCTGATAACACTATTTGTCCAACTCACAAATGTTGTCCTATATATGCCAGGGAGGGAGGGAATTGTTTTTGATAGGAAGTTCAGAATAGTAAGCAAAGGGAGGTATAAGTAAATCTATATTAACTTTAAGAATCCCTCCCCCGACCCTAACACACACACAAAGATTTCATGGGTAGACGGACTCAGGACTGCTACAGATTCAACAGATTTCAGGTCTATGCAGCAATAATGGAATTACTGCAATGACCACAGATGTGTGAGTCAGGAAAAGGTTTGGCCACAGCTGTCTGTCAGAAGAACTGAAGTCAACGGTGATAACACAGTTCAAGTGCAAGGCTCAACTTCGGTACTGCATCAAAATGTGGTTGATGCCTAGCAAATAATAGTTAATAACAGAGTTGTAAATTTCCATTGTATTAATTTGCATCCCTCCAGTGAACATAATGGTGTGTATGTTATAGATTCATGAGGACCGATTTTTCCAGGGTTTTCAGAACTCTTTGAAAACCCACAGAAGCAAAGACAGTCAAATGAGGCAGGCTGGAGGAAACAGGGGAGGAAAAAAAAACCCCACCTACATTCAAGGTATGAAACAATAATTTCTAAGCCTTTGGGATCTATTTTTTTCCCTTGCATTGTAATGCAGTCAAGTGCAAGAGTGATGCCTTTTGTGTTTGATAATGTCAAGTGTGAATGTCATGGGCAGCCCCCATTTCTGATGGTATTAAAATGGTGGGAAGATAAAAAGCTTAGAGAAGTAAATGGAACAAATTAGATTAAAGTGGTTGGAGGACAAGGCAAGGCAATCATCTATAGCTTGGTTCCAAGGTGATGTTGGTAACCCTGTTCACCTAAATAGTCTCTGGTTAAATCAATTTCTGAGAAAAAGGGTGGCACTCCACTTACTTAACTATGCTAATAATTATTTCTGCTCCTTCTCATTATGAAGTCTATTGCGTGCAAGAAAACATCTTAAATGTTAACATATAAACTTTCATTATACAGTTTGGGAGTCTCCACAGCTTAGTCAGTCAAATACACTATACATCTAAGAGTTCAAGGTAAGTTAGTCAAGGTTTATAGAAAGTAGCTGACAGATGGGCAATTCAGAGAGGTAATTAATTTCAACAAATACAGCATATATGTTCTCAGAGAGATGAAAACCCTTAAAGGATCATAAAAATCCATCCTAAACAATGTCAGAAAACAGGAAATGAACATAACATTAATTGATTATATCCAAATAGTATGCAGAGAATATCACACCTTCTAAATTACAGGTCTCATCTCTGACAAATGGTGAAGGTTTTTTCTTGTGAAAACAAATGCATAGACACAAAATCCCTGCCTAATGAGGCCATGACATCTACAGTACATACAAGAAATTGCAATAATTATAATAGGAAGGTGTTTCTCAGAGCCATTCTCCCTCCCCTTGACAGTGTTTCTCAACCTTACCACCTAGGTCTAGGCTAATGCAATAGATTAGCCCCTGGTTTCTGGCCTCTAGACAAGGGGTTCTCACTGTTTTTTCACCAACATACTGACAGAGTAAGGCATTATCCCACTAGTAACAATAGCTCTCTCAAGTCCACAACATAATAGAAGAGCAGATGGCCCTAGATAGGTATTACAGTGTCTGTCTGGTGGGCAGGGGGATGGTATGGACCCACTATTCCACTCCTTCCCCATTCTCTTTCCAAAGGAACCCTTCCAGAAGATTCCAGATCTCATCTTTTCAGTGGCTCTTGAATACCTTGACCTGCCACTCAAGGCTCTCAATCCTATTGGCATCACCCATTCTTGCTGGTATTACATCCCATATGACCCCTCACTCTGCTCATCAAGATGATTTTGTATCTTCACCTTTCACTCCTAACTTAAAAGCTTCCACCCTCAGGATCTCCTTAACCTGCAGTGACCTTTTCTGTTCTGTTCTGTTCTCTTAAGGAAGGTATTAGAACTGGGTACATTTTAACCCACTAGGCAGTTCTCCAGGCATGGTTCCCATCCTTTGTCCTTCCTAAGGTTCTCATAGAGAAGAAAGACATTTGCTGTTGTTGTGTGAGGTATCATTTGGTACATTTAAGTCAGGGTGTTTGGGGCATAGTCAGTGCTCAAGAGCTATAATGAAAACAGAGAATACCAAAAGTGAAAAGCAAACACACCAGAAAGAGAAACTAAAATCTCCTATCAAATTGTAAAGGTTTTCTTAAAGACAGAAAAAAAAAAAACAAAACAAAACTACTATAGGTCAAGCACAAAAATATATTGGAATCAGAGCAAAAAAAAAAAAAAAAAAAAAGGACCATTCTTACCCACTGGACTTATAGTGCTAATTACAAAATAGGAGTAGTGGACACGCATGTCTTCTAAAGATAAGCTTTTTTTCTCCCAGAAAAGAGAAACGGATGGGTGCTAAATCAAAACAACCTCTGGAGCATTCTATACCTCAGGAATGAAACCTGACAAAGAAGGGCTTCAATGAAGAGGGGAAAATCCACCAAAAAAGAGCTCAGACTGGTGAAGGTAAGAAAAACCGAAAGCTCTACCACATAGCTTGTACCCTTGTCCTATGTGAATGTGCTTTTGTAATATCCAAGGCCCCCATGCGCTGGGGGAAAAAAAATACATACACTTCTCTTTGACAATTGAAATCAGTTAATCGATCATTTCCAAAAATAAATATTCCCACAGATAGAGGTCATTGGTTGCCTGAAATTGCATCAGTTCATGTCTGGGTACTAGAATCCCAGGCTCCTCTGGGACATCTTTGTCATTTTATCAGAGTGATTACGAGCAGAGTAGTTCCAGCGTGGGTCTCCTCAGCTTGTAGTGCTGATGCTTGCTCTCTGCATTCCTATTTTCTCCATCAAGCTTCGTGGCTTTTGCTTTGGAAATCTGGCACTTAATATCCAATGTTAATTACATTTCCTAGTCTGAGGAAAATCCTATTGGGCTAATTTTTCAAAATCATATAATGAAAGAACTTCAGTGACAAACCATGTAGGTTTTCGATTGTTTTTTTTACGGATAGATCTATTAAGCACTTAATATTCAGTGGGAAAACAGTCTCAGAGCAATGAAATTCTATTACTTTAGAGGTTGCATGCTTTTAATTTCTTAATATTTCATTACATGTTGGCAACTGGTGCATATTTTTATAATGCGTTTGATCATTACTCTTCTCAGAGTATTCTATTTCAGTTCTTCCTCTGACATCATATTTGCATGTTAAAGGGTTTTAGCATTCAGGGATGAAATGTTCTGAATAGTAATGTGCTGTTAACTTGATTTTTTAAAAACGGAAAACAGCAAACAGACATTATATATAGGGACTAAAGAGAACAATCCCATCATTTTAAAATCTAACTCAAGTTTTAATAGCTTTCTATAGAACATCATAAAAGGTAATGATTCAATGTAATTCATTAATTAGCAGATTATGCAAAATGCTATCAGCGGAGTTTGGGGAGAAGGATCTTTTCTGTTGGCTTTTATAAGTCTACTGCATTTCTTTTTTTCCTGTAAAAAAAAAAAATAAAAATAAAAAAAAAGATCTTTTCTTTGCTCTCCAGCAACATCTACTGGAAAAGCCAGAAAAATGCTATTTATATGAATCAGATAGTTTGAGTAAGGATAGTTTTGGTTACCATCTGCTTAAAAAGTGCATGCTGCACTACCACCCAGTTTTACAACCGAATTATTTCTGCCCACATTAGCTCTACTGAGCCGTCTAGGAGAAGGGCAGAAGGGCAGTGGTTCGCTGACACAGAGAGCCAAGCAGCAACTTCAAATTTATCATCTCCTCACCTTGAAGAAGTCATTTTCATAAACAAAATTAAAACACACACGCGATGCAGACAACCTCTTTCTCCTGGCCCATCTTCTCAACACTTGTCACTTCTTTAGGAAACAACCATCATTATCAGCGGCAGCCTAACACTGGGGAGTTGGGTGAAGCGAGAGTCAGAGAAAAGATTTTATGAGAGAAAGCGATGTCGAGACACGGACTGAATCTGAGAGGAACTACTTCGAGATTCTGCAAAGTTTCTTAAGTTGAAGAAAGAAAACTGCAGGTGATGTGATTTTAAAAACTCACTAGGCTACCACCAGCATGACTCCATCAACATGCTATCGCAGTTCCTTCTGCCTCTGTCCACATCTTTCTCTGCTCTTTTCACCATGATGGAGATATGAAGTTGCCCCACACCTGTCTGAAGGGGTCTTCCGTCAGAACTTCCGCTGGCTATCTCTCCATGATGAAGTCTGATGAGACCCCACTCCCCAAAATTCAGCAGCTCCTCACGTACACTCGTAAAATTGGATTCACGTGCCGCACCCACAGAATGCCAGGAGAGGGTCTGGCAAACACGAGGCATGGTAGAGCAAGTCCAGTTTGGAAAGTCGGGAAGAAAAAAAAAAATCTTATCACGAAATAAATATATAAAATATCCTCTCGTTCATGGTTGTTGGACTCAACGGTGCCAAACAGTACAGCAGCTCTTTCCAGGACCAAACCTTGTGGAGGCATTAAAGTCACCTTTCTATATCTCATTCCAGAGAAGCATTCTTTCAACAGAATTTTGTACTTTTAATATTCAGATTTTTCCATCCCCCCAAAATTACCTAAAAATTACTTCCAACATTTTAGGTAACATCCTAGATAACAAACCTGGATACAATTTGGATTTCTGATATCCCTAAATAAAAACTCTGGTTAATTAGTTAGGGTTTGGTTTTTTTTTCTTTTTCTTTTTTTCTTTTCTTTGTGTTTTTGCTTTGTTTTGTTTTGTTTTTGTTGTTGTTTTTTGTTTTGCATCCCCAAATCTCAGTTCATTCATGCCAGCAATATATTTTAGCAGCAGAGGCAGTGAACACAAAACCAACGAAGACCGAGGTTAAAAACAAATTATCAAAACCTTAAAACAACAGCAGCAGCAATAAAAATCAGGCACCGGGAGACCACAGTATATTGCATTTTGTGTTTGTTCAATGTTAAAATAGATGTAAGCCTTTTAAGCTTCATCCCAAAGCTCTTTAAAGGAGAAATGCCATCAAATATAATCCACAACTCTCATTCATAGCGTACAAAAGGGATAGCTTCCTAAAAGCCACCTATGGCGAACATCCACATGCATTCTATATTTAGGGTCCTAATGCAAAGTTCCAACTTGAGCCTGATAATTAGCCCCCTTCATTATTGAGCTGCTCAAAGCCAGGAAGGCTTACCAAACAGCACCTCCAGAGTTAACTCCCTTCTCAAACTGTCGTAATTCAGTTATCCTAATTATTTACTGGATCCCTTTCTAAAACATGCCCTAACCTGATGTTTTAACTTCATATTTCATTTGGGACAACACTCAATCTCCATTTATGAAACATCCACCTGATACCGGTTACGGACCTCCAGCTTCACTGACAAGATCCACACCAAACACACCCCAGCAACTAGACTTAAATAAACTCTACCCTTGCTTAAACCTCTAGTGAAAAATTATTATAACACATCAGAAGTTCAGTTAGAAGAAAAATTCCAAATGCCAGCTCTCTCCCAGGCTTTAAGTCCCAGAGTTCAAAAACAGGATCGATTGGATTATTATTTTTCTCCGTTAGCTGTTTAGAATTTAACATAATGCAAAGTGCTATTCGGATCAAAATCATCTTTCTCATCTCTCTCCTTAAATAAAACGGAGGAGAAATCATTCAGTATAAATGCATTTACTATACAAATCTATTTTCAATTGAATTTGCTGCATGCTCTAATTCATCAAAATTAATACAGGTACTTTCTATGTTAAACAAAAGGAAGCCGACTGAAAAATCGGCTTCTGCTGCGGATGCCTTTCTCAATTACAAAACGGTGAAAACAGAGATTTAACTAAGCCACTCGGTCAAACCCTCCGATGGGCGCTCTTACCTGTCTCAGCTGAAGGCTTCCTTCCCTTGTTAGCAGCGTGCAACATCTCTAGCTCGCCCCAATCCTCACCACCGGTCTCCAATTACACCGCTAAATCCACCCCCCTGCCTTTTTTTTTTTTTTTTTTCCCCTCTCTCTCTCCCTTTTCTTTCTTTCTTTCTTTCTTTTTTTTTTTTAGTTTTCCCTAGCAAGAAAATGCTTATTGAAAGTGATTAGTTTTTGTTGTCCCTTTTAAGTCCCTCCTGCGGGAAGGAACAGGGGAGCAATGTGACGCCACCTTTTAATCTTTTGTAAGAGTGAAAAGGCAGAAAAGGAACGCTCGATCAAACTGAGCTGCACACATGACTAAAACTCGCAGGAGAGGCTGCCGCTGCCTGGCGAAAGCACCGCTAGGCTTGAGTGTAAGAACAGAGAAGAGGAGAGAGTCAATGGAATGTGACAACGTATGTGCATCAAAGGCAGGAGGAGAGAGAGAACAATGAGCGAGGGAAAAGACAGTGAGGAGAGAGGGAGAGAGGGAAAGAAGGGAGAGAGAGGGAGAGAAGGAGAGAGAGACACACAGAGAGAGAGAGACAGACAGAGGGGGGGAGAGAGGGGAGAACACGGAGAAAAGATAGAGCGGGTTTCAGGCAAAGGATTCTGAGAATAAAGCCACAGTGCAGTGTCTGGCAGCTTCTGTTTTTATCTCAGCGAGCATGATACACTGCCTCTCTCATTTAGAAACACATTCGTGTATCTTCCAGGTTTGAAAACTGAGATAATCGCAATGTGTCTCTGGTTTTGTCTGATTGGCATTTAACTGTGCGGTGTACCTGTGATTTTTTAGGATGCATTTATGTGCAATTTATTTCGCATATTTATTTATGTAGGCAAAAATGAAAGCTGCTAATTTCTATGGCAATTTGCAACGTAGTTTTACTGGCAGATGGAACTCTACTTATCATAACTGCTGACAAACTGCCATGGGTAAACAAAAGAAGAAACAAATGCTTCGTCTTGATAATTGTCTTTAAGAGAAGAAGCCCACACCAAAATATTAGTACTTGCAAAACCTCGGTTTCCGGGTTAAAGTTTGAAAGGCGGCTTCTCTCTCTTAGTTTTTATTAATAAGGGCAAAATAAAACAGAGCACAAGATGTTTGAAGGAAAGGTGGGGGAAAAGAAGCTATTAGGAAAGTGAAAACCTAAATTCTTTCTGGTTTCCCTCCAAATGTGACAACAGGCTTGCCTTCTTGAGTCCTGGAACCGAGTTTTTGAGTCACTATTTCCATAGACTTTTGCTGCATCCTTCTGCCTCCCTGTACCATTTTAAAGTAGGTTCCATTTTAAAAATAAAGTCGAAAAATGATTTCCTAAATCAAATTGTTTCAAATGGTGTTTTACCAGCTTTGTTCCATTTCTACTCATCTTCTGCCACATGGGGGCTAGGATTACACAGTTAAATTCCCTAAGTGACCTCTCTTCTAAGGATGTAAATTACCGATTCCAAGGTCAAGTGTTTGGTATAAGTTAAGTTATTGGTGAAAATAATTGCTGGCTTTCCATGGTAACCTGAACTAACGTGGTAGTAATCCAGCAGGAAGAGGAGACACCCAAGCTTTCGACTGGCCATATTTTTGAAATTAAGCAATTCTAATAATGGAAAATAAGTCCCATGTGTCCTACTTACAGCAGTTATTCTTCCGGAAAAAATAAAAGTAAAAACTCAGTCATTTCACGTCAACTACTGCGCATCCCACCAGTACAGCCATGGACCCGAGGTTTCTCGCGTTGTGGAGATCCCGTGTCAGCGGCCAGATACAGAGTGAGAACCAACCGGTCCAGGAAAAAGACCTCCGCCCTGGTCACAGCGCTCTATCCCAAGAGGGACTGACTGCTTGCTCATATGAAACTCAAAGTGTTATAATTTTTGTGGTTTGCCAATCAGAGGATATGTTTTCAGCTTGGACCCAAATAAAGAAGTTCACAGTCCCCCACCCTCCCTCCTTGCACTGTGATCAAGATGAAACCCTCCTTATCATTAAGGCAGAGCAGAGAATGGAGAACACACAGGGGCTGAACAGAAGGCAGCTGGCCAGAGAACAGAGAATGCTCAGATGTAGAAGAGAAAGGAAGCTGCAGGGCCAGCGAGTAGCGAGGGAAGTGTGCCCTGATAAATCCGAAATTCTCTGCAGACATTTCACAGAGTGTATTGGAAGCAGCCTCCTTTAAATGACATTATTGATACAGGTTCTATAGTTAAAATTAACTTTATACAAGGGAGTAAGTAGACTGAGAATTTTCTGCCAATAAAAATAAAGACTCTCTTACAAGAATACAACTGTTTCAGGGCAATAAAAGCAGGGAGGGGCCTGGGGCTTATTGACCAGGATCAGCGAGACATTAGTCGAGGAAACATAAAAACAAATCAAGGTGATAAAAAGATTTTTTTAAAAAGCTATAAATGGCTGTCAGTGTTGTTGCTTATTTTTACCGCTTCCTAGTGAGGAGGTAGGTACCCTGAGTGGACATCACTTGTAGTTTGATATACGTGATTTATTCTTCAGATCTCTTCCGTGAAGAGGGCTGTGCAGGGCGCCAAAGGTGGCCCCAATCATGTAACATTTCTTAATGGAATGTGACTTTTTACAAGACATTTCTCTGTGGGACAGCTTTATGTTCATGTGTTTATATTGTGGAGTATGTGGTGGTTGAGGGCTGTTTTGGGAACCAGGCTGCCTGGGATTGAATCCCAGCTCTACACCACCTTGCTGTGTGACCTTGACCAAGTTATTTTGCTTTTCTGTGGCTCTTTTATCTTCAAGTGGGTGTCCTGATGATACCTGCCTCACAGGGCTGTCATTAGGAAAAAATATTGCATGTGCTGTTGTGAGTTCTAGCACACAGCGAGCACTTCATACATATTACCCCCTATTACAAAATCCTCCCAAGGGATTTTTTTATTTTTAATAGCTAAGATAGACAATAGCCGACTCACAAAGACTTCCTCCCCCTCGATCTTCCCTGTAAATTCTAGTTAGTCAAACTGTTTTCTGGGTCCTCCTGCTTGGATAATACACTTAACAACCTCAACAAGTTGGACAAGGAAACTCATGACCCCGCTTCTCAAAGCAAGCGGTAGTTCTTCCATTTCCTCACCGGCGTGAGGAGCGGAAGTCTAACAGTCACCCAGAGCGCTTTCTTTCCATCCTTTCTCATCATTCAATCATCAGGAACTCTCAAATACCACCCACCCAACCCATCTCTTAAAGTTGTTATTTCCTTTCTAGACTTGTAGGATATTTTCAGTCTGGGCACTTTGGCCTGGACCGTAGCAATCACCCTTTAATGCAGCACTTCCCCAGGCGTCCCCATCCTGAGACACATGGAGGCTGATGAAACGCAGCACTCACTCTCCTCTGGGGACACTCCTAGGGTCCTGCCAAAGACCGAACTAAATTGTGACACCTGAGCCTTTCCCTCTTGCAAGAAAGCACTTGGAATTTAAGTAAAGGAGGGCGACGTTATTCTAGGAATGACCTTGAATCTGCTCTCATGGAGAAAGCAGCTAATCTTGGGCGAACCAATACTTGACTATTAGTACTTTGTTAGTGGTGACACTTCTCCCAACTGTCATGACACGGCTATTGAAAATGACCATTTTGAGAGGTTTTCTTTTCTTCTCCAATTTATCCTTCGCAAGCCAGAATAACCTTCTTAAAATGCCACTCTGACTGACATCCATTCCCAATACTTATTGATTGGGCAATTGAAAGTCTGTTTTATTTCATTATCTTAGGTATCAGCTTAAAACCCATCAAAGGTTAAAAAAATGATAGGGAAAGCCATTACCATCTGAAGAAACAAAGAGCAGGCAGCAAACACTGTAGGGGAAACAACCCTAGAGGCGGAGCAGGCTGATCCTAAAACGATTGTGTTGCTTTCCTGGCCATTGTAATATTTGTAATGACGGGCCTTTTCGGATTTGTAATTTGTGACTTCTTTCATTCTAAATGAATATTAGTATTTACAAGAAAAAAAAAATCACCCAAGGTTCACAATTCCTTAGAGAACAAAGTGCAGATGTTTTCCCCCTCATATTACAGTAACTTCTGCATTTTGACACCAACCCCTCCACCTCCTCCGGGGAATCTGGGGGCTCCTCTAGCTGGATCTCACCGGCCCTCCCAGAGCCTCAGGCGCATTCCTTGCTCTTTTTAGAATAGTCCCTTCTCCTTCATCAGAACACATTTAACTCTTTATCCATCTCTTTACCCACGCTCAGCGCTCAGGACAAATTACATGTCAGCCCCAAAGACTTGCTTGGCCTCCTGAAGTTTACAATGGTGAAATTGCTTTAATTAAAGTAGCTACTCGAATGCTCCAGGAAAGATGGTATGGGTAAGTAGAAGCTCTGCTTTAAGTTGTTCCTAAGGCTAACTCCTAACCCTGAAAATTTGCTTCCTAGTTGTGGGACATCGATGAGGTCCCTTCCCTTGTTCGCCTTCTCTCTCCTCATCTGAAAAATACTGCGATGACTTAACTTAATTAGCTATGAATGTAAAGCAATTAGCATAATAGCTAGTATACAGCCAGCACCTACACAATAAAAAATATTCTGTAATAATAAAAAAGAATATTTAGGAATAACATAAATGCTTATTAAACGACCGAGATTTATTCATTGCCTCTAATTTCTGAATGTCATGACAACACACCAAATGGCTGCTATTAGAACCATTTTGGGGAGGAAGACATTGAGGTTTAGCAGAATTAATTTAGCCAACGTCACACAAGGAACAAATGGCAGAGCCAGGATATAGACCCTAGTCTTTCAACCTCCTAGCTGCTTTTATCCACCTGATCATTTACAACTTAGCCTATATTGTATCTGGTTTATTACCTGGATTTTCAGGTTTATGCCCTATTTTTCCAATTACATTACAGACTAAAAGAAAGCAATATTCATGTTTAAAGCATCTCCGTATCTTTAGTATCTCCCGTAAGTCTTTAAACAAAGTAGCTTGCCTACGCGGTATATGTTTGTTGACTGCTTGATCATCTGTGCTCATGGGGATTAAAGTTTTTAACCATATTTAAATTCAGTGACTCTGTTGTTTGAGGAAATGGTATCATCATCCTTTCTATGAAAAAATTCATAATTATACAAAATAATAGAAAAGATAAACATTACATATGAATGAGGCATGCAGATAGAAACGAATGACGTTCTACACATACACACACACACACACACACAAGCTGTAAGAAAGTGATACTCATCAATTTGATTTCGTTCCTCATCCTTGCCATTTATAGTCTGAGGATAGGCCCCTCAGGCCCCCCATCCCATGCATGGAAAAGTATAGGTTATTAGCTGAAAGTCGTCTATTTAAGGTTACACAGAAAAGCAGAAATAACCACTCACATAACCATGCTGTTCAGTCACCTTTAATTCTTTCTTTTTAAGTAAATGCAGTAATTATATTCTCATTTGTTTTCCTTCTAGCTAACTCTATACAATGCTAAAGCACCTGAAATAATATAAAATATTCAGCCAACCAATACATGTTTTTTGACGTACATGGTGATAAACAATGTCTTTGAATATTTAACAAGTTGAATGTGTTTATTAATATAAATATATATACATATATTTATATTTAAAAGAGATACACATGAATTCATGTATACACACACAAATACACATATGTGCGCACATACATATTTTTGGTCCCTGCCTGCCTATGCATAAGTGAAAAGCAAGAGAAATGCCCTGTGTGCCCCAAACAGGATAATCAATGGTATCAAATTCTCGTTGTCTTGTAACAGTTTTTTGATATTCACATAAACTTCATGAAGTCAGATATGTTGTTGTTCACTGCTATATTCCTAGTATCCAGAGCAGCGCCTAGCATATAGTGGGTGCTCAATAGATATATATTTGATAATGAATGAGTGAATAGTCATCCTTCAATTTTGCCTATATCCACCTATTTCTAGTGACTTAAAAAAAAAATCCTACCCAACTGGTTTATATACATCCACATATATTTTATATTTTGTTACGTCCATCTGTTATTTCTTATGAAATTTGTTTTGTTAAATGTATGCTACCCTTTGTTCAATATAAAAATTCCTCATCCTCGAAGAATCCTTTCTAAATTACATTAGTTCATGGTAAATGCTCTTTTCTTGAATTTCAAAGAACCCATTGCCTGGAACATTTTATTACATATAATTTTCCAAATTAATCTCGTCCTGCCTTTGGATATCTCATACTGTTGGTGAACTGTTATTCTTCTAATATCTGCAGGTCACTCTTATTTCCTCACATCAATTTTAAGTTTCCAAAAGGTTTTAGGAAACGTCTTTACTTTTTAAGAAGGAATATAACACATATTGCTATTTCTTTGACTACAATCTTGTACATAGGGTATGCATGTGTGTGTGTGTGTGTGTGTGTGTGTGTGTGTGTGCTTATTTGGTGTTTGCACTGAACATATTGATAGGTATAAAATTCTAACATTCAGAAATTATGTGAAAGGGCTTATAACACAGTCTCTGGCCTTTAGAAAAGTGTTGTTAGAATACCGCTAGACTAGGGGCAAAGATGCATAGGAATTTTCTGTAGCTTTGTCACTCCTTAGATAGTATGAGGGCTATTCATTATTTACTTGAGCAAATGTTCAGAGTCAACCAGTGTTTAAGTTAGTGTCAAAATTAACTCATTCCAACAAACTGAGATCCTTACAGTAGGAATAATTAGCAACTGTCCCCTTGAAGGATATCATTTTTCCTCAATCATTTACACATTAGTTTGAAGTCAGCTTGTGTTGACCCACCAACAACTAATCCTTAGACAGAAGGTTTCTCAACGCCATTGGGTCTCACCTGTCAGGTCATTCCAACCCCAATTATACACTTACCTATTCTGGGAAGTTTGTTCTTCCTTAGGGGATTATGATGGGAACGAACACTGGGGAAGACCCTTTACCCTCATAAGCCTTACTCCTTGGACAAATGGAACTTCCTTAGGGAAGATTTTTCACCCTCATAGTGCTTTTATCTGTGATTGATGGAGACTCAAGATACTGGAATTGTCCAGAAATTACTGTTTTTCAAAAACAAAACAAAACAAAACAAAACAAAACAAAACAAAGGCATAATCCCTAACGTTTCAAAAAAGCCCTTAATGTATCCTTCTAACTTGTAAAGAAGAGATAATTCAGGTTCATCTTCATGTCTGTTTTCAAAATTGCAGTGAATATATAATATGATTAAAGGATGGTGATATAGTTTTCTGAAATCAGTTTACCGAATATTATAATTATATCAGATCTTATTTAGCCAATTAAAACAAATTATTTTGCTTATAAAATTGCTTACATTAATTACCATTGTTCTGACATTTTGGTTTTTGTCTGCTGAACAGAAATCATCTCGTCTGTGTTCCATTTCTGTTTTGTGTAGTGATCTGAACGCCTCCCCCGACTTAAGTGAAAACCGAAGTAGCAGCCACCTAATCATAAAGCAAAAATGGAAAGCAAGTCAAGAGGGAACCTCAAACCTCTGCTTCCCATGGTGGACCGAATAGAGTTGGCCTCAATGAAACTCTAAGTAAGAATTCATGTTCCTCTCCGTTGAGTTGAATACAGGCTTTGGTGGACTATTTGGTTCTTGTTACTGATGTTTTTCAATACGGAACATTTGAAGGCATCCAACCAGAAGTTGCACAATGATCACAGCCTTGAATGTATTCATCAGAAAAACACGTTCACAGTTACAGGCTTGATTTTTACAGTAACCAGTGTACTGCACTGTTTGCCAGTTTCTCCAATAGTCTTACCCATGACAATCACAAAAGCAATTCACAACCTTACTTATCAGATAGTTCTGTTTTACAATAATCTGGTTGCTGTTTGTAAAATCCAGGATAAAACAGTGAATTTCTGTTGCTGAATATCTGAAAAGCTCTGGAAGCTGCGAGGAAGAGATATGCACTAAAATATGTAATGCGATGGAATTACAACAAACAGACATTCTGGAGGGTGTACACTCAAGTGCATCTTGGAGTGCATGACATCTAATGGTGCTACTTCCGAGATTCACAAGAAAATTCTGCATTAAAACTGCCCCCATCCACTCACGGCCTTTCTTAGCTCCATATTTAACTCTTTCATGGAAAAAAAAAAAAAAGGTAGAACCTCTGAAAGAATGATCAATCAAAAAGACAATTGCCATTGAATAACCATTTCCAGAATAAAATGAAAGTAGGGAATCTCAATTAAATAGTTTATTTTATGTGCTGGTTCCTAAAGCTCTAGATGCGCTCTGAAAGCAACAGCATCTTTCTGATGAGAATTTAACTAACACAAAAAAGTGTTGATTTTAACAGCTGACAAATCCCCTATAATAAGGGGCTTAAAAAAAACCAACACAAACAAACAAACCACTTTTCCAGTGATTAGATGATGCAGATGTCAAAGAACAGTGTGTCATATACTCCCTGGAAGGACACAGATGACAGTTAAATCTTTTTAGGTGGAATTTTCATGACTGTATTAGTGTGAGAGAGAAACGGTAGTAATATGCACCACTGAGAGGCAGTGTTATGCAATGAAAAAGTACGTATTTCAATCCCAGACCTGCCACCATCTCAGTACGTGACCTTGGCCAAATCATTTAACCACTCTCTGCCTCCACTTCTCCATCCACTAAATGGGACTAGTATGTCCCAGTTGCTGATAACAAGACTCATTAAAAAAAACATTAGCATATTCATAAAGACAGAGGATTCTGCATATTTTCCCTATGTAGCCAGATTCTGCTAAAGCTAAATCGAGTCCAAGAAAATAAAGAATCATAATCTGGAAGCTGAATGCTTTTCTGGAGGCTGCTGGGGCACCAACTAATAGACTGAGGCCACAAACCCCTCACTGCTTCCACATGTACTGGAAGAATTAATGCAGTTCACCTCTGTGACTGCAAGTGCGATACCATGCCCTCGGACAATGCTCAATAAATATGAGTTGATGACGATATTGACAGGGTGCCATGTACAGTCACAGCACTAAGTGAATTACGAAGTTTAAAATTGTTCAGAAAACTCATTGGATAATTATTAGCAATAAAAAAAAAAAACCCTATCCCTGACCTTATTTACCTTATTGTGATATCATCTCATGCATAATAAGAACATCACCAATCCCTGGAACCTAATAGCCTTATCCTAGTGACTTAGGGAGAATAAAAATCTGGTCATCCCTCAGACCAGAATCAGAATCTGAAAACCTCCAGTATTATCCCTCTGGCGCTCTCCATGGCAATTTCTTTCCTGGATTGTTGTAGAGCTTCCCAGATCTCTGTGATTTTGGCCTCCGGGGCTGATCAACTACACTACCTGTTATGTGTCTATAGCCTTCTGTAGTGCTCCCACACTGACTCTGGTATTGAGACTGGATTTGGCCAATGGGACAGAAGCAAATGTCATACAAGTAAAGGCATGATATGTACTTGTGAATTGGGGCTTGCCTTGTTGAAAGGATGCCACCTCCATAAAAGAAAACCTTGTCTGGCCTCCTAGTGGATGAAAGACCACACGGAAAGAGAGAGGCCCAACCATTTCCTCAAGTCCAGCCCCCACTTGAATGAGCAGGGGGATGTAACCATGTGAGTGAAGTCAGGCAAGTCTGGCCAAAGAACTGCCCAATTCCAGAATTGGAGAGATAATACTCTTGTTTCAAGCCACCAAGCTTTGGTATAATTTGTTATCTAGTAGTAACAGATAACAAATTACATAATGGCCTTTTACTGATTATTCTCAGTTCTACAGTCAGAGTGATTCTTTTTGTACTGTAAGTCAGATAGATTACCTAATTCCTCAAAACCCTCTAGGAGCTCCTTCTCTCACCCAGAGTGAAAGTGAGTCTTTTCCAGTGTTGGAAAGATTTGACATGCTTTGTCCTGCCCACAGTTTACAAGATCTCAAATCCTACTAATTTCTCCCTCATTCTCTTCCCACCAGCTATGGCACGCCTCTGCCTAGAATGTTCCTCCTTGTGAACATGGATTACTCTCTCACCTAACTTGACTGTTTCCCACAACATCATTTTTTTTTTCCAGTGATGCCTAATCTGATCATCCTATTTAAAACCACAAACCACATCACTCCATCCCCCCAAGATCCTGCTTCCCCCTTCCCCTTACCGTTCTTTCTTTTATCCACTTAACACTAACAAATCACTATAGAATTTGCTCTAACAAATCACTATAGAGTTTGCTTATTTTGGTTGTCATCTGACTCTTGGAATATAAGCTCCAAGAGTCCAGGTTGTTGTTCCTTTGGTTCACTGTTGGATTTGCACCACCTAGGACCATGCCTGGTCCATGGGATAGATCAATAAGTATTCGCTAAATTATAAAATAATCCTGCCAGGTTAAGGTGCCCAGAGCTACAGATTGGGTTCTGTGTTTTGTTTTTTTAAAAGATTTTATTTATTTATCAGAGAGAGAGAGGGAGCGTGAGCGAGCACAGGCAGACAGAGTGGCAGGCAGAGGCAGAGGGAGAAGCAGGCTCCCTGCCGAGCAAGGAGCCTGATGTGGGACTCGATCCCAGGACGCTGGGATCATGACCTGAACCAAAGGCAGCTGTTTAACCAACTCAGCCACCCAGGCGTCCCAGTTTCTATGTTTAATGAAGATACTGAGAGTGGGTAGAATCCTTAAGTGAACACAGCTGATGCAATTTGCAAAGATTTATGGAACATCACTTGACGGAGCAGAGAAGTAGCCTGTGGTCAAGGGAAAGAGAAGGTCAAGAAGGTTGTTTGGGAAGTATTTCATCCGGGAGTTTCTTCAGCAGGTACCTGAGACCTTCAGTGAAAAGCAAAGAGAGGTGACTCTGCATCAGAATAGCCCCCCCCCCCAAAAGGCTCAGGAGGAACCCAAGGGAAGGAAAGCAGACTCTCCCACCCTGCTTGAATCAAGAAAGCAAGTGGGACAAGGGGAAAGATGCATCCGAGGGGTAAATCTCGTCTTTTTTTTTGGAAGTCAAAGTTTGTGTTGTGCTTGTACCTTTCTCAGGGACAGCCTAAAACTAAAGAGAAACACCTCTGAGGCTTTGTCTTTTCATGTCGGTATCAGGGTAGAGAATGCACCCCGCAGAACCCTGTTATGGACCCGGGCACGTGCCTGGGGACGGGTCACACTGGCGTCGATTTCCTGTAAACACATATATTACAAGACTTGCCACCGTTTTCTTAAGAAGCCAGCACCTGATCTGACTGATCCCAAAGTGGCTCAAGCACCAGTCACAGGCTTCCCTTTAAATCCTTGACTTGGCATAAAAGTCCATCTTACAAAGGCTCAGCCTGGGCTGCCAGCGCGGTCCAGGTTGCAGCACAGGGGTGCGGCCAATAATTTACCTTAGTTAGTGCCGAGCAGACAAGACCCGGGATGACTTCACTTCACCTCACTGACTCAATCTTTGGGCAAATCTCATCCGAAACCATCCATTCTCCGCCTTGCCCACACCTCATTTTCCCTGTTGCTCTGCAATTATTTATTATCTGGCTCAGTAATTGTATTGTTTATAGCAGCCGTACAAACTCTATTGTTAGGGCGGGGGGGGAATGCCTCCTTGCCCAACTAGATTCTCTGGTGTGGGGAATAAAGGATGTCGGTCTCTTAGAGCTCTTAATATACAGCTCTCTATGTTCAATTTCCCTAAAAATGAAAATTGCCAAAAAGCAAAGTATGCAGGAGATGTATGGTTGGATGCTACGGCAGCTTTGCGTTCCTGCTGATGGATGGTGTCCCCGGATATCTGGGAGCGCTCACTAGCTCGCTACCACAGCTCCCGCTATCAGAGAAGCTCGCAAATCCAGCCCTTTGGATAGCCAGTGCCCCACCCCCACCCACTGTCTCTGTCACTGCTTCAGTTAGTCATTCATGGCCTTTTCCAAAACCAAAACACCAATAGGCAGAGTGATACCACAGCCCCAGCGGATGAAGAAGCTGACAGTAGTTCTGGGACTCAGTATCATTCATTCATTCATTCATTCATTCATTTATTGGGTGGCTCTCATGTCTATATTCCAGCATCTGATCCCACTTGACGTAAAGTATTTACTTCATGATTTTGTGGTGGGGGAAATGTCATTTAGAAAAAAATCCCTTTCACTTAATTACAAAAGATGTAAATGTGGTCTCACTTGTGGGGAAAAAAAGTTACTCTTAACAATGAGGTGTAAATTGGTGTCTGCTTAATCTGTTCGCAGTAGGAATAAAGCCTCACGCTCCCCTCCTCGCCCTTATTTTTGAAGTAGTACCTGGGAAATTAATATTTTCTCTTGCAGCATCTCTGATTTCTTCAGGAACCGAGAGAGAGGAGTTTCATGCTTGATCCTTCTATCGACTGTGGGAACAGTTCCTTTGTTCTGTTTCCAGCCTCTCATGTGAACTGTGGGGCTGCAACCACATTGCCTGACCTCAGTCACGGGCAGCAAGGGTCCAGCCTTCTTTGGCCTCTTTCCTCTCCCCAACGACTGTGGCCTCCTGCATGTCCCGAAATGGAGTCAAATTAATAGGGAAAGCAGAGTTATTTCTACAATGACCTTGTGCTCCCTGGGAAATTACAGGCACTATTCTTTCACTTAGGATGTTTTACATTTCAAAGAACTTAGCTCCCTTTGATATTAAAGAACGGACTGTGCGTGTAATTGTTATTGTTTTCTGACCTTTGATAGGTTGATCAGACCTGCATCGGGTTTTCCAGAATGTGGTTTGGTTCCAAAGGAAAGGACTGGGTTCCTCGTCAAGGAATTCTGACAAGGGGGACCGACGTTAATTGGTTGAGAGGATAAATGTACTGAGGTACATAAATCCTTAAGAAAAATGGTGAATTTGATTACCTCAGTCCCTGTGTGGGTAAGAGAGGGTTTCTCAGCACTGGTGCTCTTGACATGTGGGGCCCTATCACACTTCATTTGGGAGGGCTGCCTTGTGTAGGATATCCTACAGAATATCCCTGGCCACTGTCCTGGCCTTCTGCCCTTCAGGGGAATCTAATGTCTCCAGATACTGCCGCAGCCTCTGGAGAGCAAAATGAACCCTAGTCGAGAACTGTAAGGTTAACTTAAAAAGTGGTGGTGGTGGGGAGTCTTTTTGGGTTCTGAAATGTATGGAATTGACTGGCTTAAATGATAATTAATATAATAGTAGCTAACAGGTATTGAGAACTCACTAGGAACTAATTAGCACAATGCTAATTGCTTTATATGTTTGATCTCATTTGATCCTTAAAACAAACCTATGAGGTAGTTGTTATGAGCTGCATTTTACAGTTAAAGGAACTGAGGCTTAGAGGAGTTAAATAATTTGTCCAAGACTCCTGAGCTGGAAAGGGGAACAGTTAAGTATGCACAAAGCCACAGCTCCATGCACCCCCCTCTCTTCTCTTTCTGGCTTGCCTACTCTCCCTGTGGTCATAATCTAAGTATCTAAATTAAATTTAGGAGTTGATTAAGCACCACTATGTTCAGGAACTTCACCTACCAGCTAGAAAGGTCTAAAAACCTAAGACAACGCTTGCCCTCAGATAAAGTATGCAAAATAGAAAGTGTAATACAGAAATAAATAAGGGAAATATGTGGTAAGAGACACCAGAAAGAGAGCAGAGGTCAGAGTGCTTGGGTCAGTGCTTCTCAGACCTGAGTGTACGTAGGAATCACCTGAGGTCTTATTAAAATGCAGGTTCAGAGCCCGTGTGGACTGGGGCCTGGGATTCTTATTTCTAACCAGCTCCTGGGCGATGAGGCGGCCAGTCTGAGGACCTTGCTTTGAGCAGGGAGTCTCTATTGTGCTGGGAAAATGTAGCTTCGAAGCTTTTGAGAAGTGAGGCCCAACAGTATGTATGTGATGTGCCAAGAAATCATCCCCACAGAGTGGAAGGGGTGGGCGGAGGCGGTGGGGATTGCCTTGGCCGTGACAACCACCCTTGTCTCTCAGCACTTCACTTGGAACATGGACGGTATGCCTACTCATGTGGACTGCCCACGTATCAGCTAAACATCTGCCGTTTTAAAGGACAAATATTAATTTGAAGCACGAAAACACCTACCCATTGAACATAAGTTCTTTCTGCAAACAGATTACATTCTTATGATCGAATTTTTACTTTCAGAAGATAATACTTCTCTCTTCAACCTACTAGGCTGTCGGCTACATAAAATATATCATTCCCCCTCCAGACTCTGTGACATGAATGACTATTGAACTGCAATTGGCCAAGAACTTATGCAACAAGGAAAAAAAATATATATATATATATGAAGTTGAAACCAAAAAGGGATTTTTTTTTTAATCCATTGCAAGTCACAATTAAAAATTACAATTGTAAGAATTATAAACTAAACTGCCCCTTGTTTTAGCTGGGCTCCAAGAGAGAATCAAATCCTGTAACAGATATTCACAAAGAAATGGTTTAGGAACTGACCTCCATTAGTGGTTGGGACCTCTTCACCCAGACCCCAGTGACTGCTGCAGATCACTTATTGCTTTGTGACATCTGGGTTTGACCATAGGTCATAAGGAAGGGAATGATTTTGAGTCACTTGAGTCTCTGAACACATTCAGCTAATTTTCCACCCACGTTTCAGGGGGACACAGGAGCGAAACGATTCACTGGGGGTGTAGAGAAGAGCCATACTGAAACAAAGGCCGAGAGGCTAAGAACTGGAATCACTCAGTTGCTAATGCTCAGGTATAACATGGGCCAGGATGGACTATATGTGAAGTTATAGGTATCACCACCATCCACATTGCATCGTGCTGCTGGGTTAAGATTGTAAATTTAGGTTCCTTCTTTAAGTGTGTTTCCTAGGCACGTGCTATGTGTCAGAACCTCCTATATCAGTTACTCAGAAGGGGAACTGTCCTCAAGGGTCAGTGAGAATCAGGTGTTTATCATTCATGAGTCATTCGGGTCACACCCTCAATGATTTTTGCCGTATCTACTACTGCCTATACTGATATTTACTCAGTATTTTCTCTTTAGGTGATTTCACTTTCCACCGTTTTAACTTGGCCTCATCTTAAGCAATGACAGCGTGAAAATATATATTTGAAATGCTTCTCAAGGCTGACCAAACCGGTAGTTAAAATACTAATACACGCTTCGGTGACTATGGGCACACGACGCCCCAGCTTGGGAGTGGCCACCGCCACAACAGCCACCTTGGCTTAGCTCCCAGATCCTCCCACCAATGATTCAGCAACGTCAGAGGGGTCAGGCCTGGTACAGGAGGGGGTTTCTAGTCCTCTGATACTACACTCCCGACAGTGTCTGTTCTGATTGAGGTGAGCCCTCCCTTAACTGTTCTGCTTCCACTAAACACTCAAGGTTTCTGTTTTTGGGGTTTTTAGAGAGTGTACACATTCATCTTAAAACCAAGATAGGGGCGCCTGGGTGGCTCAGTCAGTTAAGCTTCTGATTCTCAATTTCGGCTCAGGTCACCCTAGATCTGAGGGTCATAAGATCATGCCCCTTGTCAGGCTCTGCACTCAGTAGGGAGTCTCCGGGAGGATTCTCTCTCTCCCTCTGCTCCCTCCCCTCCCTCTCTCAAATAAATAAAAAACAAAAAAGCAAAAATGAGAAACCAAAATAAACCCTTCTGCTGCAAAAGGCTATTGCATAGTGGTTAGATACACCGAATCCGTGGTCTAAGAAGTTAGAGTTTTTCCAAGCTTCAGATCCTCTCTTCTGTAAAATGTACCTAATATTAATAATCCCCAACTCGTGGATTAAATCAGGGGTTTTCAATCTCATCCTATTAACCTTGTAGGTCAGATAATTCTTTGTTGCAGGCTACTGTTCTCTGTATGGTATGAGATTTAACAGCACCCCAGGCCCCTGGCCACTAGACGCCAGTAGCAGCCCCGACCCTCAGTCTTGGGAATCCAAAATGTCTCTGGACATGCCCTGATATCTTCTGGGGGAAACACTACACCCCTGTGGAGTACGACTGGACTAAACAAATCAACCATGTAAACTTCTCAGCCTTGTATCTGGTACATAGACCTCATACACTATGACCTCACTTATTAAGTGCTTCCTGTATGCTTGGCAGGCTTTTAAGCACTTTAACTCTATTATCTTGTTGGAGCCACACATGACTTGTGAGCTAGGCCCTATTATGATTTCCATTTTACAGATGAGGAAAATAAATGCCAGAGTGGTCAAATTAACTAAAATTCCACAATCGGTGAGTGGCTGAGCCATAATTCTAATGCAGGGAATCTGTCTCCAAAGTTCAAGCTCTCAGCCCTTTGGTTTTCCTACCTTTGGGGAGGAAGAAGTCTCTGGAAAAATAGGCAGCATGGTGACCATCATAATAAGGTTGATTATTTAAAAATTCAATAGCATTCAATAGGTTAAGATTTTCATATGGAGAAATTATATTCCAGTGAATGAGACTGACAAGTATACAAGATACCTGATAGGAAATTCAAATACAGATTATCTGCAATTAAATGTTTATATGCCAGTGGTTTGTGTACACACACATACACACTTTTCTCAGGATGGTTAGAAAAATCTCAGCTTTCCCCAAACTGATAGACATTTAAAAATTTAGAACTTCTCATGTCAAATAAAGAAATGTGCATCATGCAAGAACTGGTATGCTGGCAGGGGTGGGGTGGTTAGGGAAACCAGGAACTATGCAGAAATGCAGTGTTGGAGTAATCAGGCTGGGGCAATATGGTGGCCTAAAAGAAGGATGATGACAGGGCACCTGGATGGCTCATTCGGTTAATCGTCTGCCTCTTGATTTTGGCTCAGGTCATGAGCTCAGGGTTGTGAGATCAAGCCCAAAGGGGCTCTGGGCTGGGTGTGGAGGCTGCTTTGGCTTCTCTCTCTCCCTCTACCCCTCCTTCTCTCTCCCTCTCTAAAAAAATAAATAATCAATAAAACAAAATAGGAATGATGACCAAGGGATGGGGAGCACCTGCCGCACTCCCTGTGGGTTACTAAACCTAGGCAGCCAATAGACCTTGTAGGCATTGACACAGACAGACTGGGATCCATGTGTCAAGGCTGGTATAAAAGCACTTGGGAAAGCCCACTCAGTTACTGTGGGAGCTGGACAGCTAATTCTCCTACCTGTCCTTCTTCTTACCGGAAGTGAAAAAGAAATACTTTGTGGCAATAAATGCCCCCAGAAAATGATGTATATATGTATATGTATATGTATATGTATGTGTATGTGTATGTGTATATGTAGATACACACGTGTTGTTACCCCTGACAAACAAAAATTCATGCACAAAGGTGAAAATAATACAAACAGAATAAGCAGATGTAAACATAGGATTTTGATATGGAATATGTACACACGAGAGAGAAAGTGAAACAGAGTCTAAGAATAACGACTGGGAAAGATACCGGTTATTTCCTTCCTTTAAAGTTTTAGAATCCAGGCTAACGTTGAATTAATAACTTTGTCATTGTTGAACACAGAAAAATGGGAGCTTTTCTCCATTTGACTGAAAATCTTTGCATTTCTACCAGTCTGAAATAGAAACTTGCAATTAAATCAATTAAGCAATGAAAATCAAATATTCCATTAAAATCTAATTTTCCTCATATCTGATTGGTTGTAACTCAACTGAGTTGGAAACAGATGAGAGAGGCAAAATGATTCGAAGTCTGAGACATGGAGACAGGAGAAAGGGAACATTTTAAATATGTTCATATAAAATTGAATAAGGGCATTTTATTTTCCTTCTGCTCGTGTAAGTTTAGCCATTAGGGGTTCCCCAAACATAGGATTTCAGAACCTATTCTGCAGATTGAAATGTGAGTAACAAGATGCCTTTCTTTTCTGTCCTCTTGTTGCAAACATGTCCTTGAAGTTTTTTTTTTTTCTCTTAAGGAATTTGAAAAGGCTAGTCCACACTCCATTCAGAAGGTGCTGTGTGTCTTTGTGCACTCTAGCGGGCCTCGAATGTAGGTGCTCTAACCAACAGATTGGGATCGGCCATGTTTGCTAATTCCAGGAGTTACTGTTACCCAACAGGTCAAGGAGGGATTTAACCCTCCTCGTAGCAAAATGGAGGCGCTTTCTCTTGGAGACGTTGGAAAAGAATAAGCCCACTGACTTAAACATTCTTTTGCTCCTCTGTCTTTAGAGGTGAAGACACAAGCTGGCTACTTTTATCCCGGCCATCACTCCAGGGAAGGAAGGCCAACTATCAAAGGATGGAACAGAGAATGACTCCATTAGTTATCTAAAAACAAAGTTAGTGGGGAGAAGACAATAATTTTCTGGTAAGATGCCTTCCCAAGGTTTGACAGACAGCAGGATGGCCTCCTGAGTCTGAATTAAATGTAATATATTGAATGTGAATTTTAAAAATAGAATATGTAAATAGGCAAAAGAAAAGAAGAAGAGAATGAACCACAGTGTGCTTCAAATTTTAGATTCTATGGTGCTGTTGGGTCAGTATTTCTTAGAAAGGCTTTTCTTAAAAATTCACGCGTCAGTCATTTTTAAGGCCTGAACTGTTGGGGGCTTTCCAGAGGGCTGCCATAGGGAGCCCCAAGTGATGTGAATCTGAGAAAGGGTAGAGAGAGCCACAGAACCTTTTCCAAGTGTCACTTAGAATGTGTGTGTGTGTGTGTGCATGTGTGTGTGTGTGTACGCGTGTGTGCATGCGCAGGTGCACCCCTGTGTCTATGTGCTGAGGGAAAAAGGGAAGGATTCAATTCATTGGACACCCATTAGTTTCCACAAAATGGGAAATTTGTGTTTTTAATCCTTAAGTTTAAAAAAATAATAATTTATAAGGATTTTCTTTGCTTTGCTACTCACACTCCCCCTGCCAAGCATCTGTCTCCTCTGAGCAGTTGGAACAGGTTGGAGGAGGAGGAGGAGAAACAGAACAAGATAGAAGTTCTTTGAAAATAAACAACTGCTTCTGAGTTTCTTATCTCTGCCACCCTCTCAACCCAATCCGTTTTGTGGTGATAGAGATAGTGATTAGGAACATGGGCCCTGGAGCCAGGCCGCCTGGTTCTGAATCCCAGCTGCTCTGTTTACCAGCTTAGTGACCTTGGGCAAATTACTGCTCTATGCCTCAGTTTTCTGAAAGGCAAAATGCAAAAAATAAAAATAAAAATAAAAATAAACTGTATACACGTTCTAGGGTTGTTATGGGAGTTAAAAGCATTCTAAGTGCCTCTCGGTAGCTGAGTATTCATGGCCCTACATACACCTGTCAATGCTATAGCCACCCTGATAACAATACGGCAACCCCCAGTCTCTTTTGCCACTGGATTCATTTGAAAACTGTGTGGTGAGGTCGCTGACTCCAAGCATCTGATCAGAACAACTGTCAGAAAACTAATGGGAAATAATCATTGCTCCTTTTAAAAACACATATGCTCAAGTCTTTTGAAGGAGCTTGACTCGGTGAACATGTTTTATGTTCAGAGTATAACACATCCAGCTACTGAGTCAAGGAATGGTGACCTTCCTTACTACAATGTAGCCATTCTCGAGGCAGGTCCAAAACGGTGTCATTCTGTTTTAGAACAGAGGCAAATAACAATGTATTGTCCAAAAAGTCAGAAGGTGGTACCGCAGAGGTAAGTGAGGCAGTGGATATTGCTCTGGTGGTAATTCTGAACCAAAAATTAAATTATGTCTGGGGAAAGCCCATCTGTTCCATTGAGTAATTCCCAGGAGCTGTTCTGATGAGAAGGAAACCCTGTCTGAGGAACCCATGCCCCTGTGTACCACGCTGTTGCCAGATCTGAAGAGGATCCTTCCATTCTGACAGCGGGAGACCCCATCTTGCCCTCCTCCTCCCCTTCTGAGGGAGACAGTTGGGCTCTGTCCAGCCTGTCCTGCCCACCTGGAATCTTCCAGGCCTTTCGGTCACAATACTGCTTTAGAAAAGTCTGTGTGAAGGAGAGGGCTCTGGTATTTAACTCCATCCATCAATGTCAACCCCTCTTTCCCCTCTACCCCAACAGCTTGGTACATTTACCTAAAAGCTGAATAGCCTAAATGGATGGATTTTGTGCTGGTCTCATTAGAAAGGGAAATTAGCCAGGCACCGTTCAGCTGTGCAGAAGGCATGCTGATCCTGAAAGCTTATTCCAACCCCTGCCCCCAATCTTTTCTTCATCACATATGATGTCCATGATCCCTTTAACATTTCTTAAAGCTTTCATTATCTACCACTCCAGCTCACAATGAACACAGAGATCCTGGTTCCCATCTCCTCTCATTGCCTTGCAGAAAACTGGACACAGACCTGGGGCCTATGTGAGGGTCAATGAGCTCAACGTGCTTTCACGCTCTTCTACACCTGTTCATATATTGAGAGTCTGCTTTTGAAAATCAGGATTATTGACTGACATGGTGCTTGATGTTTCGGTTCCTGCTTGCCCCTTCAGCCCCAAGCACACCACTCTCCTCCAGCCCTTTATTCCTGCCACACCAGCCTGCTATCAGTTATTTGGAGACCCTGGGCTCCCTGATCCCCAGGCCAGGGCTCATACTATTTTGTATGTCTGCTCTTCACATAGTTCAATCTCCATTGTTTTGTTTTCAGCTCATGACTCACCTCTTTGGAGGAATCTCCGATGCCATCAAATGTGATCAGTTTCCTTGGATATGTGTTCCCTAAAATCATGTTTCTATTGCTCAAAGCATTTCTCCTCAGCTTGTTTTGATATTTTTATTTGTTGCTTTTTTGATTAATGTCACTACTAGAATGTAATTCTGGTCCGTGGAACAGGAACCCATATCTCTCTCTTTCATTCATTTATTCACTCACTCATTCAGTAACTTACCATTGCACACCAGCATCTGTTGTACTGTTTGGCAACTAGCCCGTATTTACTAGATAGTCAGCAAATGAATATCAGGACACCACAAGGAGCTATGGTATTAGGGCGTTTAAATTTATAATTATCCTATTTCTCTGTCAGTTTTGATCTCCCTAAAGGCAGTACCAGAAGAACTCTCAGTCCTATGTACAATAGACATTAATGGAACATGCAGGTCATCTTAGATGCCTAAAGCAGCGAACTCCACCACCACGAATAGGACTGCAAGGCTAGGAGGCCAATGGGTTCTGTACAGTATTCACATGCACCCCCTCGCTCTTATTTCATGAGGGATAAAGAGATAAGAGTCTGCTTTTGGTTCTTCATAATCTCAGTGGCATTCAGTTTTAGCTAAATAGGGTGGATTTCTAACCAGTGTTTTTTTTTTTTTCTTAAGTTTTTGTTTTTAATTCCAGTTACTTAACATACAGTGTTAGATGAGCTTCAGATGTACAAGGTAGTGATGTAACACTTCCGTACATGGTCCGGTGCTCATGGCAAGTGCGCTCCTTCATCCCCATCACTTAGCTCACCCATCTCCCCAACCCACCTCCACTCTGGTGGCCATCAGTTTGTCCTCTGTAATCAACAATCAGTGTCTTGTCTAACCAGGGCTTTCTAACCAGAGACTGATAGGAGAGGCTCTGGAGAATCACATAAAAATTAAGTGAAGGAATTATAATTCTTCAAAATAATTTTAAGTGTGACCATTGAAATTTCTTGTTGAACTAAAAAAAAAAAAATACTGTTTGGCTATGCCCAACGTATATTTCAGTCTATCTGCTGCTTGCTCTTTAGGACTTCATCTTGTTCTGATTAATCACACAGCTATCCCAAGCTGTTTGGTGCAGGTGGACCAAGGATTTTGTCACCTTGCCTGGCATGTTATTTACGATAGCTTTCCACTAAAAATGACCTAGAGATACATTCTAGGGCACTTGAGAATTTGAATCAGTAAGTAATAAGCTAACGTAATTTATTGCAAGTACTATATCATGCTTTTTTCCCCCCAGAAAACGCCCAACATAGCATTTCAGTGAATGAACAATCAGATAGCAATCACCATGGAGCTGGTGTGGACTTTGCTTCAAGAAGCTTTACCCCAACCTTCTATTTCCTTACCAATGGCCTAGAGGTCAAAACCCCTTAGGAGGCCTCACTTTTAAACCAGCTCCCCAGAGGTTGCGATTAATAGTTCTGATAAAGAACAAGCTGGGGACCTTTCATATTTCATAGAAATAAACATTTTTCCTTTCAAAGAAGGTACACAATAGAGTTAGTTTGTGTAACCATTACCTTGTAAAAAATTAGTAACCAGCTTTGGTGAATTAGAGAGAGAAAGAGAGAAACAGAGATGGACAGATAGATAGATGAACTTACCTGTAAGCTTACATTTTATGTGTTAATTTAGATATTATTTATATCTATAGCTCCCCAGAGAGAGATTTCATTCTTACAGGCAGATAAAATAATCTGTAAACTTATGTTCTGCTTATGGATTCATTTATTAGTTTATTATAAAAGATATATATTTATACATATGTTTATCGCTTACAGATAGGTTAGACAGACAGATAGATAGATAGATAAAATTGTCCATAACTTTATAATTTGCTTACTTCTTGGGTATTTATTAGATTTTTCTCATGGGAATAGGAGCAGACTGAGAGCAGAAATCTTGTGTTTCTTGCTCACATCTCATTCCCAGGGCCTGGGAAAGTGCCTGGCACATAGTAAACACGATTTGCTGAATTACTAAGCACTCTACACTCTACAACACGTAAATGCCCATGCACTACTATACAAGGAGTAACCCACCCAACCATTTATACCTCATGGATGGCTCAAGGGATTTTTTTTTTTTTTTTTAAATACCCAACAACGTCCCTTAGAAGACAGGAAGAGAGAACATACTGGAAACACAAGAAGGCTGCTTAACTGTATTATGGTCCTTCTGTTCGAAAGACTATTATACAGCCCCCCCCCTTTTTAAGATTTTATTTATTTATTTGACAGATAGAGATCACAAGTAGGCAGACAGGCAGGCAGAGAGAGAGGAGGAAGCAGGCTCCCTGCTGAGCAGAGAGCCCAATGCGGGGCTCGATCCCAGAACCCTGAGATCATGACCCGAGCCGAAGGCAGAGGCTTAACCCACTGAGCCACCCAGATGCCCCCTCAAGGGATTTTTATAGGCAATTTTGATCATGCTTTATCTTTGCTCTCCATGGTGACAGTGACTTTAGACTCTTCCCTCAAATAGGGCAACTCCACTATATCAGAAGGTTCTTCACTGTGTAGAAATCACTAGCATCACAGGGATACCCTTGTTTGACGTGATGTTTCGAGTACTGTCACTGTGTCCAAGATTGGCCCCTCTACAGAAACAGGCTACACTTCGGTGTGGGGCTACTAACAAGTGTTTGCACACAAGCAGGGGTGTGTCAATCTTTGTGCATAATGAGGTTACCCTTTCTCCCTCCCCAAAATGGTTATAGCCATACACGACCATCGCTTAACCAAAATAGAAAGCGCTTTCTGACTCCATGGCGGAACAAGAGTATTTATACGATATTCTAATTCTGCAAGGCAAGAGTTGTGAGAGACTCTGGCAATAATGTAAATCAAAGCCGAGGGAATCCAGCACCATAATAAAATCGATGCTGGGTGCAATATGCTTCCGGAGAAGAGCAAACCAGCAGTGTGCACCATTGCCTGTCACTTGTAGCTAGGTACTTACACTGCGCCATATGCTGGTTTCTTTAAGTAACCCATTACACAGAAATTAAATATCTTGTGACAGATTGTTTTGACAGTGGAAAAAAAAGAAAGCGGGAGAGAGTGGGAGAGATTTAATTTTTTTAAAAAATGCATTTGACTGAAGGCAAAATGTTAGGTAGATGTTAATTTAACAGATGTCTAGTTTTGCATCATCAGCCTGAAACGGGCAATTTCTGGCAAGTCTTCTCACCACATCGCAACACAAAATCCTCTCAATTCCACATGGATATGCCTTTCACAACCTTCCAAGTGAGCCATTTTCATTCAAAGGAAAATGCCTGAAATTACTCAGGGAAGATGCTAACACCTGGCAATAGTTTTGAAGGAGGAGTCCATGAATGCACCGAGGTATAATGGAACAAAAGTCAGCTCCAAGCAACTTTTTAGTGGAATAAGAAAGCAGGAAGAAATGTATTCACACTGCAAAAACAGCTAACACATCACAAAGTTACTGTGTATGGGAAAATAATCCCCGCCCCCAAACTGGTTAACTAGTAACTAGTTCTTTTTGCAAATATATGACACATACACTTCAAATCTAATTTTCTGTTATCCTGAGGGTGCCTGAAAAAGAAAGTCCTTTTTTGAAAAAAGATGCTTCGAGACAAAATTGTTCCTAGAATGCATCTTGGCAAAAAGCCTTAGCCCTGGGGCGCCTGGGTGGCTCAGTGGGTTAAGCCGCTGCCTTCGGCTCAGGTCATGATCCCAGAGTCCTGGGATCGAGTCCCGCATCGGGCTCTCTGCTCAGCAGGGAGCCTGCTTCCTCCTCTCTCTGCCTGCCTCTCTGCCTACTTGTGATCTCTCTCTGTCAAATAAAAAAAATCTTTAAAAAAAAAAAAAAAAAAAAAAAAGCCTTAGCCCTTCAGGTCTATATATAAATATATATTATATGTCAAGTATATATAGATAAATACTTAAGAGTTATACGAATACCTAATTTATATATAAGTGCATGAAAGTTAACTTAGGCAGCAGTTCATCCGTTGACATAATGCTAAATTTGGTATTCAGTAGATATTTAATTAAACTTAATTTGGATTTTGTCATTTTACTTTCATTTTGGAGCTAATACACTTGAGTTTTAGGCCACAGACATCTTCATAAGCTTTGTAAAGTTCAAGTGTACTAGACACAATGCTCATGACTCATAGGGGAAATATCCTATGTAAAGTAAAACAAAGCTTATAGATTTTGAATTGGTGTTATCCTCAGTCTTTTCACACCAAAAGATAGGTTGATACTCATTCCTTGGTAGAATCCATAAGATTATTCTAGTATGATCGGCTGAATTCAAGTACCAGTATACACACAGGCCCTTGCACAGTTCCCGTTGTGATAAATATTTCTAGAAAGGAGAGTGGAAGGCATAAAAGGAGGGAGGGAGAGAGTAAGGAAGAGGAGAATTCCACTACAAAGGATTAAGAATTTATTTTTGCAGTTCAAAGGCGGCTCTACAATTCTGCAGGATTATTAATTAGCACTCCTTACTTTAATAGCAAAGAACATTTTACAACCGATGTAATAAAACATTTCACTCTCAATAAACTGCAAATTCTATTGCTCCTCCCTACCCAATGCACAGATATGTTGAACAATCGAAAATACATTAGAGAGCTTGGGTGTGTGAGTGTGAGAGTGTGAGAGAGACCATTTGATTCAGCATTTTTATTTTTAGGTATTTAAAGTAAATGGTCTATGTCTTGTTTTCTGACAGAATATGGCAAAAGGCCATTTTTAAGGGCTGAGAGAGATTAATGATATGATGGCAGCCTTTGGAGAATGAAACAAAATTGGGCTGGTCTCCAAACAATTCAATACAGGAGGTGTGTGCTTATATGTGTGCACATGTGCGTGCATGTGTGCCTCTGGGACACGTAATAAATACTGAGTTAGAGAACACCGTCCCCAGGTAATTCTATTTTACTTTGTAAACATCACAACCATGGGAAATGAGGAAAATTAGCCCTGCACATTCAAAGGGCTAACATGCATATTGGAAAAAAAATTACCAAAAAGGAGGTAGACAGTTTCCACCAACATGCATTCCCTCTCATGAGAGCTGTACCAAGTCAAGGACATGATCTGAAATTGAAAAAATTGGTAGGAAAAAAAATTTAAACCACTATAGGACTGCAAAAAGAATAAGAAAAAAACCTGTCAACACAAAAGATTCCTTTCTCACTCTCTGAAATTCTAATCCAGTAATCATGTCTGCCTTCTAAAGCACCTTTCATCTGACTATCTCCGAGCCCTTTATGGTATTAAACACTCACCGAATCCCTGAGGTGGGTAAAATTATTCTAGTCATTTTACAAATGTATCTTTTCTCTCAAACCTCTCATCCAGGGGAGTGATAAGTCTGGGAATAAAAATCAGGAATCGATGAATGACCAGAGTCCTTTTTCCTTTAACCTGTTTTATAATTACTTAGGGGAAAATTCTGTGATTTTCTCTGGGAAAGTGCCCTGATGAATTGAATGTAAGTTTTTGATTTGGTGTAAATTATCTTAATATATGCTAATGTATTCTTGCTCCTATCCTTGTCTCCACCTTTCCCCTCATCCCTTTAATTGGAAGGATTGAAGAATATGTTGGGATATGATAAAACAGAGAAATAGAAGTAATTAAAAGTGTAAAGAGAAAACGAGTTTAGTGCACATTTCCACATCTTTGGGTCTTAGGGAATGCTATAAGAAACTACAATCAGTTAGCCATGTGACCTTGAACTAGGCATATAACCTCTCCAGGTCTCAGTTTACACACCTGTAAAGAGAAGGTTAAATTATATAAATTTTGAAGTCCCTGATTGCTCTACAATTTATTGTGTGGCTCCACATTCATAGCCAACATGGTTTAAGTACTTTGGCATGAATCTTTACAATAAAAAAGAAAAATAAATCTAAGATAAGTATTTCAAAATATTTCCAAAAATTACATGTGGCTGAGAAGCATTTATATTATCAAAACCATTCTTCCTCTTTATGCCACTGCCTCTCACAGATCCTGAAGAGCAAATACTCCAATTTGGAGCCCACCGCCAGACAGATGCCGGTCTACCAAAATAAGTGGATCTCAAGGATACGTCCCGTTCAGATGACCCCATGCTTTGGACTGACACGATACGAATGTATCAAGTGCAGTTGATGTGACTGCCTCTTTGAAGGTGAGATAAGTGGAGCCTCTATACCCAGATTACCCAGGAGAGGAGGCCAGCATGATGATTGAGGTGTCAATTATGGGGAAGGGGATAGAAATATGGCCTAAGGGTGTTAAGTTGTAAATTACCACACTGGAGTTGACAGAGAGATTAGTTCAGTCTTTGAGTGTGGAAGAAAGCCAAGGGACCATGGAATATCAGATGCTTAGTTGTCATTACTTCTGCCTCCAAAAGCGACCCCTCCCTTTTTAAACTGGAGTCCCTGCCAACACCTCTCTGGAGGACACCTTAATCATGAGACTATCAAATGTAGGCACCCATTCATGATCAATCCTACCCGTTCCTTCCTAATTTAGGCTTACATCTCAGAGAATATTTACCTTCTGTGCAACCTTCTGTCACTTAACTGTTCAGTTCAGCAGTTAGCAAAGACTTAGTGTTAGTCATCTAGGGGAGCTCTGAGCTAACAGAGGCACCAGGATCCATTTCTTGAATAAAGATTTCCTTTTAGGTCAGGGATTGAAACTTTAGCAGTATAAAGTTCACACTGGACGGTTCCTGGGCAGATCATGATATTTAGAGGAGATAATTCCAGAAGACACACAATAGAAGAATTTAAAAAGCCAGGCAGTAGGTTCTGAATTAAAAAAAAAAAAATAGAGAACATTCAGGTCTAGCTCTACAGCAAGTGACATGAATCACTTAGCCCCATGTGTTCTCCATCAGGTAGTCCGTACTACATGCTGATGAAGCCAAAAAGATGCTTGAAGAGCAATAATAGGGTTCAGGTCTCTGTTTCCCCACTTTCTTACCTATGTATTTGAGTAAGCTACTGAATTTCTTATGGTCTTATACTGCTCATCTGTAAAATGCTGATAACACTTGCTAACTCATGGAATTGTTCTGAACATTGAATGAACAACTTCATATTTGATATCAAGTAACTTTTTTCTAAAGCTTATATCATTGCAAATAATTATTATTATACTTGGAGATGCATCCTACATGACAGTACCAAGTTGTTCACTACCAAGACTATTGGTGGTGTTGGCATGTATGACCTATCAAGACTACAAGTGTGGTCATAATTTACACATGGGGGGTACAAAAGGGAGCCCTGTCCAGCGGGATGACCAGCAGATACAATTAAGATTATTGTACCCAAACCAGGAAGATAAAATACAGTCTTAATGCAGGCTATTTATAGAGGGATTTTTAAAGATTCACAAATTTTGGATGCACCCATAAAAGTAGAAAACCATAAATAATATGTGAAAGTATGAATCAGTGGTTTTTGTTAATGCCCTTTTATTGTGTTTGACATATAACACATCATTGGAAAATCATATGTTTTTGAAGATGTAAAAATTAACTATGGTTGTTTTCTTTATCTGGGTAGAAGAGCAATTAACTCTTTTAGGAAATTTGTTTATCCAACAAGACCATGTTTTCAATGTTGGACTTTCATGGTATACCAAGTACTTGAATGATATCATTTGAGAGAAGGGGATCTTTGATCTGACCTCATAAGACTACTTTTCAGTGGCCATTTTCAAAGATTATCAAGAAGACCAAATTGTTTGAATGAAGTTATAGAGGAAAATGAAACACACATAAAAGTATATGTTAAGCACTTACTTGCTGAAAATCATGGCTGGCAGTGTCATCTATGTCATCTCATGTAAGCTTTAGGACAACCTAAGAATCAGGCACTATCTTCAGTTAATGAAGACACTTACACTATAGACAGAGACAGTAAATAACCACGCTGCCAAGCCTCAGATCAAACCCAGGTTTCTTAGGATGCAAATCCGTGCTCTTCACACATGTCAACTGTCCCAACCAGCTTAATTGTTAAAGTCCATCAGCAACAGTTAGAAAATATCTCCAATAACTTGCAAGGGGCACTGAAAAAAGACTATATTATTCTTGGTTATGACAGACTAGATATATAGATGTTATTATATTGAAGGACAGAACTTTATAAAATATGCTTTTAAATACACCTTAAATTATTTGAATAAATGTTAATTTTATCACCTGATTACATGTACATTCCTTCATACCACATTTGGCTGCCTGAATTATATTTTATGCTGCATATTTATTATGTTTTTTAAATTTTATATCTCCCTCTCTAATATCTGCTTCAGGAGGTGAGGGCAAAACAATATTTCATTATTATTTCATTATTTCTGATTCCCCAGTAGAAATTCAGTCTACATTTGTTTAATGAAAGGATGACTGATGGAGAAAGAAATAAGTGAATGAATTAATACATAGATACAGATATATGTATTTATATATTATATATATATGTATTTTATATATAAATACACATGGTTAGACAGGTTTGCATGTTCTAAAATCCAAAGTCTCATTATACAAAGATAATAAAATAAAACCATCTCTGAAGAGTGCCAGGGACGATGATATAAAACCATCCTTTTACACAATTGCCACTACATATATTCCATTGCAGCTATCAATATCTCCAAGCCATAACATGATATTTTAAATATGCCCCTGGTATTATTATTCTAAATGGTATCACTAATTTTCATGCTATGTACTAGGATACTTTAAAATGCACAGCTCGGGAAGATACTGTCTTCTGTGGCTTCTCCATCATAACATACATAAGTATCCCATTTTGTGCTGGCGTTCTCTTCTGAGCTCTATGTCAAGATCACTAAATCACAAAACACTGATGTATCTATATATGCTAAAGGGCCAAATATATACAACCATGTAGTAAATTAAGAGGTGAATTAAGCTCTTTGAACTCTACTCCTCCTCTTAGTAGAGTTATTCCTTGATTCAAAAATCAAAAAACATACAAAAATCATAAAACTATACAAATGATATCTGGGAGCATGATCTTGAAGTGAGCATTGTCAGCAAACCACCAGAAGCTAGAAAGAGGCAAGGAAGGATTCCCTGCGACAGGTTTCAGAGGGAGCACGGTACTACCGACACCTTGACGTTGGACTTCTAGATTCCAGAATTGTGAAAAACTAAATTTCTGTTTTTTTAAGCCATCCAGTTATTTTATGTCCACCCAATGAAACTTACACAATTGACATTATATTTTGCACAGAAGAAAAAAAAACCCTTTAGGACAATGTTGGGGAATCTTGTTGACAGTATGGTATTAGGTCTATTAAATTGTTACTTAATATGGCAGATTATATGCAAAGATGGCCAAAACAGATATTCCTGCTTCTGTATCCATAACTCTTTGCCTTGTGATTTTGTTATTCCTCTTAATAGGAAGTGGAGTTAATTTTCCTTCCCCTTGAATTTGGGCTGGCTTTGTAGTCTGCTTTACCTGATAGAATATATCACAAATGACACTGGACAACTTCTGTGTCTAGGTCTCAAAAGGCATTTCAGCTTCTGTTTTCGTCCTTCTGGAACATGGTGCCAACCACTTACGGAAGCTCAGGCCATCCCGTGGGAGGATGAGTCCTCTTGGAACAGAAACAGTCCCTCTTATCTTGTGTTTCCTATATAAGAGTTCTTAATCTTGAGTGTGCTTTGGAATCATCTAGACGATTTATTAAGACAGATTGCTGAAACCCACTCCTAGTTTTTGACTCAGTAGTCCTGGGATGGTGTCTGAGGATGTTCACTTCTGATGAATTCCCAGGCGACGCTAATGGTGCTGGTCCAGCAACCACACTTTGAAAATCACTGCCCCAGATCAACCAGCCTCCACTTAGGCCCTGAGGTCAATCATGTGACTGACCCCAGGTAAGTTCAGCAGAAGATCTACTCAGTTGACCCACCTGCTCCTGAGTTATGGGGTGGTTTGGTGCATAGCAAGAAATAACTGCGACACCAAGTTTTTCTGGCATTTTATATGGCTGACTCCTCACTTACTACTGGTTTTTATAACATCTTTTAAGTTCTGACTGCAAAGCCATTTATGGTTAACAGAAAGAAAACCAGAGAATATAATGAGAGGCAGGGATGAAGTTCTTGCTTGGGTGGAAACAAAACAAGAGAGATGGCTTCATGTATGTAGGAAATAGATAAAGAAACTACAAAACATAAGCAGAAGAATTAACTACTTTTATCCTGTTTGACAATGACCCAGAGACATTTTCCCCAAATGTTAAGGTGCTTAAGTATCCTCTGAGAAGCTCACTGACATTCAGATTGCAGAGATTGACCCCTCAGAGATTCCGTGGAGGCACTCAAGGACCCAGTAATATGCATTTTTCAAAATAACTACCCTCATTCCTGGTGGTTCTTACTGAAATGGTTTAGGTCTACAGACGCCAAGGAAAGACCTGATGGTAAGTTCCTGGGGGCCCAGACAATGTTTACAAACCTTCACAGAGTTCATATGTAGAAAGGCTCTTGAAAAATGTGTTAAATCACCTGCTTGGTTGGGAACACCTTCTCTTCGATATAAAGAGCACTCTTTATGACTTCTTTCTTCTATTTGCAGTTATAATCACTTTCCTTCTTCCTTCTCTCCTGGCTTTTAAGAAATGGTATAAAATACCCTCTGCTGAGAAAGTTTAAGGGTTCTGGCTCACTGGCTCACTACTGCTACGCCATCCCACCCCACCTCAAGCCCCCTGCTGTCACTTTCCCTAAACAAAACTTGTCCACTTCCCAGAGCACCTCGAGACTGAGTGGGCACATCGAGTACACAAAACAACCTGTGAGTAATGTGGGGTTATTCCAGAAAACCAGCTTTTCCTCTCCCCTCTCCCCAGTACAGCAATCATCAAAAGTAATTCCTATTTCTATATCTTGGCAAGTGATTATATGGTATATGTGAGTCTGATCCTATTCCTCAAATTATTGACTTATATATCAGTCATCTAAAATCAATATAATTTCAAAATATTTTGCTAATGCACAGGGTTTCAGAGAAAATGTATTAATGTTGCCCACAACCTTCAGAGAGATGAAAGGGAAGCCATTATATCCTCAGTTTAAACTTCACTTGAAATGCCTTTAGTACTTTGCAGTCTTGTTTCACAAGAACATATGAATCAATTTGAATTATGGTCAGATTTCAATGTAGATATATTGATTCTAAAAGCCAATCTTACTATTTACATAACTAAACTTTGATGACCGTGTGTGTGTGTGTTATTAAAATTCCTGCTGCTCTAAAACACAGAGATTTTTTTTCAGTTTAGAGAGTAATTTCTAAAGTTTTCAATTTACCCCAAATCCTCCTCCCCCAAAACACCTCACCCTCGGGGGTGGGGGGAGTCTTAGTTATAAAAGATAGGCTCCCTGTGGCATTTAATGAGTTACCCATCATTAACTTCACAGGATACAGTCAATAAATTTAATATGTGTATACTTAAATGAAAGATCTGACAGCCATGAATTGTAAATAGGAATTTGGTATAAACAGAGATTTTTATGAGTAAAAAAATAAGAACAACATCATTGGAACTTACATTAACAATAAATTTTTCCAGGCTACTTCCTTCCTTCAGGTTTTATTAGAAGAGGGAATTGATGTTTGAAGGCATTTAGGGACAAGATGGGGATAATGTACCACAATATTGGAGCAGAAAATCTTCAGTGAAATCATTTTAGTTTAGTATCTATCCCCTTTTCCATCTTACTCATAAGTGGGTGAAAAATAGTACGGCTCCCCTCCTGGGCCATTCACCCTTCCATTTAGAAACCTTCTTAAGGAGGGTGAGGAGGTTTAATAGAGAAATCTAGCTTTATTTTTATATCAGAGGCAATGGGGGCCAAGGGGAGTAAACTTTATGGATTATCTACCATGAGTCAAATACCAAGTGGGAAACTTTATTTAAATAATCCTATTTAATTCTTCAAAGCCTCAGTTTTCATACATTTTTTAAGAGATTCATAATTCCTGTATTATAAACTGAGGGTTACAAATTTTAAATCCCCTACCCAAAGTCACCCAAGCTAACAAATTACAGGAGTAGTGTTAGTTTACTTGACTCTAAAAATGACTCTATTATATCTAAAATTTAGCTCTTAATTCTGGGCGGGCACATTTTTTTTTTTTTCTGCAAAGGGGCAGAGAGTAAATATTTTTAGTCTCTGAGGGCCATATGGTCTCTGTTGCAATTACTGAACTCTGCTGTCGTAGGTGAAAGCAGCCAGACACTGCATACGTGAGTAAACATGACTATATTCCAGTGAAACTTATTTTTAATGGACATTGAAATTTGAATTTCATTTAATTTTTGTATGTCATGAAATATCTTTCTTTCATCTTTTTCAATAACTTAAAAATGTAAAATCATTTTAAAAAATGTTTATTTATTTGACAGAGAGCGAGAGATCACAAGTAGGCAGAGCAGCAGGCAGAGAGGGGGGAAGCAGGCTCTGCTGAGCAGAGAGCCTGATGCAGGGATTGATCCCAGCACTCTGAGATCATGACTTGAACCAAAGACAGAGGCTTAACCCACTGAGCCACCCAGGCATCCCTGTAAAAACCATTTTTAGTTTACGGCCACATAAAACTAATTGAGTAACTAAATTTGGCCCAGGGGCCTTGGTCTGCAAATCCTTTCTTCAATTCCCTAAGAATCTGGAAGTCAGGGGCTACAGTTTTTCATTCTCTGACTCCTGGGAGTACCTCCTCAGAGTGCCTAAAATGGAGTACACTCTTGCCTAACATGTGGTGCTTGGATTGAAAGTGTGGTTCTCAGTGCCCTCATTTTTTATCTTTTCAATTGTGTATTCCTTGCTCTCCTTTTACTTGAGTCTAAATTTACTCCATTGCTGTAATTTGAAATTTTTTCCAAGAAAAATAAAAGTTGTGTCATTTAAAGTTACTGTACCTTAACAAATGCACCTAAAGTGGTACTGCTTTTGCATGCATGAAAGCTCAAAGCCTCAACAACTCCCATGAGCGATTAATCTTCTAACACTAATTAGATATTTGCTAATTAGTGTCTGATGTGTGAAATGAAAAAACATTTTGAAGCTGAAATGAATAGGGTCTAGGAAGATAGGGCTGTATTCCAGTTCCCCCTTTTCCATATTATTATCATATTTCATAAATATTAATAAGATCACATGATACCAGCCACTCTATAAAATTATCTCTCTGAACGAAGGCTTTTGTTTGATATAATAGGAATGTGTCAATATTTTGCATATGGGAGAAAGCACTCAATGAAGGAAAGCATTTTTTCCCTCAATGTTAAAGAGATGTCATATTTCATGAATCACTTTTATGCTCAATCAACCAGTCCTACTGTTTAACCTAGACTACTTCTTCCCATAAGGGAAGGTAGAAAATCTTTCTGCAAATCATCACCTCTCTTCCTCTCTTATGCCCTAATCTCATCTTGGTTTAAAAGAAAACTTAATAGAATGGAAAATATCTTAAACCTATGATTCTGTGCAATGAAATAATAAAAATCATTATAGAATGGTCAATTTCAATAAGGAATTTGACTAGTAAAGGAGAGACATTTGAATTTCATTAATTGCATGCATGAGGACAATCCTAAGAAACCTTATGCCATCTTCGTTAAAAAAAAAAAAGAAAAGAAAAGAAAAGAAAAACAACAACAACAAACAAAACTGTAGAGAACAGGATAGAGTTTCAGTGCTTCCAATTTCACACACATAGTCTGTAATATTCAAGTCATAAATATTAAGTCATGTTGTATTCATAAAATGTAACATTTTGATTTGGAATATTTCTCAAGTGAAAGCCTACATTAAACATATTTGGTTCTGAAAGAAAAGACCTTTAATAATAAACTATTTCAGTTGGTGTGGGATCTTTTGAAAAACCACTCACCTGTGAATGCTGGTCATATCACAAATTATATCTAATTACAGCATTGATACAGTAATTTGAAATGATAGCTAAGCACAAGTTGACAAAGGTGACATTGAAACATAATGACGATGAGATTATCGTTTTCTTAGGCTGACATTTTGTGATTATAATAATGCTGATCAAGATGATTAAAACCATAATGAAGGAAAAGCTCCAAGAACCAGAACAAAACATACTGAGACTAGAGAGAGGCCAACTATCATTTTGAATCCTGCTTCTTCAATAAGAGTTCTCCTGCCAGCATAAAATTAGGAATTTGTACTAGTCCCAGAGACCTGTGGGAACTTCAGTTGATAGACAATGTTTTCTGCCTACTCACAAAAGTATCTGTTTTTCAAAGCTGGAATGAGAGGATAAGGTCATCTATGGCAATTTATCCATGTGCACCGGGGAATTGTATTCCAATTAGCTTGGAGATTGATTATCAACTCCCAGATGCAAAACACCAATACACCATCTGCATTGACACTCAGTTATAAGAATCTTCAGCTTAAAATTCATAATGATCTCAAGGCTCTGCCGTGTTGCAAACACCGAACGAATGGGAAAAGTCTGGCAGACATTACCCTTTCGCTTATGATTAAATGAGAATAAAACTAGACAGCTTTTAATTACCAACAACAGAGAAATGAGTCAAGGGGAATCATACCCAATCAAGACATCACCAGTCAATCCAGCAGGCCGACTGGCTGAACCTGGGAAATGCATAACGTTCTGTACCTGGCCCAAAAAAGCCTATTTAAATTGTATCAAGTTCAAAGTACCTGATGAGACTTGTAATTCCAGCTGAGTTCTGAGCCTTATTTCAAAAATAGAGGATAAATATGTCTCAATTATTAAAAATCACCTTCCAAACTATCTACGTATTCTCAAATTTGTTTTTCATTTACCTATATTATTTGGTGTCTAAAAATATCAGAGATTCATTGATACTCACTTGGAAGTAATTTGAAAAAAAAAAAAATCTATGCCACTAGCTAGGTTAGGTCCAATTGTTCCATTTTGCTGATGAGGTCACTAAGACATAGAGTGCCAAACTTGGACTGTAAGTATTGTTTCTTCAAGGGAAACTCTTCATTACCTACAGAATCCTATACTCTGAAATTTTTGAAAAGATTTATTCGTCCCTTAAAGTGTCAGCTGACTGCTTGTTTTATAGTTCAGATATCATCATGGTTTTGTTACCACCATTTATTTTTCTGCAGGTATAAGAAGGAGGTATGTTACTATGTCAGTTGCCTGATGTCCAAATATATCCCATTCCTTAGTGAAATCTATTTCATTTGTAATCTCCATCCTCCTACATTCCATACTAATGAAACCCACCTGGGTTATAATTACACATTTTCCCAAGGATCACCTATGATTTTAATCTTGCAGTGTGCCCAGGAAGATGGACGAGGACAAGGGTCCTGGGAGTTTACACATCTCCTCACTCAATGTCAGAGGTAGAATGTGGTAGCCTTTTCATAAGGTCTTGTTTTGTTTTTTTTGTTTTTTTTTTTTTGTTGTTGTTGTTGTTGTTCATTTGTTTGTTTTTCAAAAAGAAGAAGAATCGTCATTCTGAAAAAAACACACTTTTCCTGATGGATGAGACTCCTGTTTCTCTACTTTCAGTCAACCTATCCTTAGAACTTTTAATTTTTTATTTCCCATCAAATGGAACTACTGATACACTAATTTGAAATGATAGTTAAGCACACATTGACAGGCGGAAGTGATGCTGTAATGCATATACTTTATGAAGTATCTCATTTATTTCTGACAACACTGTGGTCTCCATTTTACAGATGAAGAAACCCAGCTCAGAAAACTTTAAATCCTTTCAGTCCGTTCCCTTAAAAGTATTTGCTTAGCACATATAGCATGCTGACCACTGTGATGTGCCAGGCATTTGATCTTGAGCCAAACAGACAGCTGAAAGTCTGTGCTTCAACCAACTACAGGGGCTGGTCTGAAGTCTTAGGTCAAGTAACTGATGAGTTCTATCTCTTGCCTGGATCCATGTTAAAATCACATGTACCCCAAATTTCCAACCTCATAGACCTCTATCCTTTCTCACATTTTATCCTTATCAGGAGTCATTAAACTATAGCTCATGGGCCAAATCGAGTCTGCAAATCATTTTGTATAGCACACAGCTAAGAATTTGTTTCCCCCACTCTTAAAGTATTGTTTTAAAAGAAAATAAAAGACTATATGAAAGAAACATTATGGCCCACAGAGCCTTAACTACTTATTTTTTGGCACTTCATAGTAAAAGTTTGTTGACACCCGTTCTTTATGAAGGAAAGTTAGGTTTGCCTTCAAGGTCGTTTCCATGAGTCCTCAATAGCTCTGTACAGACAGTACATGTTGCTGGCTTTAGGGTGTTTGTGGTAGTGATAATTATTTATTTGTAGCTACATTCTAATCATTGTGGTAAAAATTCTTAAGCTTGCCAATTCTATTAAACTGCAGAATAAGCCCAGGTAGGCACTATCATTATCCTATTTGGCAGGTTAAGAGACTTAGGCTTAGGGTAGTTGGGTATCAGAGCATATGGTCCAACAATCAGGCAGGATTCAGACCTTACTCTGTCCAGGCCCATTACTAGCCCAGAAGTAATCTATATACTAAAAAGATAAAGGTGTCCCTTCATGCTGGAAGCAAACTGCTGGGCAAGAGGATCAGGCGGTAGATTTCAGGCTCACTTTTCTCCTTGGCCAAGCTTCCTGACAACCATAAACAGGTTGGGTTTAAAAGCCACATTGCTATCCAATTCTTCTGCATTAACCGCAGTCTTCACTCAGCATCTTCATGTTCTGTACCTTCTCCTTTGCACTGTTTTCTCACTTGTGACTTTGGCTTTTCTACAAGCAGGGTTTAGATGTCCTCTAAGGATCATCACTATGACCACCTCTGCCAGACTTCTCCTTGTTTCTCAGCCTCAGTTCCCCCAGGTTGCATAAAGGCATACCTGGCTTTATTGTACTTTGCAGATACTGCTTTTTGTTTGTTTGTTTGTTTGTTTGTTTTGCTTTTAAGGAATCATAGGCTGTGTCCACTCCGCGTTAAGCAAGTCTATTGGCACCATTTTTCCAATGGTATCTGCTTCAAATTTTGATGATTCTTGTAATATTTCAAATATTTTCATAATTATACTTTTTGTGGTGATCTGTGATCAGGGATCTTTGATGTTACTATTATAGTTGTTTTGGGGCACCACAAACTATGCCCGTATGAGACGGTAAACTTAATACATACTCTGTGCTCTGACTACTCCACCGAACAGCCATTCCCTCCTTCTCCCTCTCTCTCTCCCACCCTTGGGCTTCCCTATTCCCTGAGACACAATACTGAAATTAATTAATAATCCTACAATGGCCTGTAAGTGTTCAAGTAGAAGGAAGAGTCACACATCTCCAGCTAGAAATGATTAAGCTTAGTGAGGAAGGCACATCAAAAGCCAAGACAGGCCAAAAGCTGGGCCTCTTATGCACAACCCTTAAGTTGCAGATGCAAAGGGAAAATTCTTGAAGGCAATTAAAAGTGCTACTCGAGTGAACACATGAATGATAAGAAAGTGAAACTGCCTTGTTGCTGATGTGCAGAAAGTTTTAGTGGTCTGGATGGAAGATCAAAGCAGCCGCAATATTCTCTCAAGACAAAGCCTAATCCAGAGCAAGGCACCAACTTTCTTTAACTGTATGCAGGCTGAGAGAGGTGAGGAAGCTGCAGAAGAAAAGTGTGAAGCCAGCAGAGGTTGGTTCATGAGGTTTAAAGGAAGAAGCCATGTCCTTAACATAAAAGTGCAAGGTGAGGCAGCAAGTGCTGATGTAGAAGCTGCAGCAAGTTCTCCAGAAGACGTAGCCGGGATGAGATGAGGAACAAAGGCAGCGACACTGAACAACAGATTTTCAATGCGGGTGAAACAGCCTATTCTTGGAGGAAGAGGCCATCTAGGACTTTCATAGCTAGAGAGAAGTCAACGCCTGGCTTCAGAGCCTCAAAGGACAGATTGGCTCTCTTGTTAGGGGCTAAAGTAGTCGGCGACTTTAAGCTGAAGTCAGTGCTCATTGACCATTCAGAAAATCCAAAGGTCCTTAAGAATTATGATAAATCTACCCTGCCTGTGCTTTACAGGAAACAACAAAGCCTCGGTGACAAGACATCTGTTTACCATTTGGTTTCCTGAATATCTTAAGCCCACCATTGAGACCTACTACTCAGAGAAAAAGATTCCTTTCAAAATATTACCACTCATTGACAATGCAATTGGTCACCCAAGAGCCGTGATGGTGATGTACAATGAGATTAATGTTCTTTTCATGCCTGCTGACACAACGTTCATTGTGCAGCCCATGGATCAAGGGGAAATTTCAAATTTCAGATCTTATTATTTAAGAAATACATTTTGTAAGGCTATAGCTGCCATCGTGATTCCTCTAATGGATCTGAGCAAAGTCAATCGAAAACATTTTGGAAAGGATTCCATCATTCTGGATGCCATTAAGAATACCTGTGTTGGAAGCACCGGGGCTGGCTGAGCGCGCCAGGCGGTGAGGTTACAGGCTCCCAGACCATGCTGATGGAACATGTGGCTGGCTCCCACCTCAGCGCTGTGGGGCACACATGTGCTGCTCCGTGATTGCCCACCCATAGGTGCCGTCACGCGTCGGGGTGGCAGCGGATGGCAGATGAGAGTGAGAGGATGGGGGACCTGCCCCATGCCTTCGACCTGGCACTGCTCGAATTCCTGGTGCACCGGCTCTCCAAGAAAGTGCTCAGATGCGAAGCATTGGCAAATGAGTTGATTAATGAGGAGCTGGAAAATAGCCTCTCCAATTATGGATGGGATTCCTAATAGTATACCTCAGGCAACCAGGATGACACTTTAAAATAAGAAGAAAAAAAAAAAACAGAATAGGGCTGGATCATACTTAAAATCAACAACAACAGGGGCACTTGGGTAGCTCATTCGATGAGACATCTGACTCTTGATTTCAGGATCAGTCATGATCTCAGGATCAGTATCTCAAGGTTGTGAGATCGAGCTCCCTGTTGGGCTCCATGCTGGGTGCGGAACCTGCTTAAGATTCTCACTTTCCTTCTTCCTCTACAGCTAGAGCTCTCTCTTTCTCTCTTTAAAAAAAAAAAAAGGCAAAAAACCCACAATACACAGAACTAAAAATTTTCAAAATACCACTTACCTTTTAAAAAGTCAGAACGGCAGGTAATCAGTGGGGGGAGAAGAATGTTTCTGTCTCTAACTACTTTGACTGCCCTTATTCTGTTGGTCTCTTTAGCAGGACTGTTCAATTTGGCCTCTGTGGAAGAAAACTTCCCACAGGCTGCACCAGCACAACCAGCCTGTGCTTTTACAGTCTGCTCAGGCTGATTACCATGCTATTTTATATGTTTCTCCACCTTTGGACCTGGATGGGTATTAAACTCTTCAGACATCATTAATACAACCAAAGCCAAGATTATATATATATATATATATATATATATATATATATATATATATAAATGATATATCATGAATGTCTGTCTCTGAAAGCTCAACTACATGGAAATACTGGAAACTCACTTAATTTGTAGGAAAGGTACTTTGCCTTGCTTTTCTCGGAGGTTTAGAACTATGGGAGGCTTACGCTGCTGAAGCTTCTTTTCTTGTACTTTTGCTCTACCCTTGTTTTTTGAAAATTCTAATTTATAACTACCATATTAGAAGAAACATTTCAACAAAGTTTCCTTGGAAATTCATGGTCCCAACCGTCACCTGATGACTTTATTAAGAAATAATTTTTAAAAGGTTAATCATTAAAATTTTGTTTATTTTAGATTCAGAGTACTTGGCAGAGGCACATGTTAAGGATGACTGACATAATTCCAAAGGAGTTATGCTGGAGTAGTTGTAGAGAAATGCATTTGAGCTACCGTGATAGAAGACTACAATAAAATGGCAATTTCATGTACTTGCAAACATTCTGAGTTGGTTAAATTACCTTTGACCCTTTGGCATCAAATGCTTACATTAGTAATAATAAAATAAGATGACTCCCATTTAAAATAAAAAAAAAAAAGAAGAAGAATGTATGTGATTCATGGGAGGAGGTCAAAATATCAACATGAACAGAAGTTTGGAAGAAGCTGATTTTGACCCTTGTGGATGACTTTGAGGGGTTCACAACTTAAGTGGAAGAAGTAACTGCAGATGTGGCAGAAACAGCAGAACTAGAACTGGAAGTGGAGCCTGAAGATGTGACAGAATTGCTGCTGCCTCAAGATAAAACTTGAACGGATGAGGAGTTGCTTCTTACAAATGAACAAAGGAAGTGTTTCTTGAGATGGCATCTATTGTCGAAGATACTGTGGAAATTGTTCAAGTGACAATAAAGCATTTAGATATCACACAAACTTAGTTGATAAAGCAAGGACAGGTTTGAGAGGATTGACTCCAATTTTGAAAGAGGTTCTACTGTGGGTAAAATATGATCAAACAGCATTGCATGCTACAGAGAAATCACTCATGAAAGGAAGAGTCAATCAATGCAGCAAACTTCACTGTTGTCTAATTTTAAATTGCCACAGACACTGTGACATCCAGCAACCATCACCCTGATCAGTCAACAGCCATCAACATCAATGCATTATCATCCAGCAGCAAAAAGATTATGACTTGTTGAAAGCTCAGATGATGGTTAGCATTCTTAAGTAATAAAGTACTTTTTAATTAAGGTATGTAAGTTTTTTTTTAAACATACTGCTATTGCACACTTAATAGATTACAATATATTATAAACATAACTTTTATATGTATTAGGAAACCAAAAACTTCACTTGACTTGTTTTATTGTAATATTCATTTTATTGCTGTGGCCTAGAACTGAACCTATAATATCTCTGGGCTATGCCCATATTCATGAAGCCCTTGGAGATGCAAAAGAACAGCAAAGAGGGGAACCTGGAACAATGCTATGGACAAAATAGACCTATGAGACATATACAGAACATTCTCTCCAATGATAGTACAATACACACTCTTCTCAAGTGCACATGGAACATTTTCCAGGACAGGCCATATGTTGGGCCACAAAAGTCAGCAAATTAAACAATGCTGAAATCATACCAACTATCTTTTCTGACTGTGGTGGCATAAAACTAGTAATCAACAACAAGAGGGAAACTGAAAAACTCTGGACATGTAAACAACACCCTACTGCATAATAAATTGATCAAAGAAGAAATTGAAGGGAGATAAAAACTTTTATTGAGACGAATGAAATGGAAACACAATATACCAGAACTTGTGGAATGAAGCAAAAGCAGTTCCAAGAGGGAGGGTCATAGCTAAAGCAAGAACAATATCAAATAGAGCTAACTCTATAACTTATGGAACTAGAAAAAGAAAAATTGAACCCAAAGCAGAAGAAAGGAATTAGTTAAGAATAGAGTAGAAATAAATAAAATAGAAAACAGAAAAGCAAATTAACCAAATACTAACAAAACTAAGAGTTGGTTCTTTGAAAAGACAAAATTGATGAACCCTTAACTAGACTAACCAAGAAAAAAAGAGAAAGGGCTCAAATAAACAAAATCATAAATAAAAAGGGAACATTACAGTTGATTACAGAGAAATTCAAAGGATCATAAGAATCTACTACTTACAACTATACACCAACAAACTGAACAACCTAGAAGAAATGAAAAATTCTTAGAAACATACAACTTAGCAAGACTAAATGAAAAGTAAATAAAATATCTGAATAGGCCAATTACAACTAGGAAGATTGAACCAGTACCAAAAAATCAGTATCAAAAAATCTTCCAATGAGATCAGATCGCTTCACTGGTGAGTTTTTCCAAATATTTATTTTTATTTACTTTTTATTATTAACATATAATGAATTATTAGCCCCAAGGTTATGGGTCTATGTATTGTCAGGTTTACACACTTCACAGCACTCACCACAGCACATACCCTCCCCAATGTTGCCAAATATTTAAAGAAGAATTAATATCCGTCTTTATCAATCGTTTCCAAAAAAAAAATTCCAAAAAACGAACAAAAAACCGAATAAGGAGGGAACACTCCCAGACTCATTTTACAAGGTCACATCATCCTGATACCAAAACCAGAAAAAGACACTGATAGAAAACTATATTATATACCAGGTCAATATTCCTGATAAATATAAACACAAAAATTCTCAATGAAAAAATAGTAAACTGAATTCAGCAGTACATGAAAGGATCATTCTGAGATTCAAGAATGGTTTAACATGTGCAAATCAATCAGTATGATATATCACATTAATAGAATAGAATGAAATAATAGAATATCATCACCTCAATAGATACAACATACTCAATGGTGAAAGAATGAAAGCTTTTCCTCCAAGATCAGGAACAAAATAAGGGTGCCCACTTTCACCTCTCACATTCAACACCATACTGGAAGTCCTAGCAAAAGCAATTAGATATGAAAAAAAAATCAAAGATATCATAATTGAAAAGAAAGAAATAAAATTGTCTCTATTTGCAGGTGACATGGTTTTATATACAGAAAATCCTAAAAACTCAATAAAAAAGCTGTTAGATACAATCAGTGAATTCAGTAAAATTGCAGGATACAAAATTAATATACAAATATAAGTAGCAATTCTATATATTAACAACAAAATTTATGAAAAAGAAATATAGAAATGAATCGTGGTTACTATAGCTGCAAAAACAATAAAATGCCAAGTAATAAATTTAACTAAAGAACAGAAAGATCTCTAAACTGAAAAATATAAGATGCTGACAGAAAAAACAATAGAAAAAGAGACAAATAAATGGAAAGGTATCCTTGTTGATGCATTAGAAAAATTAATACTGTTAAAATGTCAATACTACTAAAAACACTCCTAAAATTTATATGGAACCACAAAAGATCCTGAATCACTAGAGAAGCTTGAGAAAGAACAAAGTAGAAGATACCACATTTCTTGATTTTAAGCTATGCTATAAAGCCATAGTCATCAGAACAGTATGGTAGTGACATAAAATGAACAGACCAAAGGAGCAGAAATAAAAGCCCAGAAATAAACCCAAGTAGATATGGTCAAACAGTATTTCACAAGGGAGCCAAGAGTACTCAATGGAGAAATCACAGTCACTTAATAAATGGTGCTGGATAATTGGATATTCACATGTAAAAGAATGAAACGGAACCCATATCTCATACCACTCACAAAAATTAACTCCAAATGAATTAAAGGTTTAATGTAAGACCTGAAAACATGAAACTTCTAGAAGAAAACATAAGAAGAAATATCCTTAACATAGGTCTTGGTAATGATTTTTTTAAATATGACATAAAGCACAAGGAATAAAATAAAAAATAAACAAATGGAATTACACCAAACTAAAAAAACTTCTGTGCACAAAAGAAACCATCAACAAAATGAAAGACAGCCCATAGAATGGGAACAATATATGTGAGCCATATATCTGATAGGAGGTTAATGTCTAAAACATAAATAACTCATATAATCAATAGCAAAAAAAAAAACAACAATAACAAAAAAAACAAATAACCCAATGAAAAAAAAAAAAACGGACAAAGGACCTGAATAGAATTCTTCCAAGAAGATGTGCAAAAGGCCAATAGATACATGAAAAGATGCTCACCATGACTAGCTATTAGGGAAATGCAAATTAAAACCACAGAGAGATATCAAGTCATGCCTGTTAGAATGGTCATCAACAAAACACAAGTGATAAAAGCAAATGCTGGTGTGGTTATGGAGAAATGTGCACTGCTGGTGGGATTTTAAATTGGTATAACCACTATAGAAAACAGTATGGAGGATCCTCAAAAAATTAAAAATGAAGTACCATATGACTGAGAAATCCCACTTCTGAGAATATATCTAAAGGTAGGGAAAGCATGAACTTAAGAAGCTATTTGTATCTACATGTTCATTGAAGCATTATTTATAATAGCCAAGATGTAGAAACAACTTAAATGTCTACAGATAGATGAATGAATAAAGAAGTTGTCATCATATATATAGATACAGATATATAGTGGAATATTACTTAGTAATAAAAAATGAGAAAATTCTACCATTTGTAACAACATGAATACTAACTTGAAGGCATTAATTAAGTGAAATAATGAAATAAGTCGAAGATAAATACTGTATGTTCTCATTTATATGTATAATCTAAAAGAAAATCATAAAAAATCATAGAAAAAGAGATCAGATTAATGGTTACCAGAGGCAGGAGTTGGGGTAGGGGAAAGAAGAATTGGAGGAAGGTGGTCAAAGGTGCAAACTTCCAGATATAAGATAAATGAGTACTGGGGATGTAATGTACAGCATGGTGATTATAGCTAACACTACTGTGTGATATAAAGGAAAGTTGTTAAGAGAGTAAATCCTAAGAGTTCTCTTTACAAGGAAAGATTTTTTTTTCTTTTCTTCTTTCTTTGCTTTTAATTGTATCTATATGAGAAGATGGAAGTAGCTGAAACTATCATGGTCATCATTTCAGAATATATGTAAATCAACGATCGTGATGTATGTCTTAAACTTATTCAGTGATGTATATAACTGAGTGGTTAGAGTATCAATAGGAGTCACTTATATTGTATACCCCTGAAACCTTCTGAAAAGGCACATCCAGAAGGCACTGGTACAAGCCAAAAAGGAAACGGGAAAGTCATCTGAACTTGGATTTTAAAAGTTCTATACCTTGGTTAAAAAAAAAAAAAATCAATAATTATTTTCATCTCAGAGTAGTGATCATTTAATATAACCTAGAACAGCCATGTTAACAACATGCTTCTAATTGTCCAAAGTATGAAGAAAAATAAGGAAAGAAGGAATTATATTACAGAGAAACTTTATCTTGAAGACATGGAAAATGCTGGGTTTGTGAGATTGTTGTTTAGGTCTTAGGTATCCTGCAAAGGTAACTATTACGTTAGGAACAAGAAACCATAGGAGTGACAAGGCAGCATGGAAACAGGGTTTAAGACAAGATGGGGGGCAGAGGCAAGTCTCATCAGCTCTTATCTGTGTTATCCCTAGACCATCATAGCTACTCTCCTTACTGACAGTATCTCACCTCTATGCTGTACAACAAATTAATCATCCCAGAAATTATTTCATCATGTCACAGTATTGCTCAAATATCCTTCAAAGGGTTCTTACTGAAAATCAAATCCAATTGCTTTCCCATGGTATTCAATGTAGGGCTGCCAGATAAAATATAGGATATCCAGTTAAATTTGAATTTCAAATAAACAATAATTTTGCTTGGGACCAGCTATGCCAAAAATTGCTTGTTTACGTGAAATTCAAATTTAACTGGGTATCCTGTAATTTTATTTGCTAAATCTACAAATTCAAAGGCATTTTTAATCTGCTCCCAATCTCCCTTTGGAGCTTTATCTTCTGGCTTTCCATTAAAGGGGTTTTCTTGCCCTGTGAATTATGCAAGGAATATTCTGGTGTCCAAAGGTGGCTGCTACTGGCACCCTCACCTGGAATGTCTATTTATTTTTCTCTATATATCCAGCAAAGTACTATAACACAGTCCTCAATGAATGTACTCAGTCCCTGAGAATTACATCTATGAGATGCATATGTTCCTCATTTGACACTCAGTAAATACCTATGGTGTTTCTATCAATATTGTGACATAGTTGGTAGGGTGGCCTTTGGGGTTATTTAAGCCCTCAATTGTTATCCTAGTCTGCCCATTTCTGCTCTGAATGTGTCCTTCCTTATAGATATAGTCAGAGACTCAACATGGCTTAAACCTGAAGCCTTAGAGCAGCTGAGGCGTTCAATAGTTGTCGAAGACTACAAGTCTGGCAAGCGACAGAGCAGGTTTTGGACCTAATTAAGAACCAGTATGTGTCACTTGTAAACCACACTGTTGATTTCTGTTGATTTGGTCCTTCCCAAATTTCCTTCAAATTTTCTTTCTGTCTCTATGCATTCCACCCTACTATGTGCTATAAAGCAGCAATGGCCACCAGGTCAGCTTCTCTGCCTGCAGTGTCTTTCCAAAGCCTCACCCATAATTCATTGTTCTCAGGCCCATCAGAAAATCTTCCTACAACCCCTATGAATATGGTCCCAGCAAGTTCAGGAAGCTTCCTTCCTACCAACTGTATTGGCTTATTTTTCTACATAGTTGATTCTCTGATCCCCATCTACTGTTTTGCTTTAACTCATAACAATCCCTATCCTGTGCATATCCACCCAAGTCATATCTTCTCTGAATGTTACCATTCCTTGCTTCCTTGTTCTGTCTCCTGGTAATCCTCTACTTTCTCATCTTAAGCCATCAAGGTCTTTCATCTCTACTCATATTTCATCTCCTTTAGAAAGCTTTCCTTGATTATCCTAATCAGAAGTCATAGAACCTTAAGTTTGGGAGGAAGACCTCAGAGTTCATCTCATATCATATTCCAGTTTGTACATTCATTTTCTGGATACATATTTTATCTTCATTTTAGATACATACTCTGAGAAATTTGGGAACCATGCTCTCCATATCTTTCCTTTCTTGCATCGTCCAGACTACACTATCTGCCATTTTTTAGAAGAGATATACATACATACATACATACATATATATATATATATATATGATATCCCTTCTCTCTCTCTTTATATATATATATATATATACACACACACACACACACACAAAACACATGAGTTACACATATGAATATATATGTATATACATATTTATATTTCAATTCCCATTAGTTGAAACTAAACACTTCACAAGTCTTTTTTTTTTAAGATTTTATTTATTTATTTGACAGACAGACATCACAAGTAGGCAGAGAGGCAGGCAGAGAGAGAAGAAGGGAAGCAGACGCCCTGCTGAGCAGAGAGCCCGATGGGGGGCTGGATCCCAGGACTCTGGACCATGACCTGAGCCGAAGGCAGAGGCTTAACCCACTGAGCCACCCAGACGCCCAAACACTTCACAAGTCTTATTAACCAATAAGACTTTCAGTGTCTTACAGAGACAAAAAACAACTTTCATAGTCCTTAGATCTTGGGCAAATTACTTGCTTTTTTAAAAGTATTCAGTTTCCTAACCTGCAAATGGGGAGAATATTAGCTCTGACCCCATGGCATGGCCATGAGAGTGAACAACACAAAACATTCAAGGCAGCTTAATGGAAATTCTAAGTAAAAAGACAATTCTAAGTAAAAATGTGCTAAATAAATGAAAGATGTTGGTAGGGGGGTACTCTATTTCTCACTATACCTAGGAAATGTGATCTAACTCACAGCACAAATAAGGCTGTGAAAAGACAACGTGCTGTGTAATGAGGTTTACTGGAGCTCAAATTCAGAGAGCAAAGTGCCTGAGTTCTAATAACTATTATAAGTTAACTTCTTGGGCCATTATTTATTTTAATAAACTGGGAAGGACTTTGATCCTTAGTTTACTTTTTAATAAAAATTATAAACTGTAGTCTTTGAAAACAATAAAAAGGAAGCCTTCAAATCTCGCCTAGTACTTTGAAATCACCAGGAAAAATACATACAGGATGGGGTGCCTGGGTGGCTCAGTGGGTTAAAGCCTCTGCCTTCAGCTCAGGTTATGATCCCAAGGTCCTGGGATCGAGCCCCATATAGGGCTCTCTGCTCAGCAGAGAGCCTGCTTCCTTCTCTCTCTCTCTCTCTCTCTCTCTCTCTCTCTCTGTCTGCCTGCCTCTCTGCCTAATTGTGATCTCTGTCAAATAAATAAATAAAATCTTAAGAAAAAAAATACATACAGGATATTCTTCTATCTAAAGCAGCTACCATCCAAGCACGAAGATGTAGGAACCAAGCCGCTTCTAACCTTTAGCAAGGTTTGCAAACATACTAGGAGGCGTCCTGTGATACTCTGCTGTCATTTACTCCAAGGCAGTCAGTGAAACCTTAAGGCTGTCCTGGACTTGCGGACTGCCGCTCTGTTTTCTTCACATCAGCTCAATCGAGCCCTGGACCCTCTTCAGCCTGCTGCACTCAGACGGGGGAGTTAATGCAGTTAGATTGCTCCTGGGCTTCCAGCTGGACTACTTCAAATGGTATTACTTCCATTTGTGACGCGCATCACCAGCAGTGCTCAAGTTTGAGGGCAACAGCAAACAGACACCTGAGTCCGCTTGCTGGCCGCGGAGCCCCGCTGAAACCCGAGGCAGCGACCTGGCTGTCAATCTGTCAATTTCAACAGCGCTGCGGGGCGCCGGCCTCCACCTACCTGAACCCCACTCTCGAGCGAGGCGGAGTGCTCCCGGCTGGCGCGGTCGGGAGGGAACTTAGCTCGTGGATCGCGAGCCCATTTTGACAACACGGGATTGATGTAATCAGAGTAAAAACTGAAATCCGCCTTTCTTCCGGCAACTGCTATAGTGTGAGAAAATCCTCTTTGGGCCAAAATGAAGAATTTAAAAATCACCCATCACCCAGGATTCTTTGAGGATTAAAAGACATAATGGGGAGAGATACATACTGGAAGTAAAGTATTAAGCTCAGGGCCTGACAGTCAAAACTAAGTACAGCGTGCCTGAAGTTGTTCGCAGGCATGCAAGGTCCATAGACACAGATGTTCACATGCAAACATTCAGACGGCCCTTTCCAGTTTCAATCCTGATTCTGATTCTTTATTTTTAAATTTTATTCCTTGTAGATCCTTGCTTCCCACGTAATCTGTGTGAACTAATTTTTTAAAAAGTTTCCGAACGGACAGATAAATAAAATAGACTAAAACAATGAATTACTAGTAACATGGATATTTCTAATATTCTGAATTTCTTCCTGTATATTACTGTGGATCGTTAGCAGTTTGTTTTGCGATCATACCTTAAGCACCGATGCTTTAGGTACATTCTATGTTGCTCAGTACAAAGGACTATTCTCAAAAAAAAAAAAAAAATGGTCAAGGAACATAAAAGATTTTTGTTTGTGATAGATAAAGTCAGTGACAAACAAAGTGCACCCCACCTAATTTAATTTTGGAAGAGTAGTCATTCCCTTCTTCTTTAGTCCACTCATAAGCTTCAACCATGTTAGGGTATTGCCAGAGGACCCACAAACACCGGGCTCTGTGGAGGCTGTAACTTCTGTCACTTGTATTTTTGATCACAACAGATATTTTAGAGTTTACAAGGGCTAAGAAAATCTATTTCAGCATTAGGAAAACTTAACTTTAAATCCGTGATTCATTTGTACTTTTACAAGCTAGCCCAGTTAGTCACTTATTTTGGTACCAATCAACAGAAGCCAATCAATTCGTTATATGACTGTACCTGTAAATCACTTTATAAAATGTTTCGAGGTTCCTCCTATCAAAACTACCCTTCCTCTCAGCTCTCCCACTGTGTCTGCTCCATGTGTTCAGACACCCTGGGCTTCCGCTGTGGGTGGGGGCCTCTGTGAAAGACATGACGATCCTCCTAAGCACAGAAGGTGACTACACTAAGATGTAATGTAAAAGAGGTGATACTAAACCAGGAAGCATGGGAATGAATTCTAGTTATGGCAGCATTACTTAAAATCACAAGACTACAGATTGTTTAAAGAAGCTCCTGAAGATCATGCTCAACCTCCTTATTTATATATGTGAAAACTAGAATAGGGCTAAAGAGTCATCGTTCTACAGCAGGACCAAGAATCTGGCTCCGAAGGCAAGAGGGAAGTGATTAAACAGAAGCCATAGCCGACTGATTTGCTTTTTCTCCATCTAAGATTCCAACTTATAAAATTGAAAAAAATATATACTTTTCTCATTCACTCAGTTACCAACACCTATGATATATAATCCTATATGCAAAGGAGAACAGAGTTCTCCAGGTGAAACAAGTCAAGTCAGGACCAGGCTTTCTTATTGTCTTTACCATTGGTAGATACAGGTATAAAGTATACTGTTAGAGAAATCCTTCTCCTATTTTTAATCCTTCCATTTCAATCACTCCTACAATACTTACTCAAAAAAACAAAAATTCAAGAAAAACCATATGGGAATATATAATATAGACTTCCAAAAAGCCTGAAGATAGTTGTCAGTAACAAAGGACAGCCAAAATTGGGCTAAGATATTTCTACACACATACCAGAAGAAGAGACAAGAATGTGAAAAGCTTACAGCAATTCATTTCAATGAGTTCAATAGAGATTATTTTAATATATAGTAATATCAGTCATTGATTGAGCAGCTACAAATGCTGGACACTTAATAAATGTCATCATATTTTTTGGTAAGTACTATACAGTGAATGATGGATTCGTAGAATGAAATTCAGTAAAGTTAAATAATTTCGTGCATTTACACAGCTAGACAGACAGACAGAAGTTTAAATCCCAGGTGACTTAATATGTGCCAGATATTTCAAGATTTAGGCATGCATGATTTCATTTAATCCATTCAGCAAACTTCTAAAATAGGTATTATTTTAACTCAAATTTAAAGATGAAATTACCTACACTCAGATTAAGAAATTTAGCTCAGTTAACATAATGACTAAGTCACAAAACTGGGATTCTGAATGCTGTGCCCATGCTTTATTCTCCAATACCCTTTTCCTCCTGGCAGCAAGGGGCAGGATAGTGAACTAAAACCCCACTCATGCCTAGCCCATGATATTTTGCAGTCCATTTTGACTTCCAAATGAGCTAGTGGAACTGGGAAGGAATGACCTTTCTTATCTAAGATGAATACATTTCCAATTACTGCCTACTGCTGTCACATTGCATCACTCAACATTGCCTCCTAATTCACAGCCATCCAAATTGTCAGAATTTCACCAGACACTTTAATTATTGAAGTTTATCTAAATAATAAAAAAAAGGCACTATGAAATTTGTCAGAAGACTGATTTTGTACAACTATCAAAGCAAATCAATCTAAATACTTTGTATGAGCTTATTAAAAAGTATTTAATGAAAAGAGATAAACTTCCAGTTACAAGATAAATAAACACCAGGGATGTAACGTACAACAAAATGACTGCAGCTAACACTGTTGTACGATATATAAGGAAGCTGTGAAGAGAGTAAATCCTAAGAGTTCTCATCATAAGAAGATCTTTTTCCTTTTTTTTTTTTTTTCTCTTACTTGTGACTATGTGAGACGGTGGATATTAGTTGAACCTATTGTCATCATTTCACCATATAATTAATCAAATCATCAGGCTGTGTACCTTAAACTTATAAAGTGGTGTATATCAATTACTTCTCAATAAAACTGGGAGAAGTTATTTAATAGATGTGCACTCAAACTTTTTTACTCTTCCCTTTCTTCCAATGGAAGGGATGAGATTTCTCTGGAGGTTTTGGAAAAGCTACAGGATGACTTGATGCAGTCATTTTAATAGGGAAGAAGCATCCTTTTTGCACGCCAGAGATAAACTTCATTTGTTTTCTTCAAAATAAGCAAGATATGTCATTGGATTAAACTCTCATTCAATAAACATTTACTGAATGCCTACTGTGCGCTGTGGTTGGAGTATAAGTATTCATGGTTTCCATCCTCACAAAATTCTGACTCCACAACTCACAAGGCACAAATAATTTATTCAATGATAAAATAACAGCAGGAGAAGTGCAGAAAATATTATGGGATCTCAGGTGAGTAAGCAACCATTTCCATCCTGGGCATCAGGGAGGGCCGTAAGAGAAAAGGAACCATTTTCTTCTATCTTTGAAGTATTAGCATCAGTTTACCAAGTGGGACAAGGAGTAGAGCAATCCAGACAGGAAGGAGAGTAGACATTGAGAGTCTCGGAAATGGAAAACATGGGAAATAAAATGGTAGGCTTGAAAGGAAGTCACACGACTATAGGATAAAGGGGAAAATTCATGGGATTTCAATCATCCAAATATTTGGTATCCTATAATAATTTATGATGAGTGTCTGCTGAATTTCTTTTGGGGCGGGTGCTGTTCTTTCTTGGGATCTTTAGGAAGACTAAACATGATCCTTGGGGCCTGCCTGTGCATGTGGGCCTATGTAATATTTCAGATATATCCTTTTTGCATCAAAAAGTTAAATTCAAGAATGATTTTTTTCCTTTGGGGGAATGCAAAGTCTCAGTTGCTCTTTTCTGTAAACAACAATTCTCTCCTTCCATTTGAGATATGGGGGATTGGAGGCAGATGGGAAGGGAGATTGGTGGGGAGGATGGGGACTCTTGATCAAAGATCTTATTTTCAGAGAGTTCATTCTTAATGCCAGGAGACAGAGGATTGATTGCATTTGAATCCATGTGGACTCTATGCTTTTCTGATGTATTGTGGGTTATTTAAGGGTAGAGCATATGCCCTCAGAAATATTTGCATAAACATTTCAGCAAGATTCCATGATCTTACTTCTCTACATGACAGATCTGTGAACATTTCAGGAGCAGATTTCCACAGACACTGACTGAGATTTATTCTAGAAAATAAAAGCTCCAAATGTATGCTAATAGGGAAAGCATTATCCATGGTAGAGGGCATAAGCCAACCAATTAGCCAATGAATAGGAATAAGAAAGAAGGATATCTAACTTCCTGAAGACAGAGATTCAGAGAAGTTCTATGTTTCTTGGTTGTTGTTGTTTTTTAAGTGTGTTGGTATTTATACAGTAACTTTTTAGGAAGAGATATAAAACAATAAACGTTGACTATGAAGTAATCACAAAGTGCAAACAAGCCAAAAGAAGAAAAACATAAACTGTACTTCCAAAGCATTCAACAGTTGTTCTTGTTGTTTTCTGATTATATAAGTAGTAATCTAGGCTTGTTATGAAACATTTAAAAAATACAGAACTGTGTATTCCCACTACCCCACTGTTAGCAATCTGTTACAGAATACTCCATCCTTCTTTTCTTTTCTAGGTATGTGTGTGTGGGGGGGGGGGGGTGGCAGTGTGTGTGTGTGTTTGTATGTGTGTGTTATTTCTTCTGTAGATAGGGAGAAATACATAGGTAGTTTTTGACATTCTTATCTGAATGTATGTGTCCACATTTTGGATATTTTTTTTAGAGATGACTCCCTGCTATTCTGCTGTTCCTAACTTACTGACTTATCTCTTTTGGTATTTTTTAAAACTCTGGATTCCTCCAGTAGAGTATCTTTTTTGTTGTTCATGAAGGCATGAGAAGCTGTTATGCAAATATTGGACACTACTTATGTTTTTTCTTGTTTTTAAGGTCATGAATAAATTTACTACTCCTTGGGCAGGTCTTTTTTCCTTTGTTAGGTGGGTCGGTCATTCTGAATATGCAGAAACACACATCTACTCCCCCATGCATGACCTTATAATTCAGAGATAACAAACAGAGATACCTCGAAATACAATACTTCTAGTAAAAATAATCCAAACTAACAGTGTCATCTATTCTAACCCTTCTAACAACATCAATCCTTCTAACAGTGTCAACTGAGTCACGTAACTACTGAAAATATTCACTAAGGAATGTAAGTAGATTTCACTATTTGCTCCCCTATTTTCCCCCTCATGCTTCTCGAAGAGGACTATAATCTGGTAGAAATTTCCTGTCCAAGGTGATTTCTATGCTAGAGTTCCTGAGATAAGAGGGAAGGATCTCAGTCTAAAAGGTGATAGCCAGTGAGAAATTGCCATGAGTTCATATAGAAATGGAAGAAAGTTAGAATTGCTCCTCTAAGTCCCAGGGTGTCTTTCACATAGAGGAGTTGACCCTATAGAATCTTAAATCTAGAAATTCAAGAAATAAAATAAAATCAGAATCTTGAAATAAAATTATTATTTCAAAATCTTGAAATAAAATCAGAATCTTAAAATCTGATTATACTCAAACTTTTCCTAAGGAATTACCAGCATACTCTTGCATTCTTTTTGATAGTGAATCCCAGTAGAGCGGAGCCATATGTTACCCCTTAGTTCCTGGAATAGAATGCTTAGGTTGGTACTCTGGAAGCTCAAGACCTATAAATACCTCCTCAAGGAAACACCCTTATATAGGAGAATCAAACCTAAAAAAAAGACTGACATTTGGATATTGGTCAAAATATTACTCCTTAGCATTAAAGTATGTCATCACAGTGTCATAATATTGTGACACATTATGGTGGCACATCAGACCAACTCCTACAAAGTACCAGTCTAAGCAATCCACTTACACAGATTTGTGCAAAGAAAATCTTTTCTGATATTCTAGAGGGTGGTGAGCAGCTTGAACAGAGGGCAGTGTGTAATTTATGCACTTGATTTGGAAACTGGCCAACACAGTTTGGGAAGATCGACACAGAAACTGCTCATCAAGCTGATTAACAAACACAAACAAGGGATGATTCTTGTTAACAGCACCAGGTTGGGAAATACCAAAATATTGTGTTTCCCATTAGATACTTGCAAGACTAGCCCTGGGCACCACTTCAGATGTGTTATTGTTTGCGCTGCTAGCTTCCTCCAGGTGGGATGAGGATTTAATTCATAATAGAGAGGCCCAGAATTTCTTTTTATCCCATTATTTGGGAAGGTGTGAAAATTTTTGTATAGTAAGAGAATGATTCTCCACTCTAGTGGCATATTAGGTTTCCTTGGTATTATGGGCAGAATGTTCCCTGAAATACGTATGCTGATTTCCTAATCCCAATATGATGCTATTTGGAAGTGGGGAATTTGGGAGATAATTAGGCTATTGGAATAGAATCTTAGTTAATCCATCACCTCACACATAGTTACAAATCATGTTCTTGTGATGAAAACTTTTAAGATGTATCTGTTTATCTCTATTTTTTGAGTGAGAAAGCTGAGGGAACTCGAGCAAGGTCTCACAGCTACCGAAGGCAGAATGGGCATCTGCAAGAATGTTCTCCTCTGAATTAAAAACTAAAACACACAGCTTTGCAGCCAATGAGGAATGAAATTGAAGGATCTGACATTCTAACATGCCGGCCTAATATAGCAATGCTGACTCCATAGCAATGAAGGTCTACATGAAATGTGAATGGTTTTCATATCATTATCTATAAAAAATCACAGTCAACATGCCACGATGAATACCCAGTAAATGTAAGCTATTAGGCAACTTAGGGACACTGTTATCTCTAAGGTACTCAGATTTAAGATTTTGAGTTTGAATATTAACTTCATTTCAGGATCAGGAAGCCCTGTTGATCTCAGTGAAGGCCACAGAGTCCTAGGTAGTAACATCCCCAGAAAGGAAATATGGAGCTAATGCCTTTTTTCTTTTCTTCTTAAGAACTCTGAGAATTGCATTTCAGGAATTCTTTTCTCAAAGCAGCAAGGTCTCCCCTGGTCAATCAAAAATAAATATTATTCTATTAGGTGCTAAAGAAATATTTGTTGAGTTAATGAATATGCATACAAAGTGCCCTTTGAAAGGAAATTTTACTCTGTTTTTTTGAGATTGCACACTGGCAGCTCTTGAAGTGAATGTGGCCCATACATGGGTTTTATTTGGCACGTGTGGACTTCTTTTTTCCCAGTGAGCCAACATCAAGGATCAGAGGATTTCACTTACAAACACATAGCCATAAAATCCAGGCTTTAAGCTTTTCTCTTCAAGTTGAAAATCTGGCCACACTGAGCCTGTGTTCCTATGTGCAATAGCCAATCTGATACAGCATGGGTATTCACACCGTAGTGAAGCACTTGCTAACCCGTGACCTGTTATCCCATCTGTAGTGGGCTGAATGGTGACCCTCAGAAATCTGACTGTGTCCTAATTCCCAGACCCTGCAAATACTATCTTTTATGGTAAAATAGTAAATGTTGCCCCATACACCAAAAGATGTGATTAAGTGTGATCTTGAGAGGAGACACTTATCCCGAATTATCTGGGTGGATGCTCAATGCCCTCACATGTGTCCCTACATGAGAAAGGGAGTGAGACGGAGGCACAGAGAAGATGGGGAAGGTGAAGCAGAGGGAGTTGCAGCTGTAAGCCAAGGAATGCTAACAGCCTCCAGGAGCTAGAAAAGTCAAGGAATAGATCCTTCCATAAAGCCTCCAGAGGGAGTATAGCCCTATGGACACCTTGCCTTTGGATTTCTGACCTGAAGAATAGTGAGAGAATTAATTTCTGTTGTTTCAAGCCACCCAGTCTGTGGTTTTCAGTTACAACAGCTCTAGGAGACTAATATACCACCACTTGGACATAGATGCCTGTGGATTTGCACAGGTGAAATCACTCATTTTTTTTAGGACGTAGACATTTTTGTTGGGTAAAATGGATAAAGTAGGACACTGTAGCAAAAACTCCTATCTCTTAGGGTATGGCATCCTCTATATCTAGGCATTATCTCTTGGAATAGATCTAGTTGCGATTTGTTCATTTTTGTTCTCTGCCAGGACACTGTTATCTTACTTTAAAGTTTGGCTATCAGACAAATTTATATTTTTATATTCCAACTTTATAAACTGCCAAAAGGAATGTATTTCCCATCAGGTATGAAATAAATAATACAGGCAAATAATGCTTGGAGAGTGAGAACTCCACAGACCTCATTTTACAAAGGGGAAAACTAGATCCAGGGAGAAAAACGAGGTACCCAAGGTCATAGAGATAATTAGGGCAGGGTTAGACATAGACCTTCTCACTCTGGGTTCATTGTTCATTTCACATTACAGCTCCCTTTCATGACCATCCGAGCCATAACTCTTACTTTTTGATCACTGAAATAAGGTTGACTGTGAGATCCCTTAGTAGAATGCCACTTTAGTTCAAAAGTAAGTATGGACATGCCCTCAATCTATGAAAGGAAATGCTTTAAGTCATCTCCAATTAGGATTTTTTTTCTAAGTAAATTAATTTATCCAGAACATTTAAGTCACTTCATGTTTAACTACTAAAAGGTCTCAACATGATATATGTAGTATCTACTACACTAAAGAGTAGGGATATTAAAAGAAATTTGACAGGAACAGCCCAATTGGTGACTTTCTTAAGGGAAGAGAAAAATGCAAGAGAATATATCCTAACCCACTTATTAGAAAGATTTGAAAAGTGTTAGGAAAACCTGAAAAACATGATATGCCATACAAGCTGAGGATGAACATGGAGAGCCCAGCACTCAAAGGATACTATAAATTAATATCGTGTACCAATGTTCTTTCAGCATATGAAAAAAATAGAATAAAGCTTTTTAATTAATTTTTTTTCTGAAGATAATTTTTTTAGAGCAATCACAGACACTCCAATAAGGCAAGAGCTGACTGATAAAGTGTTGCATTAGCTAACTTTTACACCTTTCTAAGCCTCAGGTGGCCAAGTCACATTTGGACTCTATTCTGCATAAATTTCACACTCCAACACAACAGCAATATTTCCTTTAATGCTGAGCCCAAAGCTCCCTAAAAACACATGGAGTCTGCATTGCTGGAACTAATTCATGAAATAATAAGGATTTCTTCAACCAGTCAGAAGGCATATTAAAATGCCATGTCAATATCTGACTGTGCCAAGGACCCACCATAGCAAGTGATAAGCTTGAGTCACTAATGCCCACTATAACCCACGTCTGATAATGCTTCTTCAGAGCTCCTGGATAAATTCTTTGGCTTTTACCACATCCAGTTGTAGCCATGCCACAGCATGTTTATTCAAAGTCAAGAATATTCAGAATTTGAGGCTCATTTATCTCCTCTCTCTTCTAGTGAGCAGAGGTACAAGAGATAAAATCAAATGACCCTGTCTCAAGGCAAAAAAACAAAAAACAAAAAAAAACCCCAAGTATCTGAGTACAGAAATACTTGCTTTTCACTGGCTCAAGCCAGGGATTTATTTTAATCCACTTAATTTGAGAGTCTGAAAATTAATTTTGGCAACCTTTGTCTCTAGCTATGAATAGCCTGGATGTTATTTATTTCTGAGACTTATCTATCATGGCACACGATCTGCCCTTCTCGAATGCTCAGCTTTATTTGACAATGTTATTGCCTATTTGACCATTATGTCATCTGTATCACACCAAATCTTGGCTAATTAATTAGCGACGAGCCCCGACTTACAGGCATTTTGTGGCAACGCGATCTGGAACCAAAAATCAAACGACAAAATATTTAACTGAGCTACTATTCCAGGAATTTGAATTCATGTAAAGAAAAGAATTAAGTAGTTAAGAACTGGAGCTGAAGGTAAGAGGTTAAATTGAGACACAAGTCAGAAAGACCATAATAGGCCATGTGGAAGGATCAGTGAGTAAGAAAAGGCATGAAGTTGAGAAAAGATAGAGAGGATCATGGCAAAGAGTAGAGAGAACACACACACAGAAGGCAAGCCTCCCATGTCACGGTCAAAGCGCTAGAATGATGAAGGACGAATTCTATTCTGCAGAGGACTCTGGTACCTTTGTGTAACTAGAACAGTCTGTCTCTAGAAGAATCTACCTTTGTTCATAACAGTTCTATCTTCATCATGCATAGATCTAATGGGCCAAGTTTCCATATTATTATCCTCAAATAAAATCCCACCTTCCCACGCCTTACTGAAGGAACATGAATGACTCTGTTTCTGGCAAGCAAGAGAGAGATTAACTAAAAACATTATAGAAACCTAAGCATTCATCTGATGATGTTGCACCATTTTCCAGGTTTGATTATGTACTATTTGAGATATCTCTTTGCTTCCTGCAGAGATCCTGCTGTTTCATAACCACTTTGTTTGATGTTATATGGGCATCTGAAGTATAGGCATCTTGATATGCATTGCTCAATAAGACCTAATCTAACACAGACACATATTGGCTACAGAGAATACCAAAATACTTTAAAGCTCAAATTAAATGTTTAGGCTCCATTTAGTCTACGCTCACAAAATGGTGAATCAAGGTTTTAATTTCCAACATTTTATAACATGATTCTTCAGTTTCAGAATGTTTTCTATGTTGTTTCAAACATCTTAAAGTACTCATTGACTACATCTTAAAAGATTCATCATGTAAATGTCATATTGAAGTTAAAATTAACATTAACTTAAAATTTAATTTGACATATTTCTGGAAGTGCCTATCTAAATCCAAACTAGCTATGTGTGTATAGATACGTGTGTGCGCACATGTGTGTGTGTGTGTGTCTGCGTCTGTTTTATTCATTTTTTTAAAAGATTTTATTATTTATTTTTAGAAAGAGAGAGTGTAAACAAAGGGAAGGGCAGAGGAAGACGGAGGGAGAGCATCTCAAGTAGACACCATGCTGAGCTCAGAGTAGACATGGGGCTCAATCTCATAGCCCTGACATCATCACCTGAGCTGAAACCAAGGGTCAGATGCTTAACTGACTGAGCTGCCCAGGAGCCCCATGTTGTGTGTGTTTTAAAAAACAATCACCTTTTGGTGATAACTTACAGATCAAAAATAATTTCTAAGAAATGATGAATTCAGACAATTTTGACATTTAGATGAATTGGTTAAAATTGTCAGAATCTCCATTTTCTTCTCTTAGTGAACTAAAATTTTTACTTAAAGGTATATGAAATTAAACAGTGAGCTTTGGGGCATGTCGAATTTTTCCCTTTTTTGAAAGTAATATAACAATTTTAGCTCTTGAGACTCTGACTCCACCATGTAATAAATGTGTATTACACACACCAAATTCTTATTCAAGAAAATGTGTTTTAGCATAGAGAATGACATTCCAGGTTGAATGACTCAATCTCTTAGAAATTCTCATGTTAATGGTTAGTGCCCTTGATATTCCTCTTATATAAAGGGATCAATGGTAGATCTGGGAGTGAAATTTAGTTCAAGGACCTTAACTGATCAACCAGTCAAAATGCATTTAGTGACCTATTACATACTCAACACTGCAACAAAGCCCATAGAAAACATAAAATCAGGGTAAGACATTGTTTCTGCATTGGAAGGGTTCTAACCTGGGTAAAGAGTTAATACTTAAGTATAAGAAGCCATGAGATGACCATATAGGACAAAATATAACTAAATATATGGTTGTTGGGTACAAACTGTTAGTTAGATGTCAGAGCAGGAAAATTACCGCATCCCGCAGTGGAGGAGGGAGCGCCATGGATCTGAACCCTACACTGAGGAATGGCTGGGAAAGTGCTGTGCTCTCCACATTCTCTACAGAAACACCGCTGCATAAAAGAAGCCACAGTTGTAAGTTGTATGCTTTTTCTTCCTCAAGGCTGGATCAAAACCCAGACTGTCTTACTGCCTACATATACGATGATTCTCAAGCCTCAAGAAACCTCTCTCCTCCTGTCCTCCAAATGGTTCTGCTTCTGGCCTTTCCTGAATCAGATGCATTATTCAATCATTTGGATCATTTTTGAGAAATTACAAAATAAATGTGAGCTTTAAAGTCCTAAAAAGTTTAGACCCTCCTAACCTAGTCCTCCTGCTTTCACTGTGTGACCCGGCTTTCCCTGTGTGATTACCCAGTCTTCATTTTCTTTAGTTGATAATAAGATTGTTAGAAGATAAATGAGACACTATCTGACAAGCATTTGGCACATACATGAAGTATTGTGGAGAGGATGTGCATTTTCCTAGATTCGTTAGATGGTATTTACCCCCTGTCCTCAATAAAACCCAGTTAACTGATACATATTGGCTGCCAATTTTAGATTGAGCTATATGAAATTACCAAAATTCAACTGTTTTGTCCCCCAAAAAGGCAAATTTTATATTATTCAACCTAACATTGCTTCGATTTATTTTTCCTCATTATACTTTGTCCAATTTTATAATCAAATTGCATAGAGTTAGTGTCTCTTGGGATTTTGAAGGAGGGATATAAAAGGTAGGTTTTGAATTTGGTTGAGGTAGACAAAAATCCAATTTTTGGAGGTGAGTTTCATTGGCACTTCTAAAAGGGTCATTAGACAGCAAATGTCACTATGGAGCATGTGGATCTGATTAAGGAATGGAGAGGGAGGAAATAGGACTGTTAAGTATTTCTGTAAAGGGAAGACCCAACTCTCTCCCTCTTATTCCTCCCTACCCTTCCCATAGCCTATGCACAACACTCTCTTGGGGGGCACAACAGAAATCAGTTGACTGCTAGGTCGGATGGCATCAGCCTTTCCAAAGTAGCACAAATCCAGTAAGGACCCAAGCTACCCAAGAAACTATAGGTTTGTTTACTGTATATGCTTTTAACTGTTCCCAGAGAAAGCCTCCATTTGTCAATGACCCAGCAGGGAGTAAATGAAAATGCTTATTCAGACCCCTCAGCAGAGAGAGCTCCCTTAATCCGCTCACTGATGAGATAACGCTGTAGGATTACAATAATCAACTTGCAGTATGTCCTCTATTAGTGCTTAAAACTATAACAGTTCATAAGCACTGGGAGATGTTTCTTCATTTACATAATATAGTGACAGACTTTCCCCCTTCTGAGACTATCCATTATCTCCCTATCCCTTCCTTGAAGTATTTCAAATAGATACAATTACATTGAGGAGCATTTAACAATCGCATTCTAAATGCCTGAACTTAAAACTATATATTATGTTTGTGTGTGTGTGTGTTTCTGTATTTGCATCTATCTATCTGCTCTTACCTATATTTGTGTGGGGAGCATATATGTAAGTGATATATATATATGTATATATCCCATCACTTACTTAAGTCACCAAATTATAAACATATCTAGATATTAACAGTGACATTAAGCTTCTCAGCTTTCTCTCAGAGCGAGAATTACAATGAGGTGTCTGTGAGCCTGGTATGTAAATAGGGAAAGTAATAATGCACAGACTCTTCTTAAAATACTTTCTATATCACTATTAGTTTATGCGGTGACATTTTAAAGTTATTTCCCTCTACATCCTTTCCTAGTTAGCCAATGTAATGCCCACTGACAAAAAGAGAAGGCACTTTCTGATACACATTTTTTTAAAAGTTGGTTAAAATTCACGTTATGAAATTGCAAAAGTTTAGATAATTCATTCAAACTTGGCTTTTTTCCATGCACTTTTCTAAAGAAAATTTAAAGTGTCAAAAATACATATCTTGTGCTCATTATTAAATGCTAAATACCACAGTGTTTTGAGCTGCCTCGTGGCCATTGTAAAGAAAACAGGTGTTCTGATAGATTATAAAGTGTGAGTCAGATGATGTGTAGGACAGAATTTTAATGAAGCTGCAAGCACAGAACTCTGACTGGCCTCTTGAATATGATGCTAAAACCCTGAAAGTAGTTTTAAAGACAAAATAGCAGGAACACAACTCAGAAAGCATTCATTAATAATCAACAAGTAAATGGGATGTGGAAAATCATTACATTGAGGTGCCTTAGCATTTCAATGCAATTTAATATAGCATTAGCCTAAGGAGAAGGTAGGTATAATTTGAAAGGACATCCAAGTCTTTGTGAATATGCAAATATACAAAGAATGTGTCTTAATGGCCACATTAAGTTACTAGTCAAGACCACAAGCAAGCGAAAGGCACAGTTCTTCTAGATGCAGAGATGCCATTTAAGATGGAAAATGGCTCAGGAGTGTGGCATCAAGGAATAATGATCCATTTCTTTAATTAGGTTTCTACATAGAGATCGTTTTTGTGAAACCATATTTTCTACCTTTTGTTTTTCATTAAAATGTCTAGAGAAGATCTGCAAGTATAAAGGTGCTTAGAGTTTTAGGTGTATGATGGATTTTGAAAAGAAAGAACTAGTCTACAAATAGGCAGCTCTTACACTGTGGGGAAGTAAAGACCATGCATTAAGTTACGTGGTATCTTTCACTAACTATGAAATTGTTATCCAGTTTCTTTTACAGAAATCTAGATCGTATCTGCTTTTCCTAATACCTTTTCCTCTACATGTCCCTCCCCAACTTGCTTTTTAGAGATGGTTATATATGATTTATATCAATAATTTAGATACAAATATTAGCATTTTGTTATGTTTGCTGGCACTCATACTCAGTCATTATCAAGAAAAATTTCTGGAAAAAAAAATCTGTGTCCTTAGGCTAATATTTTAGCTACTTCGGAGCAAAGGTTACTAGAGAGTTCATCAAAAGGACATAACTTTCACCTGAATGAAATTTCATTTGGCCAAATAAACATAATTAATGAGAAAACTGGAAATGAACTTGCGCCACATATTTATAGGGTAAAGGAAGACTTGTCCTATTATTTCCTTATCTATCTTTTTCAGTTGACTTTGGGCTCTTTGAGGACAGGGCTCTGAAGATACTTTCCTTGGTATCCCAGGATTTAGCCGAATGCTCACTCCAAAGCCAGTGGAAATATTCCATTGAGATTTGTTTGCATGAATCAAAGCACTAAATATTTATACATGATACAGAAGTCTGAAAAAAATATTAAGACTAAGTGAAAAGGCAAATTACAACATGGTTTCTAAACTATGTGTCTCTTGATTTAAAAATCATAAAATCTATGAATAAAATAATACTGTAATTTACCTATAAGATTTGCTGTGATATAAATAATGCTACTTTCCTATTATTTGTGTTACAGAGATACTTCACATGTACCTTACTTATAATCTACACTTTGCAGATAGTCAAAAAATTGTAACTTTCCCAAGTCTGTTCCTGTGCATATAGACTGAAGTGAACACAGCTGCTGTTGAAGACTTAGGTGCACTTTGCCAATGACATATTATCTCTCCGATTAAATAGTAACTATGTACCATGTGAATGAGAGTCAAAAAAACTTTATAAATTCTTATTCCCAATATTTATCTTCAAGGACTTGCTGGACCAGTTTTCTTTATCATTTCATAGGAGTTACTTTACACCTGTGCATATGTTGTCCCTGTTGTAGGAAATGCTCTTCCCCTGGCTTGCTATCTAGACAAAGTTCCCCTGCCAGTCATTCAGGTCCTGTATTTCCTCTGAGAAGCTTTCCCCAAACTTGCAATGGGATGTCTCATTCCTATGGATATTTCTAGTACTTATTTGCTAGCAATCACTTGTTAGTTCTTACTAAATGACTACTGCCATTTTTATTATTATTATTTTAATGGGAATCCTAGTGTTTCTAACAAAACTTCAAATCTTTCAGATATTGTCATATGTTCTTCTCAGATGAAAAAGGTTCTATTAGTATTACTATTGCCACATTGCCACAGACACTTCCTGAAATTCGTATGTCATTAGGGGCTTTAAGAAGCACCAACCATTTCTGTGGTTAATTAACATTGCTGTGTGAGATACAGGAAAGCTGTTAAGAGAGTAGATTCTAAGAGTTCTCATAATAAGGAGAGATTTTCTTTTCTTTTCTTTTCCTTTCCTTTTCTCTTCTCTTCTCTTCTTTTCTTTTTATTGTGTCTATATGAGATGGTGGATGTTAACTAAACCTACCACGGAAATCATTTCACAACAGATGTAAAACCAAATCATCATGAAACGTACACAGTGCACATTCAATGGACACAGTAAAGTATGTCAATTATTTCTCAATTAAAATGGAAAAAAAGAAGAAGAAGAAGTCCTGACCCACTGATTGCCTTCTTTGCCTGACATATCCTCCAAGCAATTGATGTGGACTCAGTCCTAAATGTCTGTCTGCTTCCCTGTCTTCTCTACAAGTTGGTCGTCTCCTTGAGGGTAGGGTAGAAATGGTGTGTTCATATCTCCAGGACTTTGGGTAATATCTACTAAACATGGATTGATACTTAATGATAGCTTCTGGAATGAATACAAGGGAATATTAAGATTTAATAAGCTAAAATGTCATGGGGCCAGTAAGTTGAAGAATAGGAAAAGCTCCATCTGCATGCTTTCTAGAGATGTACTCTTAACTATACAGTGCTGCAGCCTAAAGAATGGGTGATCTGGGCATTTAAAGAAACAGCTCAGAGGACAGATGAAGAGGAGACAAAACTTAGATGCCTTCTCACTCTTCCTTCCCAGTGAACTGTGGCATTGATTCGACCATGGTGAGACCCAGGAGAACAGAGTCTTAGTCAGCAGGATGACGACTGTCAGCCAACTCAATAGCAAAGCTAACAATAGGATTTTAGTGAAGGCTAAACTGCTTTTCCTCCCATAGAAGTGGCTCCTGCATGTCTAGGGTGAGATATTTTGAGAAACAGGAAAGCTTCTGCTGAATGGATATGGAGAAATCACAAAACATCACTGACTACCCCAGGCTAAGAATAAGCACACTTCATTAGGACGGATAAAAAATGTGTGTTCCGTTCACCCAGTCGAGCACACCTGCTCTAGAGTGGCTATTCCAGTGGATTCTGCTAAAGACATGATATCAAAGACAGAGCACAACATGCCAGAACAAAAATTTAGAGACATAAATAATGAGGTCTCACGGAGGATCTACATAGTTAAGTATGTCCTACCAAACAGGCTCGTAAGGCATTTCTATATGGACTATAAAAGAGCACTTTAACTTCTGGGAAGCAAGCTTTACTGTCATTACCCAGTTACTGCTGTTTACTTTCCTTTCACTGAATTTTACTCTATTATTTAAAATAATATTCTATATTTTATTGCCCCGAACATCTCCAAGTAAAACATACTTTCGTGCCCAAATAAGTACAGGCGTACTTTAAAGACGTATTTTCAGGAAACTCTGAGTCCATGGGTCATGTAAGTGACACGTTACTAAGGAAGATAAAAGAGAGCTCAAAGTAAACCATTATTCCTTGCTTTCTATCCAATTAAATTAAAGCCAACAAATGGCCTAAACCCCAGTGGAATGAGAGTTACAGATTTTATCTCATGTCTATGAAAAATGAGACTTTGGGGAAACCTTTGTGTTTCAACTCTTCCACAATAAAATCATATCTTCAAACCAGGTACACCTAGTCCCATTTTCCTTCAAAATCCAATCCCCCATCAATTCTTTATTCGTGCCCTAATCAATTATAATTTAAGAGCACTGACAACTAGAAGTGCTGTGTGGTTGCTCTTAATACTCCTGCTTCGATGGAAGGTGCAATATGGCAACTTATCCATTTAGATATTATAAAAGGGGAAAAACACAAGAAAACTACTTCAAACTACTTCATAAAAACAGACACTAGAAAGGCACAGGCACAGGAAGAATTAAATTGCTTTTCCTGGAGATCCATAGGTAATTCTGACATTGGTGTCACCAGAGGGCAATGGATAAACTATATTTTAAAAAATAGTTTCGTAATAAATCTCAGCCCTCTTCTAAACCTAAGAGGTGTAGTTAGGAGGCTAAATATACTGCCAAAGAAACATCAGTAAAAGAAAAACAAACATATACAAAAGATGTTATTTCTTTCTGCTTATTTAGAGGAACGAATAGTGCTCGTGCTGTAAATCCATTATAGCCAGTGACTTCAGTGTGTCCCTGGAAATGGAGGGATGGTAATCTGTATAAGGTAATATAAAGATGCTTATTAAGCACCATCATGTACCTTAGCATCTGGTGTTGGGGTATTCATTTTAAATGAACTATTTTGAAACAGTGCTGATGAAACTTAAATAAGTTTATTTAAATAAGCAAGATTTAGAATTGCCAAAATAGCTATGTGGGCCATGCCAAGTTCTTTTAGCAACTCACACATATATCTCAGTTTACATCAGAGATCTCCTGTTGGATACATCCAACCATCTGAACACACAAGTATGCATACTCTCAAGGGCATATCCTGTATTTTCATGTCACAGGCCTTGTATCACCTAGTAATCCAATCAAGTTATATTCTGAGTTATTTATAACCAGATCCAACTTATAGCCAAGGACTTTCAAACCTAGAGCCTCTCAGTCCAATGCTGGGGTTACCTGTCTGTGTAAACTCTCTCCAAAAAAAAAGATCACATGTCTCAAGTGCTCAGGATTTCCACTTTGCTTTAAAATCCAGGTGTGTTGCCTATAAAGGCTGACAATGACTTTCTGTGATTGTCTTTATACGTTGCTGAGAAATTCTACCTCCAATCTCTTTGCTCATGGAGAAAGCTTGAAATAAAGGTTATCCTTGGTATTTTGTGACCCAAAATGTGGAATCTCAATTTAGCTGAGCTGATTAAATGTGTTTGGAAATATATGGCAAATGTACCATCACTCCTTCATTCTATGCCAAAGGCAGGCATAATTAATTGATCATCAGTCTCTTTGTATTTGATTTAGGTTTGGCCTCCTAATGCTAACATCACAGGCTACCAGGCATATCAGGCTATTGTGGCTAATGGGTTGGAGCTGGTACTTGCAATCCCAATTCTTGTCTACTTCTCTTATTCATAAAGGAGAAAATTGAGGTTCAGCAAGAATGGATTCCTCTGTGCCACAAATCTGGTTAATGGCAGAATCCTTAAGACTGTTTTTATGGCAAGTCCTTAATTGGAATTGGTTGCAAAGAAGCATTAAGGCTGCTTAGCAGTTGGCAGTGATTAGAAAGAACCTGGTTCTATTCTAGAGCAGAGAAGAAGGAACGGGCCGGTGTGCAACTGTTCCTGGCATCTCTCCCTAGCTGTCAGGAGTACATGAACCTTACTCGTTCCTTGAGGCCCAACTGACCTTTTACTTTCTTACTGGGATTTTTCCTTACCCCTTGAATGTCCCCAAAATCAAAGTTCTAATCCCATTCTTCAGTTCTGAATTCCCATTTTTTTCTCTCTCCTCCTTGAAAGACAGTTAACATTGTCTTTGGGTATATTTTATCTCCTTGCTACTACACTGTGGATTAGACAAGGATATAGGGCTATTTTTATTTATCTTGGAATTTATTTTATTTTATTTTATTTTAAAGATTCTATTTGTTTATTTGACAGAGATCACAAGTAGACAGAGAGGCAGGCAGAGAGAGAGAGAGGGAAGCAGGCTCCCCGCTGAGCAGAGAGCCCGACACGGGACTCGATCCCAGGACCCCGAGATCATGACCTGAGCCGAAGGCAGCGGCCTAACCCACTGAGCCACCCAGGTGCCCTTATCTTGGAATTTATGCTAATCCCTTATCACAGTGCCTCATCTATAGACTATGTTCAATACATGATTGTGGGGGAAAAATGACACAGAACAAAATGTAGGCGAAAGGAAGAATGGAAGCAAGATGGAAGTGATGCCATGTTCGAACACGACACCATCTCCTTCCCCAACACCATTTCTCTTTTTTCCCATCCTACAGAGTACTTCACTTAGAATCCGTTTCATTTTAAAATGAAAGATGAAGAAAGACAATGATTTAATATTTGTATTTGTAAACATAATGGGACTGAGGGCTATATGTGTATGCAACAATACACTGAAACTACTGTAATTATAATTTAAGAGACATAGTTACAATCATAGGTAGAGTTCCCTAGTCCAGAAGAAAGACAACAGCAAGAGCTAAACTGTGCTAAATCATCAACGTCTTTTCTTTTAATGAACACCTATTATAACAGTTTTGGGGAAAATAATTATCAAGAAATATTCACAAAACACAAACATAAAACATTAGACATAAAATGTCCGTCCTCTAGATCTACTCCCCTTTTCATTCAAAGTGTCCTTCTAGAAGCAATGGCATTTTCAAAGGGAGTAAGGTGAGCTCTACAAATTCATGATAGCTTGCTTCTATATAAATTAGAAATTCATTAATTGCATCACAAGGTGCCACGGGCCCAGTTACAGACATTATTTCATAGAAATTCATACTAATGGGTACATGGCAAATTGTTTTAGGAAAGAAGTTAGCAAGCATATTGTTGCATTTAGAAGACACAAGAAAAAGAAAGTCATTATTAACTTGTAAACTTTGGAGGCTACATTACTAATGCATTAATAGAGCACATTCCAAACTGAGCAAATACATTTTATATCTCAGTACATATTAAAAATAAACATCAATTAAATTAAATGCAACAAATATTTATAGAGAGCTTATTTGTGCCAAGTGCTGTGCTAAACTCTGGATAAAAATTTACAAGACATACTGACCAGCTTTTGCATGGATAAAGAAGTTGTGAGACATACGTGTACACACACACACACACACACACACCCCTACATATGCATAGATGTGAGATATATATGGTATGGTATACTATATATACACACATACATATATGCAGTGTGTGTGTGTGTGTGCATGGAATATTATTTAGCCATTAGAAAGAAGTACATCTGCCATTTACAACAACCTTGAGTGTATTGTGCTAAGTGAGGTAAGTCAGATGCAGAAAGACTAATACTGTATGGTATCACTTATATGTGGAATCCAAAAAAGCTGAACCCATAGAAACAGAGAATAGAATGGTGGTTACCAGGAGCAGGAAATGGGGGAAATGGGGAGATGTTGGCCAAACAGTACAAACTTCCAGCTGTAAGATGACTATGGCCTCAGGATCTAATGCACAACATGGTATTATAGTTATTACCGTATTACATACTTGAAAGCAGCTAAGAGAGTAGATATTAAATGTTCTCACCACAAAAAGGAAGAACACTCAGGTAACTTGATACAGATGTTAGCTAATGTCATGATGGTATTTATTTTGTAATATGTAAGCAAATTAAATCAATACACTGTATACCTTAAACCCGAATAATGTTGCATGTCAATTATATCTCAATAAAGCCATAAAAAACCTAATAAAATAACTCCGTAAAAATATGTTGATAGTGGAAAGGAAGATAAATATGATAGCTCCATATCATTCTTTAGTGACCCTCATTTGTATTTGAGGTGTGTGAAATGTTATTCTTTCATTCTATTTATCCTTGGGAGTCAGACTCAGGTCCGATCCTGGCTCTGCCAGTTAATAGCTTTGAAGCTGTATTGCGTCACTCAGTGTCCCCAGGCCTAAAATAGGAAAATCAATAATGAACATCTTCATTTAATAGTGTTACTGTTAAAACCATGTGAGACAATGCCTGTGAAGTGCTTAGCCTGGTTCCTGGCACATGGTACATGCTCAATGAATGTTCACTCTTATTATTATTATTGCAAATAATAATGACCTCTGCTAGAAAAGGCAAATAACTTTAATTAGCCATTAAATCCAAATTACTAGATTCTCAAATGCGGAACTATTGCAAATCAAAATATGGCAACTGGCATAAGAAATATAATTCCAAGAAAGAATCAATCAAAGGTAAATGTGCTAATTAAAGGCATCTACCTTAAACCTCGTGCTTGAATTAAATCTGCAGAGTAAAAACAACTTTTCAAGTTAATCAAATAAATTTGGCATTTTGAATGTCCTCAGTTACTTCAAGTGAAGTAAAACTATCTCTAAGTAAATCTCCCATGTGAGGAAACTGATCCAACAATGACTCAAGGGGAAATACAGCATTGCTTCTCACCACAATTAGAAATTTTAATATATTTAATTTAAGGACAATTAGTCTACAGTCAACGGAGCTCACATAATCTGACAGTTATGGATAATACCCTGAGGTAGCAAAAATATAGACAAGAAGAATGACCTTTATGTGTCACATTGAAAAACAGTATACACTGAAACACTGTAAGATACGTCACATATGAGGGAAAAATGGTTTTAATTCATACATAATTTTGAGAGAGCATCATGAGACCGCATACAAAAAGGAAACATCTACCATAACTTTTTTTTTTATTTGTAAGAAACAGCTCCTAACGTTAGCATATTTCTATCATGCTGTATCAGGTGAGAGAAAAGTTTAAATTGTCCTGCCAGTCTGTGCCTTTTAGTGGTATGTCTGCATGACAACATATACAAGACAGCTGAAGTACTCCCTTGTCCTGACTGTATTTCTTTTTCCTTCAAATTCTGTGAATTTCCTTCAAATTCTAGAGCCATCAGGAACTGGTTTATAATTTAATTGAGCTGAGGTTTACACTCATAACTAAACAATAAAGTTAAAGTAATGAGTTTCAATCACAGGACTGTAGCACATAGTTTAATTTACATAGATAATTAAAATCACCACCCCTACTGTCCTTTCTTTGTACTTGGAGCTGTACTAGCAAGATAGCTGGATATTACCAGTCTCCCTTTTCCATTAAAGAAAATCAGGAAAGAAAAGGGGAGCCATTTTAATGTAATTCACTCATCTCCTTTCAAAAAAGGAAAACGCTTCAAGTGAAATATGTTTGGCCCAATTGGTTTTAAGTTCCAAGTGAAAATTATTGTGATAATTAAGGGAAGTTTAACAAACTGGCATGAGTGCATCAACACTCTGCCTATATTTTCCTGCATATTGAGTGGGGTTTCCTTCGCAAACTTGAATTGCATCTCTTTATCCACTGAGTCATAGAGCTCCTTCTATGGGCAGTAATTTCTCATTCTACTAATCGTTTGCCAACTATTATTTAACTGTCAGATCTCCATAGTGGAGTGACAAGTTCTAATTTTATAATAGGAAGAAAAATAAAATTGACACATGCAAAAAACCTTTGTGGATTTTTTTTTAAAATTTCAGATTCCATATCACTCCTATGGTAATTGTTATTTGTTGGTGAATCCCTTACTATCCTGTCCACGGCAATCTGGTGTTTGCTTTATTTTTTCTTTTAGTTTTGACTGAGTTCTGCAATTGAAGTTAGAGCTTAGCAACCTGATATTGTTTGACAGGATTGAAGGGGAAGCCGTTATTACTTGTGACACTAATGCCACCATTTGCATGATGTCACTCGGCCCAGGCTAGGGATGGATGCCTACATTCATCCTGAACTGAAGATATGTAGTACTGACAGGTGTTTCTGAGAGCACTTCAGCAATTTATGTCCTAATTTTTATAGACATTGGGAATTTTGCATAAAAGATGTATATTATACCATATATTTCTTAGGTACCTTTGGTGGATTATATTTTTAATATTTTAATTAAGCACACTGCCTTTGATGTAGATAAAGTTCTATGAAAAGATGAGAAATCTGATCTTTAGTGAGCAGTGACATGAAGCATTGACACTACATCTCATGGCCAATGAGATACTCTAAGAAAAGTAAATAATTAAAATTCTTTGGGAATAATACAGTTTAAGAATAAGACTGAATTAATTTTTTTCTTTTGACTTCTTTTTTTTTTTTTTAAGATTTTTATTTATTTACTTGACAGAGATCACAAGCAGGCAGAGAGGCAGACAGAGAGAAAGTGGAGGACGCAGGCTCCCTGATGAGCAGAGAGCCCAATGCGGGGCTCAATCCCAGAACCCTGGGAACATGAACCGAGCCAAAGGCAGAGGTTTTAACCCACTAAGCCACCCAGGTGCCCCTCTTTTGATTTCTTGAGAGGTAGGTGCTATTCTCTTTACCTGAAAGCCTGGCATACTTAAAATTACAATTAGTTTTCCATTAAGAAAGTTGATAGTTGAGTTCTTATACTTAAGAACAACATACAGAAATCCAATTATAAATTCAAAAAATGCTTCTGGCAACTTGTTTTGCCTTAATAATATGTATTAATAATTAACTGACATTTTACACTAGAAAAGTTGTTTGAGTCTGATGGCTAATTATGTGAGTGAAGATAGAACATTCACAAACAAATTAATTTGGATTTATTTAATTTAGACACATTTAAAAAGCAGACACTAGATGATAGATAATTTTCAAAACCAGAAACTCATGTCTAGAAAGATCTTTAAGTACTGAACAGTAAATACTTCTATGTGCCATTTAAGAATGATCCTAAATATACAACCACTCATGTTTTGCAACTAGAAATTAAACAAGAATACAATGAAGCAAAACTACTAAACTGATAGTTCTAGGGTTACCTTTTTTCTTCCACACTCTCTTACCTTAATGATGGGACTGAGCATCAGGAAATGGACCAGCAGCCAAGCAACACTTACATGTGATTATACCACATGAAATCTATGTCAGCAAATCTGACTCAATTGCTGAGTCTTCTTAACTTAAAATAGCTTTACATATGACCCCAGACCTCAGCATATTTGCAATAGTAAGATACTAAATTATTTTTCTTTTCCAAAAGTACTGATTTGTGGTTCCTGATTTGGTATTCCAGCCTGGACCAAAAACCGACTTTCACGAAGTTAAGCTGTCATTAAAGCAGTTCTCTCCATGTCCTTTGCAGTGGAACCTTCGAAGAACCATGAAGGTAGATAGGTAGAAAGAGTAAGTACAAGTGCATGAAATTATTTGCATGTATCTCCCTGTTCTTACTAGAGAATATTCAATTCAGTATTACATGGAGTCTTGCCAGAGGCTCCATGAGAAAGACTGTAGGCTACCCTAAAAGCACAGGACAAAGCATGCGGTACATAAAAAGGGAGCACTTTTTTAAGGCACTCATAATCACAGTAAATCATTGCCTTGCTGACATTTCTATCTGGAATGCTTCTTTTCCCTTCTGGTCCTTGGTCAATTCCTACTCCTGTTTTAAGCCTGTCTTTAAATATCAATTTCTTCAAACAGATTTCCCTTGTCCAAGGTCGTATACGCTACGCTCCCTTTAATACTTTCTCATCACCCCCTTAATTTCCCTTCATAGAATCTATCAAAACTAGTGAGTATACGTCTCCTATGTTTTTTACAACACATGTCTGCCACTTCTAGCTCCATGAAGACAAAGACTGTTTCTATTTTATGCATCGCTCTATTTCCTTAGTAAAAGAGTATTTTTTGGAAGAATGAATGGCTGCATACCCAGTTTGTAACACTCCTGTCTTATGTACTTTATAAAATATCCAGACTCCAAATAAGTTGGCTTTTTTAAAGGAACAAGTTTAGCTGCATTCTTCAACTCTATTTCCATTAATTTCTGTTTAACAATAGTTTGGTTGACAAGGTGTCCTTTGTCAAGTTTTCCTTGTACCCACATGCATCCCTTGTTTTTCAAGGGTCCCTGTGCTTCATATATTTAAACTCTACATAACCAAGTAGCAGCTAAGACCATCACATATTCTTCTGCTCTTGCATGAAGCCTCAAAAATAATACTAATGGTAGAATAATAACCATGAATTTTATAAACATATTTTGCATTTGACTAATTTGCACATGTTAAAGATTTGATGTAACTAATAATTCATCAGTCTTTTCCCCATGCAAACCAAGAAAATGATAACATCAGTTTGAATATCAAACATAATGATACTGAGGCAGCTTTCAATCATCACAAAGAAAATGATAGCATCAGTTTGAATATCAAACACAATGATACTGAGGCAGCGTTCAATCATCCATGCTAATGGAATAGATACAATCCATCCCCACCAATAAATGCAAAGTCTCACTTTACCCTTGATTTACTTTTCTCTTTAACCCATTATAAGATCTGCTAAGAGGCGGAGAGATGGAAACTATCTCTTTTATTGTTGTTGTTGCCTCTGCCCAGCCTCTTTGAACAGTGGAAACTGAAAGTAGTATACTATCCTCCATGAAAAAGGAGAAGGAAGGAAAGGAAGGAACACAAGAAAGGGAGAAGGCCTGGGAACTCAGGAGGAGTATCAGGTCCCTAGACATTGCCAGGAAATTCTATTTTGGAAGAAACTCAGATCCACCTGACAGAGACTTGTCAATAACAGGAAAGATAACTCAATGGCATTAGACATTAATTCTGGATCCAAACTGAACAATGAAAGGCGGGTCTAATCTCAGATTCTAGAGAGTCATAATGAAGTTCAGAGAAGTTATCAGACTTGCATGTACACAACCTTCCTCTACAGAACCACATGGCTGTTCCCGGTCTTCCACCTCCAAGTGGTTAAAGTAATATTTCTTCCAGGGAGATGCATGTAATTTTTCATTATATGGTTTCAAATCAAGCTCCAGTCTTAGAAAACAGAAACAGAAAATCAACATTGTGAAGTATTATAGATTTTGCATGTCTAAACAGCTGTGATGAATTAGTCACAGTTACAATGAACTGTAGGAAAAAAATCTACAGGCAATATATTGCTTTTGCAAGTTTTATATTAAAGTAAAAGAAAACCCTCAAGTAATATTATATAATAAATTATTGTAACAGTGGTTGGCAGTAGGAGTAATTTAAATAAGATTAATTTAACAACCTTTAAATATCAATAAGTAATAAATATCTTCATGCATGGGGGTCCACATTTCACTTTATTTGGAAATAATGAATAATGCCAGTTGCCTAATATAACCCTAATAACAGAATAGTAATACTTTGCACTTTAACAATTTTCATTAGAAGAGCTCAAGTACTGCTTTCATTTGACAGAAACTGCATCTGTTCCATATTAGACATGCAAAGTAAGTTCTGTGAAGTTCCCAAATTAACTTTGCAAAGGAAAAGCAAAACGGACCTAAACACTAAACCAAAACATGCTATCAACTTCACTGGCCTTACTTTTGCCATGGTTTGTTCTTAACTCTAATATAAAGGACTTGTCAAACCTCAGAGACACCTGGCTTTTGACAGATTTTAATGCCTCATATAATCTATTGTGGAGTTTTTCAAATTACTTCATTGCCAAACACCAGAAAAAGCAGGGGCCAAGAGTGGAAGCAGAGGAGAGGTTATTATTCTATAGGTAGAGGGACACGCGTATTTGGCTTAACTTTCAGATTGCCACCATCCTCCTTCTCACCTCCTCTTCCTCCACTGCCACAGACCCTGTCTTACCCTCCTCCCTAAAGACTGAATTTCTACCATGACATTGTTGCAGTCAGACTTCAGGTTTGTCAGGGGAGGAAAATTGGAGGATGCAAAACTGCATATACATTATATTCCTAATATTTTTTAACCATGGTATTTCAACTTGAAGAAATGGTAAAGATTTTTGCATTGTACAGTATTAACTTACTCTCCACTCTTGTTTACTATATTTCCAAACTTCCCAGAGTAAAATGTATTATGTCAATTAGTAAATCACAATAAGATATAAACTCCCAAATGTTTATTTTTAAGTTTACAGTAGCTATGCCCCCTCCCCTCCCAGTCTCAAACGGCTTGCATAAAAATGTATGTAGTGAAGTAATGAGTGTTGATCTAGGGAGGGGAAAGAGTTAAAGTAAAGTTGGTGGGTGGATCACTGCTTTGCATTAATCAGAAAGCTGGACGTTTGGTCAGAAAAGGAAAAGAGAAGACAAAGAATCGCTTTGAAGAGTGAAACAACACTTCTGAAGTAAAAGACAAAACAAGTTTAGGGACCAGCTCCATAAAAGCTTGGTTTGACTGTGAGTGTAAAATGGAGCCTCTGCACATTCGTGATGGGATGAGCACCGGATGTTATAGGCAACTGATGAATTATTGAACTCTATATCTGAAACTAATGATGTACTATATGTTGGCTAATTGAATTTAAATTTAAAAAATAAAATAAGTAAAACAGTGCCTCCAAAATTGGGGAGGAGGGGTTTCCTTGATTTATTAGAATTTAAAAGGTGACTTTGAACCAGTAAAGCAGTCTAATTAAACAAAATAAATAAAATATAATTCATACAAAAACATTAGGAGGTTGATGTTATGGTAGTGATTTTTAAAACCTACTTCCTACTTCTTTGATATATTAGGTGCCACTATTACCTTCACTGCTTAAACCTGCAGACTTCAAAAGTTGTGAAAAGACTTTCCTGGAAGGTTGTTAAAAATCCAGACCTCAGCTCACTAGCACACATTTCAATGCATTTGGTTTTAGAACTGACATAGGAAATGTGCATTTTTAGCATGAGTTCCCACCTGAAACCGATACAATTATTCAAGGACCATAGTTTGCAAAACAGTGGATTCCAGTGGAGATTCAGTGATTTTTGACTAAAATCAACCATTTATTTAACCAGCATGTTTTTCTAGGCTGATATTCTAAGACATTTTGAAAAGAAAAGAAATAACTTAACCATGCAAAATGTAATGTCCAATTATAACTAAATACTCCATTATACACAGAGAAATATAAAAATATGTTGGAAGGAGCCCAACAAAGATTTGAAAATAACTGAGCTTTTCTGTATCATTTGTTCAATGAATATTAAAAGTTGTAGTTGAGTGAAATAGCAGTTAAAGAAAATGAAGCAAATAAATAGATTGCAAAAACTGTAATCTGAAAGTGGCATTTTATTTGTGTCTTGAGCATATAACACATTTTTCTTTCATTAAATTGTTGCATGCTGTTTTCTTGCATCTATTCATCCTATTAGCTCCTGATTCATAATTTCACTGCTTATAGCTTTGATTCTTAAACAAAAAAGAAGAAATAGGTCGCCGAAGTTCTTACACCGGAGGCTGCAGAAGGACCCAGTTCAAATAAGTCACTGAATCCTTAACATGGCCACAGTGCATCACAATACCGTTATCACAAACCCTATCCTGTCTTGAGTAAATATATGCATTCTGGCCATTTACAAGTGAAAAGTGGTCAGAGTTCATGTCAAAAATGAAATATTCCTAGCACATCCTAGCCATGCCAAAAATATCTAGAGCAAGCAACCTGACCTAGTACTTTCTTTTCTTTTTCTTTTTCTTTTCTTTTCTTTTCTTTTCTTTTTTTTTCTGTTTTGCTTCCAAGTTCCTTACTATCTTTGTCAAATGTCAATTTTGGAAAAATAGTTCCTCTTTAGGGGTGTGACAATTACACAAATTATAGCAAAAACCAAGCTTTCGCTTGACATATTTCTATTTCACCTTTTTTCTCCCAGTACTGCTGCTGTAATAATTAATTCATTCAATAAATATTCAATTCTAAGAACTGTCAACCAAAAACCAAAATAAGGGTGTGTATGTGTCCAAGTCCAGCTAACCCAAATCCTCAAATATTCCTCATTAAAGAAGAAAATGGCCGAGGTAACAAGTCCTCACATCTCATCAACCCAGTTCAGGACAACCAAAGAGTTCCTGAGGAGAAGGTGGGTAAGATGAAAACTATCAAAGGGTTAGGAGAAACAAGGAGAGGGAAGAAGTACAGGGGTGCAGGGATCAGGAGGCAGAAGTCAATAGAGAGCATAAGAAGAAATATGAGAATGTACCGAAATTATGCCACCGGCCACTAATATGATATCCATTAGGATAACTTTGTGAATGCATCTATACAAAGACCACAACTAAAATGAACATATAACCATTGTATGAAATGAAAATACATGTGTGATTGGGTGTCTGCAATGAGTGATCGATCACGTGGTTTGGGTCTTACAGTTCTGGTGGCCATGGGAGAGAAGATATGTAGAGGCGAAGGGCATAGTCCCCACTTTCCAAAGGCTCACTTTCCCGCCTTTCACCAATCATGACCCTTTTGGTCAAGGCCAGCCCACAGAGATTCCCAGCTAACAAGCCATGGAGCGTGGATCATATGATTTGGATCAGGCGAGAACTCATAAGGCAAAGAAGAAAAAGAAGGGCCATTGAGGTAGGACGAGCAACTTCCTCCGAAGGGTTTGGAAAGGACCGGAAGCAGTCTGTTTAAGAAGCTAACTATTAAGATGCTTGAGCATCTAGAGCCTGCATGTGGACAAACATGGTTGGAGAGAAAAAAAGGAAAGTAGATCGAATATCATTCTGAAGAAGTATGAAAATGATTCTAATAGGAACAGAAGCTACTAGAGAGCTTCATAGGGACAAAGTGGAAGGGATGAGAAGAGGGGCATTAAGATGAAGACAAGCGCGGAGAGGATCAGCGGAAGTCGAGGCGGAAGGACGTGGACCAAAGTCACTGTATGCTGACCGCGCTGGTACATTTTCCAACACGTTGGGAAATTTTGTTTTGCCTTAGACTCCGTTTTACTTTATTTTATTTTTTTTTAAAAGCAAAAACCTTTCACAACAATTGTAAATGAAGCTTTCAATCTCGGCTTTATAACAAAACAGAAATAATGGTACTTTTTTTTTTTTTTAATTCCCCAATATAGAGAATATTTTCATCGTCTGACTAATGATTCTCCCACACAGGTTATTCTCTCCTGAAATCAAAAAGAAAAAATATGGGACTTTTTAAACTTTGGGATACAACTTAAAAAAACATGAAAAGTGTAGTTTTTCGGAATTTGTGTTTTGCCATCATCCTTGAGAAAACCTGAAGGTCCTCTGTGGAGGGTTGTTTATTTGGTGTTAGAGAGAGAGGTTCAGAGAACCCCTGCTTTGCTTGCTCTCTGCACCTGCCCAGCACCTGCCCCATGTCACCATATGCGACGGTGCAACTCTCCACAATGAGGCTTTAGACCAGAGGGCTGATGTCTCAAATAGAAGAACGAACCCTCTTTGGTTGAAAAAGATAATCCCTACAATTCTTACTCCTCACACCTCCTCAGAAGTTATACTATAAAACATGAAATCTTGAAAATGTGAGCAAAGTGCTAGGAACATGGCAAAAAGTAAGTATGATCACCGACATATGAAGTCATTCAATAGGCCTAAAATCAGGCTCCGAATCAAGAGTGTCTGGAGAAATGTGGGGGGGGGGAAAGCACCCCACACTTTCTCAGAATTACAAGTACCTCTGCATCCAGGGAACAGAGCTATACAGCAAGAAAAGAATAGCAGATGGCACAGATGACAAAGTAATCACAGAAACACAGAGGTCATGTTTCAAAGTTAAAAGCATGCGGCTCGTTAGGACAACAAATTCACCCCCTTCCCCAACCCCCAGAAGAGCAGAGGTTTGTAATCTGTAACTGGTCAGAACTAAAAGGCCTGCTCACACTCTCTGATCAGCCTCCACAAAGAGCTTCTTGACGTAATTCTGAGGCTATTAGATCTAATGATCTGAAAAATATTTTTGATTAGAGGAGCACGAGATCGACAGAGATCAGAGAAGAGCAAGGTAGCACCATATCACAATGAGAGATGCTATTTCTGTGATAATGAATAGACTTTTCCAACGTGGGTCCTCCATTTTCATTCTCAAAGGAGACAACTGGCACTTGGGAACACTTAATTACCAAGTCACCCTGTCCCAAGCCACTTACCCCGTGGGTCCCCAATAAATATTAATTAAGGATGATGATAAAGAGCAGCTCATTCTGGGGTGAGACGAGTCAGCTGTTTAGTGGTGCAGCACCTACCCTTATACAACACCACAGGTAGAAGAATGAGGCAAAACGATTTTTCTAATTGAAACCACAGGGGGTCTTTAGGTAACAGAATGTAATTACCTAACCTGGAATTTGGCCAGAGCAATGGGGTGCACACCTCATGTTTTCAAAGAAGAGGTCACGACTGTGCAAAAGCGGGAGATCTTCAATCCACATTGACATTAAGTGACAAAACTGACCATGGTGAATGTTTCATTGTCAAAGATAAATGATTGCCCTAGTAAGATAATGCACTGTTGAGGTATTTCAGTAAGGACCTATTTTGTAGGAGAACATCCATTTGAAATACTTCATGAAAAGAGTCTGAGGAATTAGACCCTGCTGCAAGCCAGGTATCTTTTCTACTCTGCCCCCTTATGAAAAGTTGCTTTATATTGGGAAGTGTCAATAGTTCATCAGGCATCAGGGGAGAAGGAAGTGAGGAACAGGTTCTTTCTCTCTTAAGTGCTCTGCTAGGTCTGGTTTGCTACTCAGGCTTCTTTTTTTCATCCTGAGAAGTTTGATCACCTTTGATTTTATCATCCTACTTACTCACTCTGATCTTATAACATTGTAACAGTGTCCTCATTTAGCCAGAGAATAATGTTTTGGCTGGAGAAACCAGCACTTCCTCCTCTTTGGCTTGAAGTGACCACCTAGAATGATTAAAATGTCCCAGGATTCTAATTATGCAAATACTCTTGATAGTCTTTCAAATTTAAATTTTACACTGCCCTTGTTTTTAAATCTGCAACTGATGTGTTTAGGTGCTTATTTTATTTTGTAAGTCTCTCAAGGAGTACTGATTTAAATTGCTCCATTTTTGAGGGCTATGAGGGAAATAAAAATCAAATCTACAGATGGCTAGCATCTGTGGTTCTACAGTGTTAACATGTACAATAACACACAGTCTCTAATTGAATACAAGAACGTAACTCAATCGAGGGTCTGTGCTAACATCATAAACCATGACAGTGCAGCCCAAGCAATTAATAAATAGTAATAGCATCTCTCAATTGAATTGTCAGGAAGGGGCACTGTGATGGAAGTTTCTGCAGTGTACTTTTCTTGAATTACACCTGCTAACAAAAGAAAACTGGATGCTCTTCTAAAATCATGTCACAGCCATTAATTTTTAATATGTGGCACTAGAGAAAAGCAATAACAACAACAAAAAGGAAGACATATAATGGACAAAGAGAAACTGATTAATAACTCATTATTGTTGCTTGGGAAGAGTTTTGGTCTTTGTGACATTGTTTCAGCTTAGTAAAATCCATCTGAACCTACAGATCCCCTCAGTGTCATTTAAAAAATCGAAGTAAACATCAGCGTTGAAAGAAGTAATACAAAGAGACAGGGCAATCTTCTAAAGCTACCAGGCATTTCTTCCTGCTGCTGATAAACATATCCTTGAACCGTTCAGAGAACTAAATGAGGAGGGAGAATTTTGTGAATATGTCGAGCAATAGGCTGAAATGAATCATATCAAGATCACAGTGCTACCCTCGAAGTACTATTTTCTGTCCTAACTTCATTTCTAAAAGGACTTGCCCTAGTTCTGTTTTAAAATCCATTCCCATTGATTTAGAGTTCAAGACCATCTATATTGGTGGCATGGCTGCGTTTCCTCTGCTCCTACTAGGAATTCTCTTTACTCTGGGCTAGTATGTGGTAGAGGAAAGTATGAGAGAACCTATGTAACACTGGCTTTGGGGTCCTAAGAATCGGTTTTCAACCAATGACTTCTTTCTTAAGGTGAAAAACACTTGATTCTGACTACATAATGTTAAATGGACTTTACTAATTCAAACTGTTATTGACTGTATTAGAAAAAGAACTATAAAGATTAAGTCTTTTTGTTTGTTTTGCTTTTAGGTTGCGAATAATAAAAAAATCTGAGTCATCCCCAACACAGGAATTTCATTGTAAGGATACTGGATGCCTGCAAGGACCCACATGAAAGAGGAAGAATCAGGAATTCAGGAAGGGCAGGCAACCAAGGCACCACCACAGAGTGTTGCCTTCAGACCTTATGGGAACTTCCTTAACATGCACCACTTCCCAACTCCCATTACCCAAATTTCTAGGAGAATAGCTGCTGCAAGCTGCTAAATCCAGCTGGGTTGCACACCTTGTTTCTGTTCCAGTAATTTGCGGTCAGGGAGGCTGGGTCGTAAAACACACGTGGCTACTCTAGGCGCACCCGTGTGATCCCACGGTCAGAGACCATGTTAAAGAAGTTGCCACAGTAGGGGAAGGGAAACATCCACAGAGAATTTTCAAGCACAACTCTCATTTCACTACAGCCACACTGCTTTCAGACTTCTGTCAATTCTGGCTGCCTACACAAGCAAATCTGCAAACAGTTAACTTTATAGAGTAAACTTGACATTACTTTGCGGTCTTAAAAGAAAAGAAGCACGATTGCTTACGAGTTTATTGAACTATGAGTTTGCATTAGCTTAACAAAACTGGTGGTGGCATTTGAAAATTTTGACCTTGAGAGCCTTCTCAACAAATGTGTGTGGTATTCATTTTAAAGTATTAAAATAAAAACTTTATATTAAAAAGTTCTACCATTATAAAGATTGTATATCATCTAAATAAATTCATTTGCCTTTGTGGATTGAAAATGTCACCTAACCACAGTTCATCAATTTTAGAGACTGTATATTAAAATTATTCATAATAGTCTAAATGAAATCTTAAAAATATGAATTATTACAGTTGGTTGAATATATTAGGTTTTTCTTATCCTAGTATTTTTATCTAGGGTCATCTATTCAGTCCAACTTTAAGTCTTGCTCATAACAGACTAAGGTAGACAGTTAGAAAAATGGCATAATTGGATTTTTAAAAAGAATCTTTTATTTTTCTAATGAAGAACAGAGAAAACACATTTATGGTTATTTCTTTAAACCTTCACTTGAAATCATAGTCCTCTTCATGTGTTGGCTTCAAATATGTCTGTTTCATCCCTATGCATATTTGTAACTCTCTCTATTTGTAGGGAAGACCTCTACTAATCTTCTTTCTCTGGACTGGACCTATAGTGTCAGTAAGTTGCCAAAGGAATGCATATATAAATGAATGAATGAATCAACCAGAAATCATATATCAACCATAAGTATCAAAAGAGTTTCTTAACTGCCTCTGAGTTGATTCTCCAAACATTCAATTCTATTACTTCTTTATTCAAAAGATTTTAAGTTAACTCCTTATTGTCTAAAAATGAAGTTCTACATCCCCTAAGCCTTCAAAACTTTAGATCAGTTTTTTTTCTAGCCTTTTCTCTTGACAATTAGTTAATAAATTTTCTGGAAGAAGTGTGCTTTCTTACCTCTGGTACTGCTGTTCCTCTCTTTCATCTGATAAAGGCAGCTGCCTGTTCTCAATCTTATGTTCCATGGGAGAATGTTCTCTTAAATTTCCAGTGTTCAGTATAGTGACTCTCTCATGCACACAAAGTACTAGTTGAGTACTAATGGATGGATCAACTAATGGATGGATCAAGAAATTCTTTTCTTTTTTTAAAGATTTTATTTATTTATCAGAGAGAGAAAGCACAAAGGGGGAGAGGCAGAGGCAGAAGGAGAAGCAGGCTCCCCACTGAGCAAGGATTCTGATGCAGGACTTGGTCCCAGAACCCTGGGACCGTGACCTGAGCCAAAGTCAGATGCTTAACTGACTGGACCACCCAGGTGTCCCTGAATCATGAAATTCTAATAATCCTTTAAGAATGAACTCTAATATCATCTTTCCGCATAAAGGTTATCCTAATTATTCCACTTAGAAACCATCTTTCTTCACTCTAAACTCCTTTATATCATGTTGCCTCCTCAGTCAGGTGGGTCCTGACCATACCTTTTATTCTCATGTCATTGTTATGTCTATTACCCTATTATATGTGTACATATATATATTTGGTTTGATATTCCCTTCTACTACATCACACCAATTCCATGGTTTCAGGGACCACTGACTTCCTGTTTATAGGTATATAAACATATATGTTCAATAAATGAGTGGGTTCCTATAGAAACATATACAAATACTATTTATTCCCTTAGATTATAGATATTTGGTTCAAGTCTTTCTCACTGACAAAATGCTTAGAAGTTAAGACATCAGGTCATTCATCTTTGTGCATATCTCACTATTCTCACTCATTCAATATTCATAGTCATAATAGCAAACATTAATTGAGTGCTTACTAAACACCAGGAACTGTGCTAAGGTGATTTTACTGGATACTAACAAAGACTTCTATGAAGTAGAAACTACTGTTATTTCCTTTTCAAATGAGTAAAGGAAGACTTCAGAAGAGTTAAATCACTTGCCCAAGCCACAATAAATTTAATGCCAATGCCAGTATTGAACACAGGTTTATGAGACTCCACAATCTATGCTCTTAATGAACACAGTTCCATGACATTGCCCATCATATCAATAAAGGTTTCCTGAGTGAATTATTTCATGAATATGAATCTATCAAGGACAAAAATATCTTATTTTTGTCTTCACAAATGAATATGGAATCCCATAGCAGGAAGGGCCCTGTCCTTCACCTAACCCATGCCTAATCCCTGTGCTGCAAAAACATCTCCTCTATGATTTCCTGGTGGAGATTTTGTCCAGCTTCTGTTGGGAAACCTCTAGAGAAAGGAGTGGGCCTGCTCTAGCAGTTGACTTGGGCATGGTAAAATAGTTCTGAAATTGCAGGTAAGTCAAAATAATTTTCTAATGAAGCAAAAATCTGCTTCTCAAACATTCCATTCACATATCTACACTTTTTCCCTGAGATCACATAAGGTAAGTGTAAGTTCCTCACAAAGGCTAGCACCATGTCCCCACTGGGGATTCTCTTCCATACACCAAGCATTTTCAGGTCTTTTGACTACTTTTTACTTTTGTATAGTACCAGGGATAGCTTCTTGGAAAATATGTGAAGCTTTGTACAAATTATTAAAAATAGCCATGTACATTTTACAAAATTACAAGAGCTAAATATAAAATAAAAAGAGCTATTTGCTCAAATTCTCCTTAGTAGCATTATGTATTATTTAATGAAGGCTAACATGCATTAATTCTTTCTTAGTTTGTGAAGAGGCTGTACTCAGCCATTACATGCATTATTTTATTGCATCCTTATAAGATGTCAATTTGTAGGTGTTATTATTAATAATTTTGGTAACTCCATTTTCTAGGTCATGGAACTCAGTCCCAAATAGGGCTATGTGCTCTTCAAGGATGTTCACATCATGAATGGGAATGACGATAACAATAGTCTAATTTTAAAACCTATGCTCTTAGCCACTACCCTATACTGCCTCATAAATTGAAAACAATATATAGATATTTACTAAGAACATAATGAAATTTGAATTTCAAAGATTTCTAGAACTTTATAATGATATAGAGGCATCTTTGCTATCTCACTAATTTCTCTCTTGTTCTAAAGCAATAAGGTTTACATCACATGTACCCATTTGGCCTTTAAAGTACTAGCAATGCTATAGACATACAATTAAAAAACTGTCCATTATCCCCTTGCTTTCTCACTCTTTGTATTTACATTTTTTCCGTGTAGTTTTATTTTGCTTTGCCAGGGCAGCAATTACTTGAGATAACACTGCCACAGCTATTACGTGACACCCAGCGATCCCACATACTTTGTTCATTCTCTTGATGCCTTCTGACCCCTTGGTATTCTTTGGAGCAGGTAGTTGGTTGAGTGTGGGTCGGCAAGGGAGTAACAAGATGAATATACAGGTGAATGGCTGTACACATTTAATTGGGACTTTTAATACAACACCTTGTGGACTGTTTAGACAAGAACATAGAGAGCTGAGTATCCTTGACAACAGTGTTAGTATATAGCAAAACAAAAGAAAGACCAGGAGATTCACAGTAGGAGATCTAAGCAGTAGATCATTGGAGTAACAGCTGACAGCCTTCTGGCAAAAGCCTCAAAATTTTTCAAATGTGTTCACGAAATGTACCACAGAGAGTGGGTCATTAAAACAATTGAACAAAAGGCACTAATAATTGGCATAGTGGCTGATGTACCACTGTAAAAACTGACGTTGAGTGTTAAATTTTCTCTGTGGTTACAAGTAATAGTTATAAGTAATACAGCTACAGATGGAAGGAATAATCAGTGAATAAGAAATGAAAAATGGCTTTTAGTACCAGTTAACTCTTTGTCATTGAGCTGAGATTCCCCATAGGTAGAATGGGGCAAAAAAAGTTTCCCTAAAATTTGTATAGAACCACAAAAGACCCTGAATAGCTAAAGCAACCCTGAAACCCAAAGCCAAGCCAGAGGCATCACAATGGTAGACTTCAAGTTACATTAAAGAGCAGTAATAACCAAAAGAGTATGGTACTGGCACAAAAATAGACACATAGATCAATAGAACAAAATAGAAAAATCTAGAAATAAGCCCACAATTATATGTTCAATTCATTCTTGACAAAGGAGGAAAGACTATGCAAAGACTTGACAAAGGAGGAAAGACTATGCAATGGGAGAAAGACCATTTCTTCAATAAATGGTGATGGGAAAATTGCATAGCTACATGCAGAAGAATACAACTGGACCCCTTTCTTACACCATACACAAAAATATATTTAAAGTGGATTAAAGACCTAAATGTGAGACCTGAAACCATAAAAATCCTAGAAGAGAACACAGGTAGTAACTTCTTTGATGCTGATCACAGCAATTTTTTTCTAGGTATGGGAAGGGAAACAAAAGCAAGGGAGGGAGGCAAGGGAAACAAAAGCAAAAAAAAAAAACAAACAAACAAACAAAAGTTGGGACTACATCAAAATAAAAAGCTTCCACGCAGCAAAGGAAACAATCAATAAAACTAAAATTCAATCTACAGAATGGGAGAAGGTATTTGCCAATGACATACCCGATAAAGTGTTAGTATCCAAAATATATAAACAACTTATACAACTGAACACTCCCAAAATAAATAATCCAATTAAAAATGGGCAGAAGAGAAGAACAGACATTTTTTTTTTCCAAAGAAGAAATACAGATGGCCAACAGACATGTGAAAAGATGCTCATCATCACTTATCACCAGGGAATGTAAATCAAAACTACAATGAGATGTCACCTTACACCTGTCAGAACAGCTAAAATCAACAACACAAGAAACAACAGGTGTTGGCCAGGATGTGCAGGAAAAGGAACACTTGTGCACTGTTGGTGGAAATGCAAACAAGGGCAGCCACTGTGGAAAACAGTATGGAAGTGCCTCAAAGTGTTAAGAATAGAACCACTTTATGGGTCTTTACCCAAAGAATACAAAAACACTAATTTAAAGGGATACATGCACCCCTGTGTATAAACATATATTTACAGCATTACTTACAATACAGCATTATTTGCAATAGCCAATAGTTGGAAGCAGCCCAAGGATCCAACGATTGATGAATGAATAAAGAAGATGAAGAAAATGTCATATATGTGTGTGTATATAAAATATAAAAATGCTTGTACTACATTTTATTTTAATGTTTTCCAAATATTTATGATGATACAAACTTTTTGTCATATAACATGTAACAATTTTGGAGAGAATACTGATAATATGATAGGCACTTCCAGACATGGATATAAAGGTTCACTGCATTCAATAGATCTTAGTCTACCATATTTGAGACAGACAATGTAATTCATCAAAAATATTTCATATCATAAAAAAAAACTAACAAGTGACAGAATTACATTCATGAAAGAAAACATAAATGACAAATGGGGAAGGTGGGATTCAGCTGGAAAAAAATAAATCAAAACATTAATAGTAGAGTTAGTTAATTGTTATATACTGATTCTAATTTCTTAGTTTTGGCAAATGTATAAAGGTAATGTAAGGTGTTAGCATTAGGGAAGATTCTATCTTTGTAATGTTTCTAAGCCTAAAATTATTCCAGAATAAAAAGTTAATTAAAAAACTTATTATACACATTTTGTGTATCAAGTTGGCAAGATTATTTTAACAGCAATATAAAGTGTGGTCCAGTGTGCTGGGCAAAGGGTACCCTTATAAGCTGTGCTAGCCTAGTAACTTTCTAGAGGTTAATTTGGTAATATATCTAAATCCATAAAATCAGCAAATGCTTTTGTCCCAAATTACTTCTTCCAGAAAAATAATTCCTAGAAAATAATATGAAGGATGTACAAACATTTATGTAGAATAGAGAATATTTATGTAGTAGTATTCTTTTACATTAAAAATTCAAGCTAAGTACATATGCAGTAATAAGGATCTAATAAATGATGGAACATTAATACAGTGGAATACTATTTTGTACCAGAAACAAATTATACCATAGTAGGTAAAAATACCTAGCAAAATGAGAGTTTTCTCAGGTAATATTGGGTGGAGAAAAAGCACGTTATAAGGTAATATATGCAGTATAATGTCAATTATATTATCTTTCATTTCTGAAAAGACTGTATATATTGAGCACTACTGTGGTTGGCACTGGGGATATGGAGAGCAATGAACAAAATGCACAAAAAAGCCCATGTTAATGGAGCATACAGTCTACAGGGCAATAAAAGCAATAAACAAGCATATTGGATAGTACATTAGGAGGTGGTAAGTTTTATATAGAAAAATAAAGCAGGATAGGAGGTAGGGAATATGGGAATCCTGGAGAACACTGTAAGAACTGTAAAATGCTTGGTCAGGAAAGATCTCGAAGAAAGTGATACTTAGCAAAGGCCTGAAAACAGAGAGAGAGTGAGCTTTGTGGTTTGAGGAACAGTAATCCATAGCGACTAGAAAGTACACTGGCTTGGAGGGAAAGGCACGCATGGAAATTTCTGGGCCCCACAGGCAGGCCCGTGTACTGGAGTGCAGAGGAAATGAGAAAGAGTACTGAAAGGCCAGCAGATGGTGGGCCTCCTGGGTCATTGTAAGAACTTGTCCTTTCCTTGGAGTGAGATGGAGAGAGTCACTGCCGGGATTTGAAGTGAAGGGGATCCCAGTTTATCCTTTAAAGGGATCATTTTGGCTGCCATTTTTGAAAAAAGAGATCGAAGGAGGCAAGAGTGAAATCAGGAAAGCTTATTTACTTATTTATTTTTTTAAAGATTTTATTTATTTATTTATTTATTTATTTGACAGGCAGAGATCACAAGTAGGCAGAGAGACAGGCAGAGAGAGAGGAGGAAGCAGGCTCCCTGCTGAGCAGAGAGCCCGACGTAGGGCTGGATACCAAGACCCTGGGATCATGACCTGAGCCAATGGCAGAAGCTTTAACCCACTGAGTCACCCAGGTGCCCCAGGAAGGCTTATTAAGAAAACCAATGCAATGATCCAAGGAAGCAATGACGGTGGTTTAGACTACAGTAACAGCAGTGGAAGTGGTTAGCAGTGGTTAGACTACTGAGATGTTTCTAAATTATAATAACTGAGAGAACTGGATATGGGAGTGGTGTGGCATGAATCAGGGACGACTTTAAAGAGTTTTACTTGAAAAAAACAGGACGGAGTTACCATTAACGGAGATGGGGAAGGCTAACCCTAGGGCCAGTTGGGGGAAAGGACCAGGGATTCCATTTTGAGCCTGTCAAGTCAGGATCTTTCTCAGACTTCCAAGTACAAATATTAAGTAAGCAGTTGAATATTTAAATATGGAGCTAAAGTTGGATATCATAAAAAGAGAGGCACAAATGTGGGTAAGACACCCAAAGCAGGGTAGATATTATATAGTGAAAAGAAGGTTCCAGTGAGTGAGCCCTGGAAAATGACTACACAAAAATGTCAGATGGAAGAAAGACAACAGCAAAGAGACTCAGCGAGAGTAGCTAATGAGTTAGGAGCGAAATCATCCTAGAAGCCAAGAGAATGGGGTCTTTCAGCAGAGGGAGTGATTTTCTAGGTTAAATGCTACTTATTGGTCCAGTAAGATGAGACTGAGAATGGAAAATTGGATTTAGCCACATGGATGTTGTTAATGATCTTTATAAAGTCAGGTTTAGTGGAATAGAGTGTGTTTTAAGAGTAAGAGAGGAGAGTGAATGTACAATAGTGGTTTCAAGGCCTATTTCCATTAAAAGAAGGGAATAATTAGGACCATGGAAGTGGGACCAAGAAGAGATTTTTTTGAAAATATGGAATATAACAGCATATTTTATTGTTAAAATCTAAGAAAAAAAGAAGAAGTTATGATGAAATAGAGAGAAAGGAAAGTTCCTAGATAAGCATTATTCAGCAGGAGAGAGAAGGTTATGATCTAATGCTCATTTTATTTTGCTGTGACTGCAATTCTATTTATCTTTTCAAACATTTATCTGTGAAATTTGTGGGGTCTCATGTAATCTCATTTTTTTCCTGTTTTTCACAATATTTTCACAATAATTTTATGAGTTATACATTTTATGATGAGAAAATATTATGTTCATAATGAGTAGGAAAGCATTGAGCATTTCTTTAAATTTTGTATTGCATCCTGTTTCAACAGATACAAAGCAAAATGATTAAACACACAATTGGTAATCCAGACTTGGGTATGGTGTTCCACCTAAAGTTTTCAAGAGTAATAAAACTAAGGATAAATCCTATACTTTTGTTTACCATTTTATATTTAATATCATTCTTTACTGGGTACTTATGAGCCAAAAAATTCAGCAGAATCAGGTTGCAGAAATAGTTAATGCTATGGTCTGAATGTTCGTGCCCCTCCACAATTTATACGTTAAAATCCTAACTCAAAGGTGATGGTGTGAGTAGGAGGTGCCAATGAGAGGTGCTTAAGTCATGAGATCACAAGTGTACAAAACAAGCTCCGGGCACCCCCATCAGGTAAACATATAACCAGAAGTCTGCAACCAAAAAGAGGGGCCAAACCCACTCATGTGGTCCCCCTGATCTGATTTTTCAACCTCCAGACCTGTGAGCGATAAAATTCTTCTGTTTCTAAGCCATCTAGTGTATGATGTTTTGTTACAGCGGTCCAAACTGACCTAAGACAGTTAATTAAAAGAAAAAACAAACACGAAACTTTAAGACTGTTAAAAGGCCTCAGACCCCACTCATACACATGGAGGTCACAAACTTAATGACATACACTACACACAACAAAACACACAACAAAATACATGCATGAACACACACAACCACGTGTATCCATGCACACACTCATGCACACTTTATATGTGCACACACATATAAAGATACGTATACGAACACACACATAAACATCTATAAACACAGGCATCCATACGTACATGTACACAAACACAAAAGTATATCCACGCACACACACACAGATACACGGAAGTCTGTCTAGTTCTCGTTTCGACTGATGGTCTTTGGTTTTCTCTGGTGCTTCCTTTTCTCACGTATCATTTCCCATGGGTTTGTGCAAATTCAGATATTATCCTGAATAATTAAGAGTTTCACCGAGAACTTCCTGAAGTGACACAAATACCCAGGCTCCAAACCAGAGACAAGTGAAATTAGACTAGCTCCTGGACTGAATCCTCAAACAAAATATCTTCACAAACCACTACACTGCACCATATGGGGCACGAGAGGCCGGCAGGTTGCTCGGGCAGAATTCCAGTCTAACCAGTCTGGTGTGTGGCCCCTGCGGAACTTGCACAACAATCTCTTGATATTTACTTATGTCTAATATGTATATTTTTCTGAACGTTTAAATAAAACACTTTCTATTAATTTGTTCATAGATGTGAAATATTGTTCTTTTGATTTTTTTCTCCCTATCCATTTTAAACCTTGGAACATATAAAAAGGTGTACATCAGGCACTGATTTGGTCTTTTGATTAATACTCATCTTGCATGGGCAAAGCATACAATGTAGGTGATGGGGTTGTCATCTCCAACTTGTACAGGTTCCTCAACCAAACGCCATCCAGTAGCTGAGTAGCAGAGAAACAAAGGCATTAAATTATATTTTTTCTGCTAGTGATCTAGTCTCTTGGCATATATCCATGCACTGTTAACTTGCATTAGATATTATTTTAAGAATGGTACAAAAACAAAAACAAAAAAAAAATCAGAGAGTGAGCTGAGTGCAGGAGCAAAATAAAAAAATACAAGCATAGCTCTGAAATATGGTAAATTCTTTTGTATGTCTATGATTTTTCAACCTTTGAATACAATTATTATTTTCCATTTATCACTAAACTACTCCATGTGCTCTATAAAAATCATTCTGAAAATAAGACATGATTTGCTTTTTTTCCCCAGAAACTTGAAGGATACCTTACAGATAACAATAAGAAAGAGGCATTTTAGGGCTACCTGGGTGGCTCAGTGGGTTAAAGCCTTTGCCTTCAGCTTAGGTCATGATCTCAGGGTCCTGGGATCAAGCCCCACAACAGGCTGTCTTCTCAGCAGGGAGCCTGCTTCCCTCTTTGTTTCTGCCTGCCCCTCTGTCTACTTGTGATCTCTCTCTCTCTCTCAAATAATAATAATAAAAAAAATCTAAAAAGAAGAAGGCATTTCAGCTGGCATTAGGAAAAGTTTTGATGTGAATGTATGTTTACAAATATGTATTATATATATAATTTATATTCAACATCACATATGTGTATATTTGCGTACATAGGTATCCAACATTATTAAGGCGGCTATTCCCTGCATCAAAAGCAAAGCTCTCTCTTGAGTCAATAGTCAGCATTTTGCAGCCCAATAGATACCAAGATTCAAAATGCATACCCCATACAACCTCAATTTGCTCTTATCTTCCCCCTGTGACTTAAGGGTACTTGGGCATTCTATGTCATAGTGACACACACAGTTCTTCCCAGGCCTCGCTGTTTCGTTCTTCAACCTATTGCACTTTGGAAGTGACAAAAGCCACTTCCCGGGGAACTGTGAGACAGTCTCTCAGTAAAGAAGGTCTATTTCCCTGCCCCCCTCCTGTCCCAAATTCCATACTCATGACACAGAAGCACAGTTAGAGATGAAAAATATGGTTCATTATCTTGGTAGCGCAGAGAAAAATGTTATGGCTTTATTTAGCAGTTGCTTTTATGCTTTTAAAAACATGTTAATTTCATTTTTTATGTAATTGTGCATTAAATCATCTCAGACAATTGTGTGATTTGGAAATAAAAGTCCAACAAAATAAGTAAAAGCTATAATGTGGTTTTATCCTTACCGCTTTTTGCAGTCTGTTTTTATGTTTCTCAAGCATTAGTGTCTCCGCTCCTTCCTGGGAAGATTAATCTGGAGGCTCGTAGAGACTCTTGTCTTCCTGTCTTTAGTTCTGTTGGTGCTCTGAGATTTTCCCTGTGGTTTGTGCATCTACTACTCATGAATTATCAGCCCCCAAAATGTTGGGACTTAGAAAGCCTCATGATCCTTTATTTGATATCCTAATAGGGCCACCAGGTGGATGAAGGCCTCAACCCTGAGGGAGAAATATTAGAGACCTAATTGCCCCAAGTAAAATTATGAATCCCAGGCTACAGACGACACTGTACTCACCACAATACTGGTGATGGATTTTTTGTTTTGACTAGGTTATAGGCAATGGAATATATGCAAGGTAATTCGGCATGTTTGGGAGATTTTTTTCTTTTACCTTAAAGAAAAGTCGGTCCATTTGACACACAGCATCTTCCATAGCTCCTACTTTAAACATTTTACGCAGGCGGAGGCATTCTGATGGAAGTTAATGATGGATTATGATTCTTGAATGTGGACTCTGTGTTATGAGGTGATCTAAGATTAATTTCATAAATGTTAATTTTTCTTCAAATCTTTCTCAATATATACAAACAATCAAACTCTTTCGTCTTTCCTTAGTGTGTTTTCACATAGATTATTGTTGTAAGGCATTTCACTTCCTTTAAGGCAGCATGCACTAGTGCTATGGTTGTTATAAAAAAGTACCACAGGCCAACAAGAGAAATTTACTGTCTTAGAGTTCTGGAGGTTAAAAGTCCAGGATCAAGGCACCACAGGGTTGGTTTGCTCTGAGGGCCCTGAGGGAAGGACCTTCCTGGCCTCTCTCCTTGGCTTGCAGATGGTCATCTTTTCCTGCTATGTTATCATGCCATCTCCTCTCTAGTATACTTCTGGGTCCAAATTTCCCTTTTTATAAGGACACTAGGCTTATGGAATTGAGATTCACTCAAATGGCCTCATTCTAACTTAATTACTTTTTTTTTTTAAGATTTTATTTATTTATTTGTCAGAGAGAGAAAGCAGAAGAGAGAGAGGGAGAGAGAGAGAACAAGTAGGGGGTTGGCAGACAGAGGGAGAATCAGATTCCCACTAAGCAGAGAGGCTGACACAGGGCTGTATCCCAGGACCCTGGGATGATGACCTGAGCTGAAGGCAGACACTTAACCAATTGAGCCACCCAGGCTCCCCTAACTTAATTATTTCTTAAAGGCTCTATCTCAAAATAAGGCCAATTATGAGACAATAAGGGTTAGGACTTCAGCATATGAATTTTAGGGAGACACATTTCCAACCATAACAGGATGTGAAAGAGTTTTTTGGTGTCGTTCACCCAGCTTAAAAATACAGCTTTCTAAAGACTGACATTCTGAAAAATCACTAAAGATTAGCTTTTCCTTTCACAATTCTAAACTGAATTTGATTGTGACCTAGGTAGGAGTATATATAAAACAAACGAGCAAAATCACTCTTAATTTACTTGCAGTGTATCCCTCAAGTCAGATATATGTATACGTATGTACACATGCTCTAACCCATGCAACCACCAAGTGTGTATATATAACCAGCACTGAAATTAACTTCCCCCTGAGGCTACTAGGAAATGTCAATCAAACAGCTAAACTTTCAGAGTTTGGTAATTTACCTGCCTGGGAGCTTTTGTATTCAATTTATGGTTAAATAAAACAGTCAACTTGGTAGCTAAGTTAGATTAACAAATTATAATAAACTTTTTTTTTGGCTTAAAAAAAGGTGAGCTAATATTCCTGATGTATACATTTCAGAGAGATTAAAGATTTTGAGAGATTATTTGTCTGTAACTATTTCAAGTTGAGCGGGAGAATAGGAAGGTGACCACAGGCCTGTTTGAATGAAACGGAAGTATGAAAGGAACTTGACTTAAAAACTAGTAGTGGTTACTGACAATAAATAAAAAAATAAAAAAAAAATAAAAAAACACAACTAGTGTGGCCCCCCTCTCTCTCGGCCTGCTTCTCTGCCTACTTGTGATCTATCTCTCTTAAATAAATAAATAAATAACATCTTAAAAAAATAAAATAAAAACTAGTAGTGGCTTTAACATTTCTTTTGTTAACATTTAATACTTTATTAGGAGGAACTGATGTCAGAAGCCAAGAGTAGCAGAGAAAAGCTGTGGGCCTCAAGTTTAAATGTCTTCCATTTGACCCATTTATACCCCTTTTCACTCTTTTAAACACACACACACACACACACACACACACACACACACAGCTGATTTAGCCAGCTCATCTGCAAAGCCCATTTATATGATTATTCAGCTGAGTCCACCATTGTTCCAGTAAAACCCTGTGGTTCCACTCTCCATTGGGGCTGGGGTCGGGGTTGGGGGATAGTGTTGGGGGTGGGGAGGGGAGGGGAGGGTAAGAGTGAAATTTCTGGAAGGCCACCAGAGTCTGATGACAGCCTTTAAATATTTATTACTATTGGTATATGCAGTTAGGTACTGGTGGGCTAAGTGTTTCACATATATTATCTAATTTAATCCTCACAACAATCTGGTAAAGGTGTGGCAAAGGAGAATTCATAGAGATTCAGTGGCTGGGTAGAGATATAAATATACTAAGTGGCATTCCTGTGGCTTTGGAAAATTTGACAGTGTCAAAGTGGAAGAAGCTGAATTTAATGTAATACAAGATTTCCTTTCCAAAGTTAGGTATTTCTTGAGGAAAGGATATTCCTCAATGTAAGTAAGAGAAGAGGGCTGGATATTTTCATTTTATTACATTGTAGCTAATACTTCTTGAGATGCTACTGGTTGCCAGACACTGATCTAAACACTTTATGTATATTGCCTCGTTTAATTTAACTCTGAAGACAGTTATACTATGAGATAGATTCTACTGTTATCTCCAACTTTCAGAGCTTAGTAATTTTACTTAGGTCACACAGTTAGGATTTCAAGACCTGGGCTTAATCTGCAGCCTGTGTCATAACTACTATTTTACTATTGGGCTATATTAGGATAAAGTAAGCTTTGTTTGATTAAATAACAAATAGGTAGCTTGACTTAACCATAGGATGTGTTTATAAAAATTAGAATATGGTGTCCAAACTCCTTAACTGAAATATACATTAAATGAATGACAGTAGTATATAATTTAAAGAAATCTGGAAAAAAAATCCGAGGTTTGAGCAACTAAATTATTCATAGGTTATCATGGTATTAAAAAAGTGGAAAAAATCAAACCCCTCAAATCTTAATGATCCTATTAGAGGAGGACCAAGATTATGACACATCCATATGAATGAATAATATTAAATCATAAAAATAGCAGTTACAAAGATTTGCAAACAGCATGCGAAGCTACCCCTCATAAAGTTTTAAGTGAAATTAAATATTATTTTTAAAGTAAGTTTTTAAATATGTAGACGTATTTGAAAAAAAATATGGAAGGAAATATATTGTCATGTTAGCAGGGCTTATTCATTCCCAGATGGATAAATTTAAGGAAGTTTTTCCATTTATACTTTAAGGAGGTTTCCATTTACAGTTTGTAGCCTCTTTTCAAATTTTGTATCAATAGCGCATATTACTTATGTAATCAGGGACAAATCATATTTATGAAAGATAATTCTAGGCAATGAAATATTTTCCATAACTAAAATAACCATCTCATAATTTAATGTGCATCCCATACTCAATAACAGAAGTCAGTAAACCTTTTCTGTAAAGGTCCAGATAGTACATATTTTAGACTCTCAAACCACACAGCACAATTGAGGATATTCTGCAAATACCAAACAAGAAAGAAAACAAACGTCCTTGGCATTTATGGACAAAATTCAAAATACAATACTAATACTCAAATATAATTTTTTTGGTAATATGCGTCTACTAATAAAAAGACTGAACTTACTTTTGAATGTGTGTGATAACATTTTGCTGAATTGGGGTTCAAAGTTAGCACTCCCTATCATCAAAGTTTATGGCTCATGTTCGTCTGTTAATGCTGATCTATAATGAGATTTTACATATTTCATCTTTGGAAATGGCTTTCTGCACAGATAGGTGACACATGTGGTACTTGAAACACTGTCGAGTTGTAAGTGCTTCGCTGCAATTTACAGTGCGCCAAGCAGCGAGGGCTGCATATGGTCTCTGTCTCAGCTACAGAACTCTGCCTTTTGTAGTAGGAAAGCGGCCGCAGACAATATGCCAATGAAGGGGTATGGCTGTGTGCCAATAACACTTTATTTATGGGACATTAACATGAATTTCAAATAATTTCCACGTGTGACAAAATATGCCACTTTTGAATTTTAAATAATTAAAAAATGTAAAAAGTTAAAACATTTCATAACAAAGTCTTCTAAATGAGAAGACAAATCCATTTTTAGCTAACGGACCTTGCAATAATTGGTGGCAGGCTGTATTTGATTTGTGAGCTGAAGTTTGCTGATCCCTATTCTAGAAGCAGGCACGCCTCTCGTAAACTTCCTGTGACAACCGTCTCTGACAGCACTGAATATGTCAACATATTTTTTATAAAAAATTAAGATGCCTTTATGTAAAAATGATGTCTCTAGCCTCTTGATGAATGAATTCTTTTGTGGGTAAAGAAAGGACGCAACCAAGTAGAGAAAAATAACAAGGAGTCATTCCAAGGGAAAGGTCTATAGAATCAGAGAGAAAATCAATGTTCTGATATCCAAACTTGGTTTTATATTCACCAGACTGTTGGATATTTTCTTATGCAAATTCTGGTTGTCAGAAACTGTGCTGAGCAAACCCATTATATTAGCCTTTTAAGAAATAACATCAAATATTTAGAATCTTAAACACAAAATAAAGCTACCAGGCTAGACAAATTCCATTTCCCTATTTTATGTTCATAAATTGTTTTTTCCCCTGACCAGCTACTTGAGGCCTTAGCAGAACACAAGAGATGTTCTAAAAGATTAGTCAGAGTGTTAAGCAGGAAAATATCTGATGGAAGCTTAAAGAAGCTGAAAGTGGTTAAAATAAATTAACTACTTCTTTCAACCATATCTTTTGTTCAAAGTTCCCCAAAAAAGCAATGTATGAACTATCTACAACAGAATCATCAAAGTTCTTCATTAAAATACAGATTCCTGGGTCCCAGGTGTTTTCAAAAGAACTACATTTGGAGAATTAGAGCTTCAGAAGTTGTTTCAGGCAAATGCAATATGGTTTTCATTTACAAAGCATCACATTTCTAGATTTTCCTCTTTAGTAATTTTCATACATAATCTGTCTCTTTTACTCACCTCTTTGGGAGGTGTAAAGTTAAAAAAAAAAAAGACAATACGTTGAGAAGGAATTTTGTGCCTAATAAAAAGGTGTACATCCTTATGAAAATTTTATAAGAAGCAATCAATGCTTATTTCAGAGAGCCATGTGTATGATGCATATCATGGATGTTTTCTAATCGGTGTTGCAGAGGGAAGGAAAGTGAACAGTCAATTAAGGTAGGTACCCAGAGAAAGCCTCAGGTTAGGATGGAAAATAAGACACAAGTGATGACTAGAGTAAGTGTTCCAAGTCAAGGCTTATCTACTAGAGTGGTCATTCAAAAGTACACAGCAGAGAAAGGAAAATTTGGAGCTAATTACAAAATGGGAACTTGCCTAATTAGTCCAGAAACTGTTCAAGACAACCACATTCCTTCAAGGGTAGTCTGAAATACTTGAACTACTTTTTAAAAATTCAGATTCCTGTAATCCTCTCAGACCTATTGACTCAGAATCTCTGAGGTATGTCCTGAAATGTATATTTTAAACCATCTGATCAGCCATGTATTAAAATGTGTTAAAATAGTCTACTCCTTGGGCACATGATTGCATTGTTCATTTTGAGTTGTTAAAATCCTTTAATTTATTCATTCAACAAGCTGCTTGGAGAACTATATGGTCAAGGACACCATACACAATAAAAAAATGAACTTGCAATATTAGCCTTAACAAGTCCAAAGTCTAGTAAGGAAATGTAAATAAATTGGCTATCACAATTCAGAGTGATAAATGTGACATCAGTAAATTCAAGATGCTAAGAATACTTTTAAAAGACTAAGACACAAAAAATGTTATTTTCAGGTAGGGTTCATTTTTTCTTTAGGATACTAAAATCTATTCTTTTAAGATGGGTTTTTCTAGGTAATGATGTTTTTAACCCAAATTATTTATTCATGACTGAAGTCTACCTACTTCGACTTCTCTCTGAAGTTGTCTCTCAAAAACAATCTATGAACCTCAAAATTTACCTCAAAATTATCTGGATACAGATGAGTCCGTTATTTGACTCTTATTTTGAAGGCTTAATCTAGTCTATATTTTTGCAATACTGTGAAGATAAAATAAAATAATGTCTATACAAAGGTTAGCACAGCACCTTGCTCATAGAAGCTGTTCAATGAACAATGGTGGCAACAATGAAAGAGAGGACAGGAGAGCCAGAAACTGAGGGATTTGAGGTTAGAGTGAAACAAACAAATCAACAATAACAATAACAACCAATTGGGAACTCATATAAGAAAAGTGAAAGAGGAAGGTAGAAAAAAAAAGTAAAGGTTACTCCTAATATTTGAATAGCTTTACTTTTCTCATAATTAGATACAGGTTTGCTTCTACATTATGTAATACAGTAGCCATGCGATCCTCTCATTGACTGAACAGCCATCATTAGAATAAGACAAAATAGAGTAACCACAGAAAGGTTATTAGTATTTCATCTGAACTCTGTAAATGTCAAGCCATATAGGGCTGGTGGATGGTGATAGGAAACCCATTTTCAGTTATCACATGTTAATGAAGGGAAACAATGTGCTATCTACAAGGACAGGGAAAAACCCAGAATGAGCAAAGTCCAGAGTCTATGCAGTTTTCTACATTTCCAGCCTCATTAAAATATGCAGATCATATCATTAGGAGATTGTTTCCTGGCAGAGCCTTCTCCTAGAGTTCAGTTGCAGGCACACATTGGCAGTTGTTAGTACAATGATTTTACCCACAGCTATATTCTTCTATGTAAAAACAAACAAATAAAAAAGAAGACAAAGAAGCTGAAGCTGTTCTCACAAGCCATGTTTTCATTCAGAGAATTTTTTTTCAGAGGATGAGTCTGTATTAAAAAAAAAAAAAAAAAAAAGCCATTGATGCTTGGTTTTACCCAAAATATACAAGGACCTTATATTGCAGCTTTGTATTTTCCCTGTTTAATGGGATATATTTAATGGGATAACAGGCATGATATCTAGGTTTAGTTCAGCAAAATGATCAAGAGTAGTTACCGAATCGAACAAACAGTATTTCAAAGACGTCTCTGACCAACCTTCAATCTCAACCCAGACAAAAAGCATTCTAGGTGTTCATCTCAATTCCTTACTTCTTCCACATCTTTTATTTCTTCATTATTGCCTTGGTTCCTTCTTCTCTCCTTTGTTTCCTTACTGCCTTTCTTCACTGCTTCTTAACTTGTTTTCTTTTCTTTCTTTCCTCCCTCCCTCCCTCTTGTCTTTCTTCCTTTCCTCCTTTTCTTCCTTGCTCTCTTTCTCCTTCTTTCCTTCCTCTCTCCCTCCCTCCCTCCTGCCCTTCCTTACCATCTATCAACAACCATCTTACGTGTGGACAAGGCGGGATTTAAAAGAATCTTATCACAAGCCTAATAGAACCTCACAAATGGACACTTTTGACATGAATGCCCAGTGCAGGTAACCACTTTGAACAAAGTTCTCGACTGAATAGAAGTACAGAATGCTATTAAGGAGATGACTAGGTAACCAAAATTATTTTGTGGATATCAACATTTAAAAGTGTAATAATGTCAGAATACACATAAACAGTGGGTTTCAGCTATCATTATTATTATTATGAGGTATAAATACCATTTATTTAGTTTCTTCTGTCAGTGGTTTTCCCTGAGGTCAAACCTATTATCCTCATAATGTTTTCAAATTATTATCTTTTTCACTAATGGTGCAAAAGCATTGGAGGGTAAAACTCCTGGTGTCTTAGTATGAATCAAGGCAGTGGCACCAACACTGTGTTTTGCATCATCATCTACTTGCAGGGAAGAAATGCCAGTCTCACTGAAGATGAGATGGTAAAAATATTAATTCTATTAAGTTTACACCCTTCAATACATTTTGCAGTATTCTATGTACTAAAATGGCAAGGATACATGAAACATTTTCTGCTAAAACCAATAATAGTCTTAAGGGAAAACATTTGTGCAATTGTGTGATTTATGAGCTGAACTACTACTACTTTTTAATGTAACATGATTTTTACTTAAAATAACTACTGAAAGACAACCTATAATTTTTCAGATTTGCATATTCAATGGATATTCTCTCATTCTCCAGAAAAATGAATGAATTGACTTAGTCACTTCAAGGAAAACAACAGTAATAGTACTTACTGCTGATAAAATTCAAGCTTTCAAACAAAATTAGCATTGTGCAAAACTTGAATGCGCTACCACGAGCACAATAGCTTTCTAACACTTCAAACATATCGCTTTTTTCCTCATGAGATGGATGGTGATATTTACAAATGTGATTTTTGACATTTTTAAATGAAATGTGTCCATCTGTGAAGATCGGCACATCTCAGTGAACCACTGTTTTTCAAATGACCAAGGCATGGTGTCATAAGTTATTATATTAGAAAAGAGATCCATTCTGACTTTAAAAAAGGTCAATGGATTTTAATAGAGTAAAATAATTTATTAGTATGGCTTCAAAAAGATTCCATATGGTAAATAACTTTTAAGGAACTACCATTTGTTGGGTTTCTGTATAGACTAAGATAAGAATATCCATAATTAATTGAAAAAAAAACTAATAAAAAAAAGTCTCCATTTCCTATCTACGTGTCTGTGGGGACCAGATATTCTTCACTGGTTCAGCCAAAGCAATGAACACAGCTTTGTTAAGTCAAGATTAAAGATATTTAGAAAGAATAAAACAATGTCATTCTTCTCACTATATTGTGTGGAAAAATACTTAGTTTTCATGAAGTATGTTTCTATTAACATGTAATGGGTTTACTGTTGCCATTTTTTAGTTAATAAATGAATAAATAAATTTTAAACATTTCTCAGTCTTAGTTTTAAATCAGGAAATATTGGTAGATATAAGGTACATAAACGAAATATCCAGTGTAAAGGGCTTTTGTGATGACTAAATTTTTGAGTGATGCTGTTCTAGGCACAAACAATATTTTATGTATTTAGTTCTTTAACAGTCTAGATATTATTTAAGTTATATCATCTGCATTAAACATATGTCTAAACATACCTAAGTATAAGGTAAGTCACCACCAAAAGTAATACCACTTAGATTGTGTGGTGTGGATTCGTGCTCACAATTTTTAAGGTGTGCTCTATCAATTACATTACCTTTCACAACACAATATACCTGGGGAAGATACATTAGCCTGAAACATCTCAAACTATGCTAGGTTTTCAAACTTTTGAAGGTCTGCTAACTATACTGGAATCAGGTTTAAAAAAAGAGCAAAAATTTTAAAAGAATGTAGATTTTCCCAGAATTTATACAGCTTGCAAATAAGCATGACAACAAATTTTTTAAATATCTCATTTCAAAAACAATATAGCAGGGCACCTAGTTGCCTCAGTCGGTTAAGTGTCCAACTCTTGATTTCAGTTCAGGTCATGATCTCAGGGTCATGAGATCGAGCCCTGTGATGGGCTCTGCACGCAGCAGATTCAGCTTGAGAAGCTCTCTCTCCCTCTCCCTCTGCCCCTGCCCTCCATATGTGCATACACACTCTCTCTCAAATAAATAAATCATAAGAAAAGACAAAAAAAACAATATAGTAGTCACTCACTGTGAAGATAAACATTTGCTTATCGAAGGAATGAAAAAACTGAGCTGTACTGGGTCTTATGGCTTGGAATAGAATTGACACTGCACATGAATTAATGAACTGCTATATTCCCAAACCTTCAGACTGAGGTGAAGGTGCAAGCTCTGAAAACCTACAATAGGTAACAAAGACACAGGTACTGAATATAAAATTGAAATTATCTCATGGATACGGTATTACAGTTTCAACAAATATACAGTACAATTGAAATTTTGCATAACTAAATTAATAAAGAATACAAATGAACATTTGACTATTTCATCTATGTCTCTTAACGTTTGCATGATACGCTTGGCCAAACACATTTTTAAAATTTCATTATTTGGCAAACAGGGCAGTCTTTTTCTTGAGATCAATTTATATCCAGGATACACAAGATTTCTAATCCTTTACAAATCTTTTGAAGGAAAAATAAATTTCCAGATGGGAATCTGAGAATCAGAGTGTTTGAGAACTGCACAGTTAGACAGCGTAAGTGGGATTGGAACCTAAGTCCACTGCAAAGCCAAGGATCTTTCCATATGGCGACGTTCATGAAGTATGTCCTATGGCCCAGGGACTGTTCTTACAGAACCTGGTCCACATGTCATTAAATTCTCACATGAACCCATGAGATGGGTAACACTTTGGCTCTACTTTCTAAATAAGAAAACCGATGCAAGCAAAGTCACAAGATCAGTAATTAGCAGTGAAGACATTTGAACCTACTCTGATTTCAGAGTCTATATCCTAAGGTTTTCCTTTGTACCACCTTCTAAAATCTGCTTGATCTCATTGCCATTACACAATCATTTCTATGAAACAAGTATCAGATGGGAACTTGTAAGTCCCTTTTTTCAAGGACCTAAGTATACACCTGTAAAAGTATAGTAGAAATGGCATTTTTCAATATTAAAAACTTAATGTTTAGCATGAGCTTTATTTGGTTCCTAGTTTACAAAAAAAACAACAACAACTTGATATTTAGCTAAAGTTAGGAAGACACCCTGAGGGAAAAAAGTTGTATGTTATTCAAAGTGCCAGGTCATGCCTGGGATGAAGAGATTCATTCCTCTCTACATAATAAACAACCAGTAAATACATATACACATATACTTTGACTTAGTTATCTTTTTTACTTAGTTATGTATGTGATGATGAGTGATTCTCTAAGTCCCAGAGATGATATATAAATAGATATCCTCACAACGATAAGTCTATGCAGGTACACAGCTTGAAAGCAATGATAAAAATAGTAAGGCCTTTTATGTTGGAGCGAGTACTACACAGAGGTGGGAAAATGGCAAATGTTAACACACCCATGACAGTGAGACCACCCAAGAACTGAAAAGCATTCAGTTTTTGGTTAATGTATTTGTTTTCCGTCTTTCAATTCCCACTCCAATTTGTTTATTGTCCAGTGGGGACTCAGAGAAGTTATTAAATTCCTCAAGGTCACACAGAAAGTCACGGCTGCTCTTGAGAAAGGGGCTTGTACATTCCTGAATCCCAGCTAGGTCCTCTGGCTTCCCGCACTGGATGGGTCCGTGCGGACTGAAAGCATGCTCTTAAGCAAATTCCAATTATGGTTTATTAACTGCACACGTAGCATTTATCTTCCAGTTTCTAAAAATAGCAGAACCAATTAAACTGTCTGTTTAGCACTTAAGGGTTTTTTTTTTAAACTTTTAATTTTTCTCCAGATAAAGCCTTTATAGAAAGATAAATGGAACATTACAGATATGAAGGGAAGGGAGGAAGCCATCACTTCCTGTCACTGCCACCATCTTCTTTGACCAGCCCTACAGGGCAATAACGGCAAGACCTTTTTTGCTCCTGAACTGATACTATAACATCCTCGGCCAAGCAAACCAGCCCATTTTAGACATGATGGATAGTAGTGAAAAATTTTTATTTAAGACAGCTGTTAATTTGAAATAAAAGCCCAACAAATTGTAATGTTCTGTCCACTGTCAAAACAAGATTAAACAATTGTGGCAAGAAAAATAGCAGGCTGGTAAAAGGAGGCTTCAGAACAGTATTTTACTTTACATTTAAAACACTATCGATAATTCCCAATCAGAGGTTAAAAAGAGAGAGAGAGAGAGAGAGACTGACTTAATTTGGTGAAAACTGTATAGGGAATTACTACTTCTGAGATGTTTCTCTTAAGCCTGTCTTTTACAACCATTCCATTAAAGAACTGTATGCCCAAAGGAGGAACACAGAGGGTTGGAACTGGAATTTCCACACCAGATGTCTTCAGGGAAAAAGAACATGCAGGAATCATTAGCTCCAAAAGTTAAAGGGAAGATAGCGAAATAAGAGACATCAGTTCTCAATGTGGGGGGTTTACCATCAACTTCCAGAAACCATAAGAGATCTACAGAACAAAAGATGGGTGAGCAACCAGGGTCTTGGCTGCTTTGCTGGGGATGGAGTTGCATCTCAAGGAAGAGATTCTTTAAAAGTGAGGCTCAGACAAAGAAAAGAATTTTCTTGGTATCACACTGCTAGGACCCAATCCACAGCCTCTCGACACTTACTCTAGTTCTTTCTCCACTTTACCACAATGCTGGGAACCGGACGTTCCTTTTTTCCCCTCCTCTGCATTTTCAACATAAAACCTCTCTTGCCTTTTTCACCGTTGTAGGTACCAGACTCGCACGTCTATCACACACCCCTCCCCACCGGCCAAGGGCAGAAAAGCAACCTTATAGGCTGCATGCATACTGTATCGTTCACTACTCGGTTCTGTTGAATGTGTGTGGTAATTATTTGACACTTCGAAGAGGTGACAACCATCATGAAATAATAAAATTACAATTATCTTATCAAATTTAATATTCCATAGACATCAGAACTGAAAATTTCAAATCAAGAATGCCACTTCCCTGGAGCTGACTGAACTCACATTTCTACAGGAACGTACACTTTGCTACTTTCATTCTTAGTTTTGTTATTGTATTAATTCCTTCTTTCCCATCACCATGCTCTTCGTTTCTTTTACTCCTCTTTAGAAAAGTACTAAAGATCCACTCCTTCTTCACAAATGTTCAGAAAATTGCACTTAATGGGAAACGAGGCTGGCCCACACGCAAAGGGACAACAAACCATGACTGTACTTACAAGTCTAACTCTCATATACCCCGTTCTCCCTAAATGTGTATAACATAGCAAGGCAGAACTAATGCCGATATACAGAGGTCGACACCATGGAGAAGCAGTTTCTTCGTAATATGCACTACATGCTTTCTGGGTTAGGGAATCCACACCAAAGAAACCAGGTACATTTTTTTCTTTTTTTCTTCTTCTTCTTCTTTTTTTTTTTCTAGAAAACTAAGGCCCAGCAATTCTAAATAATTTGTTCTGAATCACTCAGTGTTCTAAGGATGCAGCAGAAAAAAGAACACAGCATCTTTGGCAATCAATCAGCTGCTCTTTCATTGAATTTATACAACCAAACTGCCAAACACTTTCCAGAAGGGTTTTCTTCAGTGGGGTTCCTTCAGTGAGCCTCTATAAATACTTTAAAAGAATTAATAGCTTCTGAATTTTATTATAGACTCCCTTTCTCCTCAATTGTGATTGGCTAAGCATCTTGTGTTGCTTCTATGTGCCTCCATGACAGGCAATGGGATATGTGATGACAGAATACCAAGACTGGGCTCTTTTCAGATTACGAAGTTACAACAACTCCTCAAAGTTCCCCTCCATGGAATACACCACCACTCTTAGGGCTATATTCTAACAGATTAGCTATAAAATACTACATTGCATTCTTTAGTCCTGCAGTTGGGGAGAAAAGAATTTAAGTTGCAAAACAAAATCAAAACCAAACCATATCAGTTGCTAATATATTTTGAAAGAGATATCCCTCCTCCCACCAGAAAAAGCGAAAGACAAGCTCTGTGAATATGGCTTTTAAGTTTTGAATGCATCATAGCATGGAATTTCAGATTCATTCTGGAATTTCAAATGGTCTACTGACATATTTGGAAGGACAATATTGATTGCATTGCAGCCATACAAAATAAGCAATTTGTCAATACAGATAAATATAATTTCTGTGCTTAATATCTGCTAACTTAATTTGTGTCTTGGTCATCATCTATTACTGCAAAACCTTCTATCACTGGCTTATTAAAGCTTTATTATGGTAGGGAATTTGAATGCCCATTTGGTTCTAGTTTATGCAGAAAGCTTTATATTAACCAATGACTGACACAGATAATCTTTCCTAGTGGATTGGGACTCCCTGGTCACTGTAATATTTTACTGTGTATATAACAGGACTTTAATGATTAAACTTGTAAAGGTCATTAATATAAACTGAGTCATTTCTAGAAAATATTACACGTGCATATGCAGAAGTAGAAAGGAAGGTAAATTTATATACAAATATAAAATTGTAAGACTGTGGTGAAACAAAATGCACTGGCAGTTTTTAATTTTTTTAAATAGAAAACATTTTTTTGTTTAGGAGAATAAACATAAGATTCCAGTCACGAATGCTCCATACCAAGTTGTTATTCTATATTGCTTCTTCTGATAAACATACACAGCTAAAAAATCCTGATGTCATATTTTTGTTAAAACAGTTTTCAACTGCCAATAAAAATGATTATAACTAAAAATGTAAAGAGCTAAGAACGAATAAAACCTTAACTGGCAATCAGAAAAATAACCAAAGAGTGATTTGTTAATGGCTAATGACCCATTAAAACTAACATTTACATCATAAACCATGAATGTAGGCACTTTAAAAAATGTGACCCCAATTAAAAGGTTACACACAAAAACAAATATTCTAGAAAGTGCCAGCAAAGCCATGATTTACTGTAATAGACATTCAGAGTTGTGTCTAACATATTGCATTTAAGCTTCAAATTTAGAAAATTGATTTATAACATTAATCTTACTTGGGAAAATAACAAATGCTTATCATAATCAGACTATAATTAAAAAACAAATAGTCTTGCAAGTCTCTTTTTACTGTAGTTTACAAGATGCTATTTCTACATTGAAAAATATGTTTTTTAAGTAACCATCAAACATGTTTATTAAAACCTAATTACACAGACATAAAATGTTCATTTTGATGCAGTGTTAGGGCTAATCCCTAGTTTGATGATCTTCCTAACAATCTAACTTCAGTTTACACACACACACACACACACACACGCACGCACACACACTTATACTTTTTATCTGCTGTCGAGATTAAACACTCCTAGTAGAGTGTCAAATGGTATAATTTGATTAGGATAGTGTTTAAAGTTCCTATGCAAATCCAAAGGCACTTCTCATTTTTAATACAGGAAAACAGAAAGTCAGAATTAAAGTTATTGAATTATTTGTCATTTGGGAGGACAGAGATGTTTACAAGTGGCATCATTTGAATATGGCAAAGGCAGACTATTCAACTGAGTAACAGAAACGTTTCCTACTACGGAAGTGTCACCACCTTCAAGTACTATTTGCTTGCTCTTTCTGTTCATATGAAATGTTAAGACTACTGAATTATTTGAGTACTACAAAGAAAAAGTTAGAATGCATATAGCACACACTCCATTCAAGAATCAGTGATTCAATGTTTAGGTTCCTTTAAATTGCCTAAGTGAGAAAGTATTATCAGAGCGGTACACACTTGTACTTGAGGACTGACTCCATCACAGGAAGAGAATTGTTACAAATTTTAGAAGACGTTAAACATAACTGTGCGGATAGTTTTCTGAGCTCTGCAGATTCTGGGTTTTCTATTTCCATAAATTATGAAAAAAATAATAATGATGCCCTCGTAGGCAAACTATTCAAGCTATCAAAAATATATGTAAATATATTACAGAGAGCCTTCTTATTTATATTTTCAATATAACATAGACAGTTTCTGAATACATGGAAGTTTCTTTTTCCTTCTTTCCCCCATTTGTAATATTTTAGAGATCACCTTACGTTTAGCTTCTGAATATAGCATGCATAGACATTCTAGTGTTGCAAGGTAGAATATTATTACTCCTGAAAATTCTGGAACTCTTAGAAGCCCTGTGGGAACTCAATGGTGAGCTATCATTCTAGAAAAATTCCTGTAGTGAAATGTGAATAGAATAAATGCTGGTTTATGGGTTTATATTTCTGATCAAGGTCCTAGTGAACACAGAAATATCCATAAATATCAGATTTGACCAAATATTTAATCAACTTTAAAGTAGATTTCTGGATGACACATTGTATGAAAATTGCCACCATACACATCAATCAAGCAGGGCAGTAGAATAGCTCACCACATAAAATTTATTTCAGCTGATTCAGTATCTTGGTATTCTATAAAATATGATCTTATCTTCATTATAATTTCAGCATTATTTTTGCTTTAATGACTATGAAATGGAACAGATACTTTCTCCAGGGTTCATGAAGTTTAGGAGAGGACCTATTTAGAAAGGGGGGGAATTTTAAAAGTGATCTTTGAAGTCTCCCCTGAAAAGGCACAGTATCAAACTTCTCCCCCTCAAATAAGAATGGTGTATCTTATTGTCCTTTCTTTTCATACATTCTATTTTACCCACGGTGAGAATAAGCTTTAAGATTGTTACTGAACTCCCCGCTGAATCCAAAATTAGGATTTACTTTCTCAGAACTACCTAGGCACCCTCTGTTTCATTGCAAGCTTCCTGTCTCGATTAGAGTACATAGCATGTGGATAAAACTGGCAAAACGCCCTGAGTCCAAACTACTTTACTTGAGTCCCCATGCACCTGAGGCCTCCTTGTACGGTCAAGGGGGATGGGGATCCTCTGCTCAACTGAGAACCATTAGTGACACTTAACAAATAGAGTCAGAATTTGGCCAAAATGTGAATAAGTAATTTTATGATCCTGTAAGAGAAAGTTAACAATGCTTTTGAAGGATCACTTTCCATTAAAAACAGTATTTTTGGAAAATCGAAAGTCAACAATTTCATGTATGAAAATTTTCATACTTAGTTTTCTATTTTTACCTAACAGAAATAGTCAAAAATATATTTGTTTATATATTTGTGTATTTATTTATTAAAGATTTTATTTATTTATTAGAGAGGACAGAGGGAGAGAGCGAATGGGGGTAGGAGCAGAGGGAGAGGGAGACAATCTCTGGCAGACTCTGTGCTGAGCACACACCCCAACAAGGGGCTCGATCCTACGACCCTGAGATCAAGACCTGAGCTGAAATCAAGAGTTGGACACTCAGTCAACTGACTGAGCCACCCAGGTGCCCCAGGAATAGTAAAAATATGCTTAATTATTATTGGTAAATACATTCCCTGGAAGATGTCATCACAATGCAAGACATCAATGACTACTATAATTAGAATAAATGAGAGTTCTCAGAAACAGAAGTACACCAAAAATTTGTCACATTCCATTTATTAAGACACATGTAGGTTTTTGGACTCCACTGATTCAGTTTGATCTTTTTTATTGTGGGTATCAGACACTATGGAGCTATAAGTCTGGGTTTGGGTATAATGAGGAGTTGTTTCTCCAGAAACCAACTGAATTTGGAGCAGTGGGGCTGTGCTATGATGAAAACAGGTCGGAAGGAGGAATCTTGGGCCACACAAGAAGACTGTGGAAGGGGAGTGAAACATGGAGAAGGAGAGCAGTTGTCTCTGAACACTGAAATGTTAAACTACTCTAAAGTTGGGACTTTTCAGATCCAGTGGACCATGAAAAAGGAACCATATTGGTAAGATCCATCCTTATCTCTGTTTCAAGGATGTTTGATGGTCTTATAGTTGACAGAAGAGAGAATATAGCCAAATGGGAGGTCTAGATGTGAAATCAATCACATTAGACTTTTTCTTTCCTAGAGGAGATCACATTTAGATCAATATCATTAAGAACCAGAATCTTTACATAGTCATGAGCCCTGGACATTTGTGGACTTTGGATTAAGACAAATACTGATAAGCCCCAGCTTTGTAATTTAGTAGCTCTGTGACCTTGGGCAAGTTCCCTATCCCTGATGCCCTCACCTATCAATCAGAATAATAGCACTTTCGTGGGGTGGTTGTGAAGTTCAAGTAAAATCAAGCAGACTGTCGAGCAAGTGCGTCGTGCAAGATAGGAGCTCCATTCACTCATCTCCTTTCACTGTCTCTTCTCATTTAGCAACAGGACAGAAAGTGTGAAGGAGAAAATGTGAACTGTTGATTTTTTAAAAAATTTCAACAAAATGAGATAAATTCACCTTGAGTAAGTTCCCACACTAATTCCACAACTCAGCCCCATGAAAAGAGCCATGTAGAACACAGTTACATAAATGCCCACGTAAGCATTTACCAAACCAGAGGGCTGGCTATGTGTTAGCACCTATCATCTAACCTGCTTACAATGAATACCAGAGAGAAATTACACTCCTTATCAGCTGTACCTTAAGACCATCTAATAAGGCATGATTATCTAAACTAGAGAGATGTAGTCTATGTGGGGGGATGTGGGCTTTAAGATATTTCCCATGGTAACCATATCAATGTCACATGGCAAGTTTGAGACACTTTATTGGGAAAGTTATGGATCATAAGTTAGACTCAACTGTATGAACTATGCATGCTGATGATCTAAATTAAATTTGAATAGTTCAGCACATTTCCAGTAAATGCGTAGTTATATGCTTTTTTCAGAGAATTTACTTGGAGAGAAATGAGTCTCTTGCTAATACCAATAAAAGGGATTTGAAAGCTGAAATGGTATCCAATCTTTTCCTACAAGGGTGAATGACCATAATCTCCTATAAGTTAATACAGTCAGGCCTGTTGTGAAGGGACGGGGTCTGTCTTCAATTTTTGCAGAACAGGCTTGTAAATGATTTGGTCTCCTTTACTGCAGTGAGCATATTTATGGCTCTTCACCTTAACGTTATAATGAAAATGGGTTCAATTCAAAGTCTTCTATCAGTAATACCGGAGAACAGGAAACACTAAAAAAAAAAAAAAAAAAAAAAAAAAATACTTGATATTGTATTCATGAGACAGGCTCACATTGGTAATTCATCATTAAAGGATTTTACTTTTTGTCTCCCGTCTAACTGCTATGAAAACTGTGTATCCAGATAGATGATTAGATTGCAACAGATGTTAACTTCTTTATTACTCATCTATAGAAAGAGGATACATACTTGTCAAAGATAGGCTCTTCAGTAATATGAGGTTATAGATGGAATTAGGGTTTACCTGCTGAACACTCACTAATCCCTTGAGAGGAGGGACAAAAGAAAAGAAAACAATGCATATTCTCCCTCTGAAGCACTTTTTCTGCAGATAACTTGTATTTTTCCACATAGCTTGAATTCTTTACTCATTCCTGATAAGCAGCAAAACTCCCAAGAAAAAATATTCTATGTCAGCAATGAAACCACATACAGTGAAGATGAGAAATTGCCATTAAGTCCTCTAGAGCAGTTCTGACCCCTACTTATCCAACAGTGAGCTGGAGTATCTCCCTGGAACTTTATGTACATCTTTATCATTCCTGTTTAAAATTTCAGGCGGATCCAAACCCAGAGCTTCAAGGCACCTGCCTATTCATTACCCACAGAGTAGACATTCTAGATTCACACTTTAAATGTTTCTCTTTTATGAAATACAAGTTCTTTAACCTTCGAATAATTGAGAAAGGAGCCAAATAATTAACACTCTTGAGAAATTGAAATGAAACCAATGTACCATGTATAAAATTAAATGTCTTTTAAAATCCAAAAATACTCATACACACATATGTTACTAAAAAGACGTTCACTTACTTTTGAGTTCGGAACAGCTACCCAGAGTAGACACTGTCCTCTGGGACAGTACTAGATGGTTATCAATGGGAAAAGATGATTCAGGGTGCAACAATAATTTTGGGGGAGAATGCTGGCTCTGTCACTTACCATAGGTATGATATGGGGCTGGTCTCTCTCAATCTCTCAGCTGTGTTTTCCTTATGTATAAAATGGGGATAAAAACAGCAGACGTATCTCACATAACTGGAACAAAGTTTAAATAAGATTATCATGTGAGGGCGCCAGGGTGGTTTATTAAGCGACTGACTTGATTTTGGCTCAGGTTATGATCTCCGAGTTGTGAGACTGAGTCCTGGATCAAGCATTGTGCTGGGCGTGGCACCCACTTAAGATTCTCTCTCTCCCTCTGTCCTCCCACCACCACACCCAGCTCCCTCACCTCCTGCTCGCATACGTGCGTGTGTGCATGTATGGGTGTGCTGGAGAGAGATTGAGAGAGAGAGAGAGATTATCGATGTGAAGGGCTTATCAAAGTGCCTAGAACATAGCACACGATCAGTGAATGTCAGTTGCTGTTATTACTAGGAGGCAGGAATGCATGGTTATTTTGCAGCTAGTGACAGTAAAACTGAGAAAGGGAAAACTACCATTGATTGTTTGGAGCTTCAGGATCCATGTCCTGTAGATATTGAACTAGAAAAGATGGTCTGTTCCTGTATGTTTTCTCTTGTCCATGAAAGAACAGCACGTTATAGTTCACACTCTTGGCCCTTTGGATCCAAAGGAACTCACTGCATTCATTATTTCAGTGCCCTGTGGACTGCATTAGTGTAAAGAAAGACCCAGGAAAGTGTATTTATGTGCGTGGGTGTGGGTGTATCTGTGAAAGTAGTCAGCCAATTAGCTCTGAAACTTGATTGTCCTATCTGTCTTTGGTGAAAAACTGCTACTTAGGGACTATGCATATTATTTCTATCACTAACTTACAACTATCTGCTTTTTACAGATTATGGATCACTCAAATCAGTTAAGCTTATTATTTTCTCAAGTATAACGTAAAAGGACACCTGGGTGGCTCAGTGGGTTAAGTATCTGCCTTTGGCTCAGGTTATAATCCCAGGGTCCTGGGATTGAGTCCCACATCGGGCTCCCTGCTTGACAGGAGTCTACTTCTCCCTCTGCCTGCCCTCTCCCTGCGTGTGCCTCTCTCTCTCTCTCTCTCTCTGACAAATAAATAAAATCTTTAAAAAAAAGTATAATGTAAAACATATAGAATCAGTAGGCAAGGAGTATCTGAAATTACCAAGGAATATTAACTTTTAGGTAAAATAAAAAAAAAAAACTCATGAGTTAGAACCATATTACCAAAACTAGATAATCTATATTTTATAGTAGTGATGCATTTGCTCATGCTTTGTACCATATTTGTCCTATGTTTATTTCCCTGGCATAAAACCTTGGCTACTGATTGTCTCTATTTGGGACACAAGTAAGGCACGTGTGGTATAAGTGCCAAATGTATTTACAGTAAAATTTTTATTGCATGCTCATCTATGTTGATATGGTATCGAATAACCAGGGGTCAGGGCAAATATTAAATCTCCTATAGGCATTTGATAAAATATCTAGGAAAGGATGAGTTTGCTGGAGTGTAACAAACACACTGGTATCATGATATCACACCATCCTTCAGGGACAGTGCACTTCAGTAGGCATTTCTGAGAATCTTCAAAGTGTGTTGGGTGCACAGTTATGTGCTAAAGAAACTCCCAGAAGCAGGATGTCTCTTGAGGCCAGCTAGCCCATGGATCTCAAGAAAGGAAATATAATGTGGCTTCTATAAAGGAAAGAGGCCACGTCTCTCTTTTGTTCTCTCCCAAATGTGTGAAAAGCCCAATGGTATCTCTGAAGGGACTCCAAGTATCACGAAAGGGAAAGTAAAAGAAGAAAGACTTTCTGGTTTTCTATAAATCTTAATAGCTTTTTTTAAAGAAATACAACAATATATTTGGACTAAAAAAAATTTTATACCCTCCCCACTAAAATAATACAACAAAATACTAATAGGAATGCATAGTGCTTAATATAGTACCATGAACTTAAAGAATTTTCATGTTATGGTACCAAAACATTGCACTCAGTCTAGGCTTTCTTCCTACCAAAAGATGCACTGTGCTAACTTATCCATTGCTTATTTGTGGATCCCAACAGAAGCCGAGTTTACAATTTCACTTATTTGCGAGTGGATGAGCAATTGTAGTTTATTTTAATAGCATGAGTTGTACAAATCACACATTCCTGAAGTGATGGATTTGAAAAGCAAAAGGTATTAAAATAAAAGGAGTCCCATAAAAGCCCAGCCAGGAGGCAAACAAAACAGATTTTATCCAACTGAAATTCACTAGATTTTTTTTTTAAGCACATTTTTTGTTGGTGGTGTTGGTTTAAGGAAGCTGACGCGGTCTCTGCTAGTGTTTTACAGAGACATTTATTTTTAGTTATACAGCTGAAACTCTCCAGCCCAGTGAACTATGGCTGTATGTGGTGTATTTAGCAGAAGGGGGGGTGGGAGAAATACTTTGCTATTAGTTCTAAAAATATCAGTGACATGTCAGGGTCATCATCTCTATGTTAAGAACTATGGAGAGTTAATATAGAGATGAACTTATGCCTTTCACACCCAGCTTCTTCAGTGCAAATGAAATTTTAAAAGAATCTTTCACAGTTTTTAAGCTGAGTACGCATCTCAATTCAAAAATCTAAAAACAAGCACACGTCTAGCAAATGAGATCGTCGGACAAGGAGTGTGAGAAAGCTCACATCTGAACTCCAGATGGGGCATGGGAATGACTTTAAACTGACAGCATCCTATTAATCTCTATAATACACAACGTTATATGTTAAAGTTACTATAATAAGACATTGCGGAGATTATAATACATCATAGAACTTGGGTGGGGAGCTGGATTGAGTTGAGCTGCGAGTTGGGAATTCCAGGCTGGATCAGGCCCTTCTAGATTTGCCACTTGGGACCAATCACTCAACGTGCCTGGACTTTCATTTTCTCAACTGTGATATAAGAGGGGGGTGTATCTATTAGAACTCTTTCCAAATTGAAAATTCCACCCTTTAGAAATGGGAGTGAAGATATATGCTTAAATATGTTAGTCTTATTTTCCATGAGATGCAAAAGTCTAACATATATGATATGAACTCTAATAAATGCATATTTATACCACAAAAAGTGAAATATATGTTATTTATATATGTTACATCTCTATAATGTTTGCATGCAGATATATTTATCCTCATATAAGGAATATGCAGAATGACTTGGGGGCCTATCTAGTTTACAATTGATAGACAAGAAGAAAAACATCTAGGAAATGTACTTTGGACTGACTACGTTGTCAATGTATGTGCTCTCATTTGTGTGACTTATTAAAAAAGAAAATTTGCCACCCTCCATGCATTAAGATGACTACCATTAAGAAGAACAGTAACAGTGACAACAGAAAAAAATAAGTGTTTGAAAAGGATGTGGATAAGTTGGGACCACTCTGTACTCTCGCTGGAATATAAAATGGCATAATGTGGAAAACGGTGTGGTAGTTCCCCACAAAATTCAAAATAGAAATTTCATATGATCCAGCAAGTACACTTCTGGGTATATGCCCAGTAGAACTGAAAGCTGGATCTTGAAGTGGTATTTATACATTCATGTTCCTAGTGGCATTATTCCCAATAGCCAAAAGGTAGAAGCAACCCAGGTATCTATCAAATGATGAGTGGATAAACAAGATGCAGTATATATATAGTATATATATATTCTATATGGTATATATTCTCTATATATACCATATAGAAAGGCACATTATTCAGACTGGAAGGAAATTTGGATAACTGCTACAGCATGATGAGCCTTGAGGACATGAGGTTACACGAAATAAGCCAGAAACAAAGATATTGTCTGATTTCAATTACATGAAATACATAGAATAGTTAAGTTTGTAGACACGAAAGGCAGAATGGTAGCTGGTGGGGGTTGTGGGGTGGGGGGAATTGGAAGTTACTGTTTAATGGATACAAATGAAAAGCAATCTAAAACTGGATGGTGATGGTGGTTATACACCAAAGTGAACATTTTGTTGCTACTCAACTGCATGCTTAATAATAGTTAAGATGGCAAATTTTATGTTCTGTATATTTTACCAATAAATACATATTTAAAAAGGAAAATCTGACTTGAACCTGAATTTATTAGTTGTTTTTAAGGCTTAGAGAAACTGCATCTCATAGTGGTAAGATTCTAGAAGAAGATTGCCTGTCTTTGCCTCCTGGCTCCAACTTTGCCCCATAGTGTGCTTGCTGCTTTGGGTGCCTTATGAAAGTTCTCTGGGACTCCTTTTTCTAATCTGGGAAATGAGGACAGTAATAGCACTCTCTTCATAGAATGCTTGTAAGGGTACGGTATTGATACAGTAAAGCATTTAGAAAGATAGTTAAAAAATATTGTGATGTTAAGCATTGCCATTAGCTATTATTTTTAGTGTTTTTACAGATAAAATTCTGTTAAGATGTCTTTTCTATATGGTTTCAGCTTTATCTTTTAGACAGAGCAATGCTATCCTTTTAACTTGTTTGCCATTGAACTTGCTCACAATTATAAGTAAAAAGGGTGATTGCTCTTAAATAACAAAGTTGGAATATTCTCCTATTTTCCTTTTTTTAATGGTAGCAAATAATATGTATTTTAAAATAATGTTGAAGTTTGGAAATGTAGAGTCATTGCAGAAGACTACTAACTTGAACTCTGTGACCTGAAGAACTAGCAATATTGTCAAGTCCTAGACAATCAGTAAACTGATACATCATATAAATAAAAAATTCAAGTCCCCTAGAGCCTCTTTTTTTTTTTTTTTTTTCAATGATTGCACTTGAAGCTCTTGCCATTATGGGGGGGTCTGTGTGTTTACTAAATATTTTTCCTAAAAATTCCTTGGAAAATAGAAAAATATGCCATGACTTAAGGAGGGACATCACACAAATTCAAAGGCTGTTCTCAAAAGCAAATGCTCATTTGCTTGACCCAAAAAAAAAAAAAAAAAAAAAAAAAAAAAAAAAAAAGTTGCCTTTTTTAAGGCGGGGTATATACATGATATAAAATAGGTTGTTTTCGAAATCACTGAAGAGTGAGTTCTTTCAAAGAGGACTTAATAATTTTGCATAAAGTTTGGGGAGGCAGAGAAGAGCCTTTAATAACAAGAGGCAGATAAACTTGAACTATCTATATCATGTACTAGGCAGTACGATTCCATACTGTTTAAAGTGATTGATATGCTATGAACTGAATCACTGGCTAATGTATCTGAGGCTTTTTAGCCTCCACCACTTCAGAGTGAGCTGATAGAGATATCAAAGGAGAGAGAAGAGCGCTTTCCAAGATGGCTCTGAGGCTAAGGATGAAAAAAACTACCAAAATAATTTTTACATTTTTGCCTACGGTACCCATTTTGAACCCATATGCTTCTAAACACAACTGGCAACAGCAGAGGGGACAGAGGGATTCTCTCTGGTACTCTGCTCTGGTAATAGTATTCTCTTAGGGAGCAGCTGAAGAATCAACAACAGTTTCTCCGGATGCAGCATGACTTAGGAACGTGGATATTCAGATATTGGAGAATATGTACCTTTATATTATTTGCCTGAACCTGATGAACAGATGGCATAAACTAAAATCAGCTTACCACAAATAATTATACAAAATGAAAATTAGATGGATGAAACCTAAAATTTGATGCTTTTTATATTAAGTCAAAATTGGAAATAGATAAGCTCATTTATGTAGCTAATAAATTGAAAGCAGAACATCAATCTTGTGTAAGAAGGAATACTCTGAAATGGGAATTAATCTCCTACTGCATAAACACTTTGAAGCCCAGGTACCTCTATCTAGTCTACACTGTATTTGAAGATGATATTTTCCCTCAACTGCACAGGAAAACCTCTGGAACAAAAATATAGTATATAAAAAACACAAACCTCTGTGTGTGTGTGTGCGTGTGTGTGTGTGTGTGAGAGAGAGAGAGAGATAGAGAGAGAGGAGTGAGTGTGTGTGTGCATTTCTAGTAAGTAGAAATATACTTACTAAAATAGTAGAGTTGGAAAAGAATAACAGGTTGGGTTTAGTTCAATTTAATCTATCAGTACACATTAGGCACCTACTATATATAAATTCTTGCTATAGAATAAACCACAAAAATTGGGCCTCTCTTTCCTTGGGATGCTCAAAGTGGTCTGCAGTCCCCATTTAACTAGAGTGTAAATAAGCAACCAGATATAGTTGGGCATCTCTTCAAAGGACATGCCCTACTTCGTACTGCCAACTTCGAAATTGCAGAGCTGTCTATCATTCCTTGGTAGATGCCTCTGCTCCATTCTGCCCAGAGATCAATGTTACATGTACTAGAGATGTCCCCCAAACTAGGATACAACAACCCCTCTTAAGTACAGCCAGTGAGAAAAATTAAGACCACTCAAAAGTCATTCAAAATTCATGACCCAGTTGCTCTTTTTAACCTTCTAAAGACAAGAAATTGGTGCTCTCTCACCATCTTGCTACCAGAGACACTCTAGATTATTTTATGGAGAATCTATGAGATTGATTTGTATTAAATGTCTGCTGGAGGTCAAGGTGCAGCTAAGAGCAGCAGGGGTGACATTTGAAAAAAAGTCATGACTGTTGTATACAAACAAGCTTGAAAACCATAATCACCCTTCAGTGATCTCTTGGGTCAATGACAACTTAAAAGCTATATAAACCAAGGAGATTTGGGGAGGCACAGAACAGCCTTTAAAAGCAAGAGCCAAATGAACTTGAATTATCAAAGATAACTGGGACAGCAGATTCAGTTAACTTCTTTATCAACTAAAATTAATGTACTGACAAATTAAAACAACAGTGAATTACATGCATTCCATATCTGGCAGAGACATCACTTGAAAAAAAAATAAAAAGGAGATGGATAATGAAATGTTTTATTTTAATGTTCCCAGGAGATACATTTGAGAAATATACACATATATCAGCAACACGTGGATAAGCTATGTCTTTGACATTTAGAAATGAAGCATTTCAACATACAGATCTTCCTTGACTTAGGAGGGAGTTACACCCTGAGAAACCCATTGCAAGGTGAAAGTACTGTGAGTTGAAAAGTCATTTAATGCACCTCATCTACCAAACATCAGAGTTTAAGTTACCCTAAACATACTCAGAACACTTATATTACCCTATAGCTGGGCACAATCATCTAACACAGAACCTAATTTATAATAAAGTGTTAAGTATCTCATGTAATTTATAGAACACTACACTGAGAGTGAAAAGCAGAATGGCTGTATAGGTGCAGAATGGTTCTAAGTGTATCAGTTGTTTACTCTCCTGAAAGCATGGCTAACTGGGAGCTGCAGCTCGCTGCCACTGCCAGCATCATGAGAGAGTATCACTGCATATCATTAGCCCCCGAAAAGATCAAAATTCAAAATTCAAAGTACAGTTTCTACTGAATACATATGGCTTTCACACCATCATAAAGTCGAAAAATCATAAGTCAAACCATCGTAAGTCTGAGACCGTCTGTACAGGCTTTTTCAGGAAATTTGATATTTTGATTAGATTGACACAAGATACCTGTTTCCAAGAAGATCTATATGGTAGTCCCCCTTTATCTGTGCGGGATACATTCCAAGGTCCTGAATGGATGCCTGAAACTGTAGATAGTACCAAATGCTACATATACTGTTTTTTTCCCCCTATACATACAGAGCTATGTTCAAATTTAACTTAGAAATGAGGTTCAGCAAGTGATGAAAAATAACTAATAATAAAATAGAACCAATAAAACTATATACTGTAATTAAGTTACATGAATGTGTCCCCCCCCTTTTTAAATATCTTACTGTACTGTTCTCAGCCTTCTTCTTATGATAATGTGAGCTAGTAAAATGCCTCCGTGATGAGATGACTTGAGGTGAATGGCGTAGGCACTATGATGTAGTGTCAGGCTACTACTGACCTTCTGACCATGTGGGAGAAGGAGGATCACGCACTTCCAAACCGCTGTTGACCATGGGTAATTCTGACCGCGAGAAGTGACAGCACAGATAAGCAGAGACTAATGTGCAGTATTTTCATTTTAAAGCTCCAAACAGAGCCAAATGATAAACATATATTTTGAGTTTGACTACTTACAAACTCCTTTGTTCTAGTGTTTACTCAGTGAATAAGAAACCATATATAAATAGGAAGTTCTTTCACTTCTGAAAAGAAAGAATTCAACCTTACTGAGTCCACGTAACACTTGGAAAGATAGCATGACTATAAGAAGAACAGATCATTTTGAGAATTAGAAAAGGTCAGAAAAGGACCTATAGATTAATGTATGATTAGACATTGTTTCATGTCACACTACTATGGGCGCAAAACACAGATTCTATTTTCTGGAAGGAAATGATTGCAGTTGATGGCTCATTCTTCTTCTATCTCCTCTCTTAATTCTGCTAACAGCATTCCAGTTCTCTTTGAAGAAGCATCTCTTCTCTAACTTTAGTCACCACTGTTTGGGAGGGGATGATTCTATTGCAGTTGCTGTCATAGACATTTAACCCAAGCCTAGATGATCATAATCATTGTAATTCTGGGATGAAAAGTGCCTAAAGCCAAGCCAATTACATTGCCAAGACTCTTGCTGGAACTATGGTAGAATAGAGCTCTGATGTTAGTATTAGCCAGAATTCCGGAGATGAGCCAGCCTCAGAAAAAAGGTAACACAGAGGAAAATAGAATCAATAGCTGGGTAGGTAGGAGAGAGAGAGGAAGAGAAGGAGGGAGGTAGGGACAGAGAGAGAGACAGAGGATGAAGGAGACAGGGAGAGAGGAAAAGAAGAGAGATAGAGAAATTCTTGTTATCATTGTTCTTTGAACCCCGGTATTTAAACCATGCCTGAAGCCATCCATATTCACTCCTTGATCTTCCTAATTACATGAGCCAACAAATTCTCTTTCATGTTTATGCAAGTTGGAACAGCAGTTCCCCTCATTTGAAACAGTAAACATCCTGACCAGTATAGCTATTCAGGTTTGAGAGTGAGTAGTATGACTGTTGAAAAGGAAAGGGAAAGTTGCCCCCCCGCAACCCCCCCGCCCCGCCCCCATCAGCTTTCCAAGAACAAATTCTGTTCTTGTATTACCAAGGAATCACTCAAGGGCATTGTACTTACTCCCCTGTCATTCCTTTACTATACCTTTCTTGGTGATCCCCTGTGACCCTGTAATATGATTATAGACATTGATGATTTATAAGAACTGAAAATTCAATTGGAATGATTCAAAGTGACTTTGATAAACTACAATCTGGGGGACATGTGTATTCTTCAAATACACATTTTCATTGATTACCTATGTTCCTAAGCAGTGGAGAGATGGCAAATTATACAGCTTAAAACCATTACCGACAGGGATGGAGGAAGACTTTAAAACATATTATAATTGGTTGAAGGATGATTCACTTAATGAATATCCCAAAATGAATCAGAGTTCCTACATACCAAAAGATCCACTTCCCTTTTGAAATCTACACAGAAGAAAACTGAACGCTTAGATGAGTGGACAGCTAAACTGAGTTTGAAGTTTCTGCATTGGCTCAATTTACAGTTCATGACTCTAGTTCCTAAATTACCCATTCTTTTGATCCTGAATTAAAGGCAAATTTGGATTCTAGGGCATGTTCTCTCCCTGGCCTATGAACTATCTGAGGATTTTAAAAGAGATAAAAAGAACCTCAGTGAGACGCTAATTTAATGACATCTCTTAGAAATGAAGAAATGGAGGTACAAAAAAGGTCCAATATGATTTGTCCAAAGTCACACAACCAGTTAAAGAAAGGCATTCAGACGTTTCCTATCTGTTGTTTTGGTAATGAGATTCAGAGATGTTCAGAATGCTGTGTTTCATTACCAAGGGAAAACGATAGATCTGTGTTTTTATTCAAACAGCAGTGACTGAGTATGCTTCACCATTTCTTTCTTCAATTAGAGGAGATGACAGAGAGGAGGAAGATGGGTTTTCTGAGACAAAAAGAGTGGTCCATTTCAAGAAAACAAATGCATTAGAAAGAGGATTTCTGAATCTCTACCTGAACTGGAAAGCTTTTAAAACAATTCTTAAAAAAATCATTTAACCTGTTGTTCCCTGCTTCTATTTTACTCAGTTGTAGAAGAAACTGAAACTTACAAAGGCAGTTACAGTATATTGTCAGAGTCTCTTTCTGGGCTGTTTTTCACATTTTCACCCCACTTTTCTTGTGCTCTCTGTCTTCCTCCATCCATGGAAATCTGACATGCTGTCAGAAAGCTCACCTTCTCATTCAGCTCCCCACTCACCTACAGAAATTCATCTGCATTTCCACGGTTGCCATATTGGTCTGTGATAATAAGAATCTGAACTTATTATCAGTGAATCTGATTTAATGTCAGCACAGATGTGTGAAGCTAAATAGACCTATGTATCAGGGTTCTACCACAGAGAGGTCATTTTGAATGAGGGATGCCTAAATATTCGGTTCTCACATTACATGGTCAGCACACATTGGTGGTTACTAATGTAGGAGAAATCTATTGCATATCTGGTTCTAGCCTCATTTCAGCCACAAATGGGCTCTGTCACTCTGAGTACCCATATCTTTCCTCTGGATTTCTGTTTCCAACCATAAGAAATGAGGCTAAGCTGAGCATTTTTATTTACTCATAAATCTGACAAATACCCAGTAAATTCCTACTCTGTCTTGGGCATGTGTAACCCTGTAGTCAGAGAACACAAGAGAGCCAAAATACAACTTTTCCTCATGGACCCTTTCAGTTTGGGTTTATGTCAAGCTCTAATTTTCAATGCATGTATGTTTACAAGGAGTCAACTCTTTAGAAAATTTTGAAATTAAACAACAACAACAATAACAAACCATCTTACTCAGAAGCCAGAAGCAAGCACATAACAGATTTGAGCTAATATATTCTGTTCTATTGGATGGTTTATTAAACCCAAACTTTATTTTTTCATAACTCTCTAATATATTTCTTCAAAAAACTACATAGGTAATGTTTTATGCTCTGATTTAATTCTTTATAAGTCATAGAGCTATCACCTCCCATCCCCAAATTTTGAGGGAACACTCACCAACCACAGCCTTATGGAAAACACTTGTTACCTGGTGCCTGCTCCCAAAAGCACCCTTGAGAAGGCAATGTTCCCCTAGAGGTCTCAGACAAGTATAAGAAGTAAAGGAAGAAAGCATGACCGGATGAGGACAGTGACCTGGCCTATTCTCTTCAGTTTCTCTTATTTCAATACAGAATACCTGACTTCAGAGACTGGCCTTCACACGGATAAAACAAATGTTAATAATAACAAGTAGAAGAAGATCCTAAAAGCAGAGGCCCAGGTACCTGAACCATGAAGACAAAGACCCTTTGCATAGTTTCCAGTCATTCCTTGCAGGCACCACACTGTCTAGTCATATAAGACTGTAATTGAAACCATGTGGTGTGTGCACTGGACTCATTATAGGCTTCTCCAGGGTAATCTCATAGCAGAATCCTGTGGGGAGTCTCTGACAATCTTGGGGTCAAGATATTGTCACTTAAATATGTGAAACGACACACGAACTTGCTTCCTTGGGGAAAATAAAACTGGTTTGAATTTAGCATGTGTGGATAAATACTCCTGTCCCCGAGTACATGTTTATGATTTTACTGACACCCTCAATAGAAGATGAAATACATTTTATGAAACAGTTCAGTGATTCATTGGACAATAGAAAAGGCAGCCATTATAATAATATTTCAAATAGTGATTTTTTAAAAATAAAAAGTAGGAAATCCTAAATTCTCGCAAAATACTACATTAACAACGAATATCACCACATTAAAGAGTCAGAACAGTGAAATATGATGTGATATTAATAGTAATATCCCACAGAGAAACATCCTTAGCTTTTGACTAATAAGTCATACCACCCATTAAGGTATCTAATTTAGCGCAGAGTGAAAGTCATGAAAACTAAACCAAGTTAATGCCGGCTGAGAACGAGGGGCAAGTTGAGAACACACATTCTGCTTCAAACCTGAGCTCCCCTTGTGAGCAGAGATCATTTGCTGCCCCGCTGCTACTTCCTTTCTTCCCTAATGCTCCCACCATCAGCTATTTCTTCAAAATTACCAGCTTACAAGAACCCAGAGACCTCAGAAGTACACACAGACAGAAAAGTCAGAGAACAGCTTATGGTTCTGAGAGCCTCACTTCCTGCATCCACCCCTCATAAATTCAAGAAATATTTACTGCATATCAAATCAAAGACACAGTTCTCAGTGCAAGTGAAGTAACAGGAAATTAGACAAGGTCCTTGCTCTCGTGGGACTCACATTCTAGCAGGAGAGAGGTCATTAACAGGTAAACAAACACGATGCATTTTGAAAATAATGAGCTTTAAGGAAAATAAAGCAGGAAAATGTGATTGCATGTGTTAAGGGATAAGGAAGGTGTGAAAGAGACATGTGGATTGTTTGATCAAAACAAGCCTCAGGAAAAGGTAGGAAGAGAGCTTCAGTCATAGGGAAAAACAAGTATGAAGGCCCCTGGGCTAAAAATGAGTTTGCATTTTTGGGGAAAATACGAGGAGTTTTTTATATATAAAAATAGTTTTTACAGAATGAATAAAAGGAAAAGGTGACATTTGAAGTGAGAGAAGTAGTCAAGGGCCAGAATATGAAGATATCTGGAAGCTTTATGAACTGCTTTTTCTATCCATCCATGCATCCATCCATCCATGCATCCGTCCACATGCCTTATTCTAGAAAAGAGAACATTTTATTTTTTTCTTGATAAAAATACAGTTCAACTCAGTACCACCTGAAATGATAACATATCAAAATATCAAATACGATTATTTATATCTGTGTGTGTGTACACACACACACACACACACACACACACACACACTCATATATCTTTCCTCTGCATGCACTCAGACACAAATGTAGCCAAGCTCAGCTGTTGTTACAATCAAGAAAGTAACCTTCAATCCGTTGAGGTATTGTGTCTGCAAAGGGCCTGGAGCCACCACACATGGGAGCCTGGGAGCATCCCACCCACCTTCACCTCCTGCTCACCATAAATCCTCATTATCATGTTGTCAGCACTGGAGTCTCTTAACCTCTTCAGTGCCCGGGCTGACAGGCGGGAGCCGTTTATTAATTTGCCAGCGCTTCATTTCATTGCTGTCTAAAACACCAAACCCTCTTTTCTTCTCATCCCAAGGCCAGTACTAAGTACCCCACTAGAAGCCGTGAACACATGCCATAGCACTGCCTATCTTCTTGAGCTTTTACATCTGAATTGGTTACATAACACTTTTAGTTGGGAAATTAATTTAAAAATTTGTATTTTCCCATACCTGTAAAACACATATATGTGCCTTATCAGGTAAGAAGGTGCAGATAAAATTTGTTTGTGCATCAAGGGCAATTAGAATACAAATGGGAGAAAAGCGACTTTACAAATGGTGAGCTCTTAGTTTTTCTTTTTTTGCATTGTTCTACTACTCAGAATAGCCTAAGAAGCGTAAGAACTCAGTAAATCTCCTTCTGATCATCCTTCAGCTGCCATGGGAACTCCTATGTAAGTTTACCACCTTGCATTATAAAGTGATATTACTGAAATTAAGGAATTCTAGTTGGTATTTATTTGAGCGCGTAAACTTTCTTGGTACGTTTCTACAAAACCAGTTTCCTTGATAATAAATGCATTTAATTTTCATTCTAACATGGTATGTATTGCTCCCTGGTGCTATGTGTTGGCTGACAGCATCAGCTTTTGCACATCCCTAATCAAATTTTGTCTAACAAAAAGCTGAACTAAGCATATTTGTTTTCCTATTTATAGCCGCATGTGCTTACATAACATATGAGAAAGCAAGATTTTTTTAAAAAAATGATTCAAATCTTAAAATGCATCCATTATGTTTAGTTTAAATAAAAGCTATGTTCTCCCATTAAACAAGAATATTAAAAACAATTGGAGACAGACAGAAGCTTATTGCTTATTTTCCAACAAGTATAATCACTGTGTTCATCCACAATAAAATAGAACAGCAGGCAGAAATTTATTGCTCCTGGGGAAAATTTGCTTCCGCACCCTCCCCATTTGCACAATTGCCCTGGCACTGCTCCCCTTTCCCGTGCACTGTGTCTTTGGTAGCACTAGTACAGTAATGAATTATTACAATGCAGCTGGGGGGGGGGGCAAGCCATTGTGCTGCATATAAGCAGCGATTTTGCCATATCAATAATTCTGACTGCCACTGGGAACCACTGTAGCTGAAACAGATGTTTCATGTTGATAAGTAGGGACTGGGAAAGGAATTTTTATCCCACTGTTCATTTTTCTCTATTTCCACTACCCATACCTGGCACCAGCTCCTCCAGTGCAGCTGTCTCTTGCAAGCCAATCTGTTCAATCCAGGCTCCTAGGTCTCATTTCATAAATCAAACTCAGCCCTGGACAAGCCACAATCTCAGGGTACCCTTGCTGCTTTTCTCGGTGGAAACGCCTCTGTCACAAAGAGAGACACTGGGCCAATTGTGCTTAAATTAGTGCATTGTCACAATACATTAAGAAAGACAGCAAGGGCAGGGGATTTTTTTTTCCCCCTGACTTCTACATAAACTGTTTGGTACAGAGAGTCACATACGTGGCATTTTGCACAAGGCACTCACCTTCAAATGAAACATTTGGGAGAAAGCCCAGAATTTTCGAGGGGAAGCAGTTCCATTGATTCCAGTCAGGTCAGGGGCTGGTTTGCAAAGCATTCCCCGGTCCCCTTTAATGGAAGTAAAATTTTACTGGCTGAGCCTCAGGTCAGAGATGCTCGCTCAACTGTGGGTTGCAATACCTCAGTAGCTTGGTGGGGATCAAAATTCTTATTAACTAGGGGTAAAAAAAAAAAAAGCCCCCAAAACACTCATGTCCAAACTATTTGAACATACATTAATGCAGACTAATTTATATGTAATTTTATCTTACTTAAGTGATTAAGTACAGGTCGTACAATAACAATTTAAAACAGTTACCATATAGTAGGCAACTATTACAGACCAGGGAGAGTGCCAAATTCTTACTACTTGTTGCTTTCTTAAACCACACAGTAAGCTCTGGAGTGAGGTTTGTTATGTCCATTTCATAGAGTAGGAAATCAGAGAGGTTCTCAGGTTTATGTGGAGTTCCACCAGGTGACCTGTAAAACCATGCCTCTTATTTCTAAAGTCCACACTCTTGTCCATTTATTGATTCTAATTCCTGTACTGTTGAGTGCATGTATGCATGCAAATGTACGTTTAAAGACCAAGATGGAGAGAGTGAAAAAAAGTGGGCTGATAGCTGTCACAAAAGCTAGATATCAAACAGTTATCAACACGTCAACAGGTTTAGGTGTTTACTGCATAATTTTTTATGATATCATTGTATGTTTGAAGGTCGTCACACTAAGAGGTTGAGGACTTATTAGGGCTAACAGCTCCTGTAGAATGTGATTGAAGGCAGGTGAGGGCAGGTTTCTGGACCGCATGTAACACTGCTGGTGGAGAGCAGTGTACCAGTTCCAAGTCATATATTTAGAACGGTATAAGAAATTAAAACACTTTGACTGGCTCACGAGATGTGTGGATAGAGCTTTAAATTACAAACTTTCCAAATTGGAAGGCGGAGTGATTTAACTGATGCCAAACAAACAGAAGAGATGGGGCATAGTGCCACTGTCTATATTTGTAGATCTCTTCTGGGCTTTAGAGGTAGGGCACCAGGAGGGAATGCTGAAGTGGACTAGACATATTTTTTTTTCAAGCTGGTCTGAATGGATCCAGTCAATAAACAAAAAATGAGATAAATGGCCTTTCAATGTCCCCTCAATTTCCAGAGTCCAATAGTACAGACACACACACACACACACATAACCCCCCCAAAACCAAACAACAATAAAAAACACCTCTGCATAAAGCAGAATTCACTACTTATGTATATTATTTCATTCCAACTTCTATCATTTTTATTTAAATATCAGTCATTAATTAATACTGGCAACAACTGGTTGAAAACAGGAAGAATCTCCGCTCCCCTTGCTCAGCTTATCACCAGACCAGCAGCTGAAGATGTCCACCAAACCCCAGGGAAGATTAAACGTTTCACCAAAGCATTATTATTTACAATGGCATCATTTAGCCACGGCAATTAGCATGTACATAAGCACCGAGAAGAAACCAGGCCAGACTGAACAGACTGCAGTCAAGAGTCCTAAAATGAAATGGCTTCTCTCCATTTTTCTTTATGCTCCATTTGTGGTGTCCAGACAAGCGATGGTTTGGGCATCCACAGCATGTAGTATGCCACATCCCAGCCAACATTCTCAGTCTCCTGAACTGGCGAGCAGTGGCTAAGGAGTTGGAAAACCATGGGCTTTGGACTCTGAAGACTCTTTGAACTCTGCATGATTCTAGGTTAGAAACTTGACCTCTCAGAGTTTTCCACCTGTAAAATGGGGATGGTAGGACCTACCCTGTAGAGTTGCTGAGAGGAAACATATGTACAAGGCCCCCTTGATAATAGCTTTGTTATTCACTACTGAGTTATTATTCATAGATTTTACCTCTGTCTTGGATAGAGCTGTTTTGAAACTGCTTATAATTGGTTTCCCCTTCTGGATTGGAGACTCATGGAGAGTGCAAACAACTTTGCAGCTATGCTTACCTCTAAGAAGCAGGACAAAACCTACTTAGTGTTTCTAGAATGAAGAAGCAAATGAATGGCTTACATTTGTCTCCAATTATGAAGACACTAGACAATCCATCTGTTAGTATTGGTATTATTATTTATACTCTAGGAAATGTGGGACATCCAAAGGTGCTTTGGGCCACTATTACTAATTTTACTATCATCAGCACTACTACTGTGGCTACTACTACTAGTAGCGTAGTTGCTACTACTATTATTAGTGTAGCTGCTGCTACTACTGTGAACAGGAAATACGGATGGAACACTATATACCAGAGGTTTCTAGATGCTTTATATTTTCATCCCAACCCTATATGACAGTAGCCACTGCTATACCAGTTTTTCCAAATGGGGAAACCCAAGCACAAAACGTTTAAGCCTATGATCACAAATATCAGTGAGGAAAGATGTGGACGATTCTATATTCACATCGAGTCTGATCATACTGATTTTGCAGCTGTTTTTCTAGGTATGTATTTTCAGTAGCTTGTTTTAATATTTTCTCATATGTTCGTTTACTGCAAAAGTTTACTGAGCTTTTAGTTAATGGCAGTATTTCAGCTATAGATTAGAAAGGATACAGAGTTCCCCTCCTATTTCCTGGTCAGCATTCACTCTTATTAGTATGTTCTCTGAATATAATTACTGCCAACAATATGATAGGAACCAGTGGAAGTTGGAGAACTGTAATGACTTCTGGAAGAGAAATCCACTTTTATTCATTTGGGGGCAGTAAGCTACTTCTGGACAAGTTCTTGGTCTATACAGGAGTAAGCTGGGATGCTTCTTTTAACTTGCATTTGTTTCAGGTGTGATTACTTCTGCTTTATTTTAATTATTTGTTAACAGTAGTTTCTGATTTGTCTCCAGACATTTCATTATTTTTATATTGAAACTTGATTGTCCCTAAATGTCTAGTTTTCTTGGTTGAGAGCTTATGCATCTGTTATATATGAAAGTCACCAATGTAATTTTTTATCCGTTACAGAGTTGAGGACAATAATGTGTGTGTGTGTGTGCATGTGTTAGTGTACATATGTGTATGACTTTGAGACAGAGCTACTGCACACTGGTTGTGTGGAAATAGGAAACAAAATTCATACTATGTTTCTTGACACTTGGTGGTTCCCCTTTATGACTAAGACATGCTACTAAAAATATGAGGCTGGCAGTATTTTAATAAATTAACAAAATCTCTTGAGATTATCTTATCTACCACCACATTACCAGTCACTATGAATTAAGAAAATAAAAAACATAATTATTAAACATTTATTTACCAATAAATATGCTAATATTTAAATGTTATTTTGAGTAAGTCTTTTCAAAGTTAATGAATTAACTTACTGAGATAAAAAGACAGATGTTTTCAGTAATTGTAAGACAGATTTTTTTCACCATTAAATAAAACACTACAAAGATGAATAAACCATAATTTAACTTTTTTTACTTTTTTTTTAAAGATTTATTTATTTATTTATTTGACAAAGAGAGATTACAAGTAGGCAGAGAGGCAGGCAGAGAGAGAGAGAGGAGGAAGCAGGCTCCCTGCTGAGCAGAGAGCCTGATGCGGGACTCGATCCCAGGACCCTGAGATCATGGCCTGAGCCGAAGGCAGCGGCTTAACCCACTGAGCCACCCAGGCGCCCAACTTTTTTTACTTTTAAAAGTTAAAGAGTTACCATGTATAATAAGATTCTTTTTCTCAAATTAAAGGAAGTATTATTTCACTAACATATTAGAAAATAATAGCAAAAAAGATATTTTAGAATTAGTTGTTTTTCATAAGTACTTCTCAAACCTTCACCTCTTTTAGGAAAAACAAAAATATTTTCTAAACACAAATTCATTGTAAGTTTCCCACACTTATAACCCATCTGCCAAGAGAATTCTTAAAGGTTCTTTAAAGGTTTCAAAGTAACAAAAATAAGGGATCCATGTATCTATTCACAAACTAGTTATCAAACTTTCGGAATGTAGTCTATTTCAGGTTATGCATATTGCAGATCAGGGATCAGAAAACCTTTTCCATAAAGGGTCAGGCAGCAAATATTTTAGGCTTTGCATCAGATGGTCTCACAGCTGTGACTTCTCAACTCTGCCTTTGTAGGGCAAGCAGCCATAGACAACCCATAAACAAGTAGGCTTTTCTTAGTTGTTTTGCTAACACTTTATTTATGAAAATGAGCATTGGACTGGATGTGGTACCCAGGAAGTAATTTTCTGACCACTACTAGACCAGCATCACCCAATCTATGTGGAAGACAGCTGCTATCAGCTATCAGCGATCACTTTCTGTTGTTTCATGTCTCACTGTTTAGAAGTGTAGAATGAATGGAGAACAGGTGCTATTGAAAAGTCCCCAAAATAAGAAACCTAATTCTCATCTCCTCGATCTGAATGGCCAATATTCAAAGGTCATCAATCAGTTTGACCTCTTGCGCATCTGCAAACTTCTGTACACACAGCAATTTCATTTTGAACCCAGAAAGGATAGTGTTTAATAACCTATTCCTCTATCAGCAACTCGAACAACTCCAAGTCAAGAAATCTGAATATAGGAGGTAGGATTCCTATGTCTTGTCTTTTTTTTTTTTTTTAAATTATTTATTTATTTATTTGACAGAAAGAGATCACAAGTAGGCAGATAGGCAGGCAGAGAGAGAGAGAGGAGAAAGCAGGCTCCCTGCCAAGCAGAGAGCCCAATGTGGGGCTCGATCCCAGGACCCTGAGATCATGACCTGAGCCAAAGGCTGAGGCCCAACCCACTGAGCCACCCAGGTGCCCCAGGATTCCTATGTCTTATGTGTTCATAACTGACTGACAACAAGAAGGATGCTTGCATAACTAACAGGACCGTCACACTAAAGGGGTTAGACATGAGAGCCCTCAATGAAAATTTGACAACCTTACGCGAGTTCTCTTTTTACCCATCTAATAATTCCAAGACATATGCAAATAATACTATTTTTAAAAATTAGTCTCTAATTCTCTAAGAGTCTAAGTTTCCCTAAGTCTCTAATACAGTTTAAGTTCTTTTAAACATTAACTTTTATTATTATTTTTAAAGATTTTATTTATTCGTTTGACATAGAGATAGCGAGAGTGTGTAAGCAAGGGGGAGGGGTAGAGGAAGAAAGAAAAGAAGGCTCCCCATTGAGCAGGGAGTCTGATGCAGGGCTCTATCTCAGAACCCTGCTGGACATCTCTTATGCTATTGGTGGAAGGTTGAGTGACCTAGCTGTTTTGTGGGCAACTGGACAGTAACTATTAAAATTTAAAACTGACATTCTTATAACCTAGCAAATCTATTTCTAGTTATCAGCCTCAGTGAGCCACCCACATATGTGTGCCAGGGTGTTCATCACAGCATTTTGTATAACAAAAAATTGCAAAGAACATGAACATTTGTCATTAGTAAATGGTTAAATAAAACATTTTTCATTCATGCAGTGTAATGCTATAAATAATTTAAAGGAATATAAAACTCGTGATGTATTCTCTCCCTCTAGTTTTGACATGACCCTTCTCAGAAAACATTATTAGATGAAAAAACAAGTCAAAGAATGATAGGGATTTACAAAAATGATTAGCTATACTGAAGTGAGGAAAGGCCTTGCATTTGCTTATGTGGGGTTCTCTATGTAGAAGAGATTGTTTAATAATTTTTTTTAAAAAAAGAAGAATGCATGATTTTCCTCTTTTTTCTCCCTTTGTTATAACTAAATTCTTAAAACAAAAATGTGAAGACCAGAGAGCTTAAGAGATCGACTCAAGGACACATGCCCATAAGTGGCAGAGAAGGTATTGCACTCAAGACCAGCTCAACAAGCGATGCTGCAAGTGTGGTCCCTCTCTCTAGCTGTTACATCCTTCTGAGAGAAAGTAGACTCACTGGTCTCCAAGCCTGCCTTACCCTACAAGAGGCTCCCAGAATCTCATTTTCAGAAGGGAAAAATAAAATTATTTTCAAGTGGAGTAAAAGACACTGTTCATTTGAGAAAGACTTTCCCACCTTTCCCCAATGCAGCCTATGAGAGATGGGGATCATGTTCCTCCCTCCCATTGCTACCTAAGAGGAAAGGTTAAAACCATACTACAGAACTGCAACTCATCTGCTGATGAAAAAAGGAACAAACATATTTTGCAATTGATTTTCCTCATTAGAATATAATAAAAGGGGGTTTATGGGGCTCAGCTGATAGTAAAATAGAAACATAGCTGAATAAACCCAAATTATATTTAAGGAAGCACATGCTGATAAAGTGTGCAAGAGGCACAATAATACGTTTTATACTTATTTTGATGAGTGAGTTCTAAAAATATCCATAGATAGAGCTATATAGCAGTTTTACTTAAAAAATGAAGAGTTGAGAGAGTCTACAGAATAGAAAATTATCATTAGTTCTGGCTAATGTAGAGACAGGTAAAAGCCAGTGGCTAAAGCTAAACTGCCTTAGAATGTTACTTTGGACACCCCCACCTCCAACAACAAACAAAGAAAAGAAAGGATCTCTGCTGTTAACATGACTTTTAGCATATGGTCAGCATTACAGCAGAAACTGTCTTTAGACTGGGCTTGCAAAAGTGTTAATATTCAGGTAAATGTTAGATTCATACCTAGGAAGCCCAAAGGGCAATTAACTTTCCATGAAAGAGAGCAGTCTTGGAAAGATTATATGCGTGGGTGAGCATGCAGCATTTTTGAAACAGCTAGTTCTCGATTACCTTTAGGAATGGTGTGGGAAATGGATGCCTCCTGAGTCATTAGCTTGCTGGGAAGTTGGGGAGGGGGGTAGCTAATAGCAGTTTAGAACAACCATCCGTATGCTGGTCAGGAAAAGCTAGCTGGAGTCCTCTGTGTGATCAGGACTAATTACAAGTGACCAATTAGATACAACCAAACAATGCTACTACTCTAATTTGGCACAGACTGTTGATTTACTTGGGCACCTGGCTTAATAGGTAAGCACACTGTAGATGCTTAAAATGTTTGAAGAAGGAAGGGAAATGAAAGAGGAGAAAACAGAGATAAGGGCATCTAAAAGCAGAGTAGGTGAAGGGGAAAAGAAGGAAGAAATAGGAGAGAGGATAGAGCTACAAGACATAAGAGGGAAAAAATTAAAAAGGGAAAAATGTCTGCCCACGATTAAAACTGTGTTGTGTCTGAATAGTCACTATGATATTGAAGAGAAAGTATTCTAGGTATTTCATTATTTTATATTTCCCTAATAACTACAAATATTACACATATGCCTAATTTGGACAGGAAAAAAGGAACACGTGCTCAAGGTCCACTATACCCGACTCCTACCACTGTGACACTCTTGGTATGTAAGCCTGAATTAAGCTTCATAATCCTCCCAACTGCAAGGACCTGGGAAGCCATTTCCAATAGGCTGCAGTTGGCATACTGCAGGGACACTTATCTGCCCTCTCTCCATTAGGATCACTGTCTGACTTCTATATTTCGCTTAGCTTTGAAGCTTTTATCTCAGGAACCTCATTGTATTATGGAAATTCTATTCAATAACAAAAAAACATTCATTTTCATTAAATTGTTATAAGTAGAATGATCCCAATATATTATTTAAGAGACATGAAAATATGACTGTGTTATCTATAGTTATCTCATTAAAACATGATCTGGTTATAACATATAAAGAGCTGGGTAGACATTTCTTAAAATGAAATCTATTTACTGCAAATAAATTATGTCTGAAACCAGACAGTGGTAATTGGGGAAGGGTTAGAGCTACCATGTAAAACAGGACTGTTTTCCTACCCACAAGAGATGGTCCAACGTATAAATTAAATTAGATAACGCCGTTATACTGTAACTGAATTTGAATTGGCAGTAATGCATTATAGATAAAATGTTCTATCTTTTTAAATGTGGCCTTGGTAATGATTTAATATTTTATTCTTTTCAAGAAAAATATAGGTAGTTAAGAATGCTTCATGACTCTCAGACAAAGTGGTGAATATTCATGAAATGCCACTGAATTCTTTGTGACTTAGTCTTAAAGAAGGAATAGCAAATGGAAGAAGAAGGGTAACATTATTAATAATAATATTTCCATTTACAGATAACTTACCATATGCCAATATTTTGTGTATTTATACAGTATATTATTCATTCATGTAGCAACTCTAGGAAATTGGTATCAAGGTTCCAGTCTTCTGGGGGAGAACCCAGCCTAGGAAGGTTAAGTAAGTCTCCTAGCATCATAATAAGCAGAGACAGGATTCAACTCAAAGTGTTTTCACCACTGGATTTAGTGCCCTTAACAGCTGTATCATCAAATCATAGCTCAGAGAACAACCCATAGAGATTCATGTTCCCTACACAGACCATCTTTATGAAGCACACCATCTCCTTCCAAGTCTTCCAACTCTCCTCAGACAGGTGTCCTATGATTTTAGAGCTTCAGATCACATTTACAGAAAGTTGTCAGCCTACATTATTTTGTTGAGATATAACTTATGGCCTATCCTCTCCATAAAACCTAACTCACTCATTTTACCTCTTGTGAAAAACTCAGGGCTGCCCGTCCCATGTGGTACATATATAAAACCTTACTTGGTTTTCCCATAACAGTGTCCAGCATAATACACTTTCCTCAGAAGACCTTAGAATTTTTTTTTCAAATTTCATTTGATATATTGATTGCATCTCTGCACACCTAGAACCTCATATTGGCAAATTGTTTAAGTATGAATATGAGGAAGCATCTACTATGTACTTGGTTTTGAACATGCCAGAGGTCAGAAGGGAGAAGGAACACACATTCTAAAAGGAGGAGGTACATGAACTAAGGCACACAAGAAGAATATCTTGCGGATTCGTGAAAAAAAGCACACAGTTCCTTCATGTTAGAGTACAAACTTCCTGGTGAATCTAAGATTGGGACGAGAGATTTAAGAAAGATTTTAAGTAGCCTAGATTATCAGGTAGCTAGTTAGGAGACTCAATTGTATGTGGAGGAATTTTATATACTATATTAATTTGTAGAAATATTAATAAGTAATGATTGGCAAATGATACTTTGGAAGACACTGTGTTAAAGTGATGGCTTCTCTTTTGGAACTCTGAGAACTTCCAAGCATTGAAGGTATTAAATACAGAGTATTCCCCATATCTCTCCGATCATACCATCCTTCCCCACCCTCATGATACAATTCACAGGATATGTATTTGGAAACTGCTCTAATGAAAAATTGTTGAAAATAAGAAGTTATGCAATAAGTGAGACACACAAGGAAAATACATCTAGATGGATGTACCTATACATGCGGCCACCAGTGGTTCTATCTGTTATTTCACTAACCTTTGGGCAAGAGGCATATTTGAGTCAAGTGGTATATTGAATTCAAGCTTCAAATTAATCTAAGTTTTATCTATATTTTTCTCCACCCTGCCCCCCTGCCTACTCCCAAGTCAGAAAAAGTCCTAGAACTTCATCTATTTAACATCCCTTTTTTGTCTGAGTAGATGTTGCTGATAAGTAATAATATATTGTAATGTCAGTGACTTCGTTAATATGGAATCATAAACTAACTGTCCTGTCAATACACCTGGAGTCTGCCTTATACTAAACCTAGATAAAATTCAGGGGTGAGACATTTTGTGTTGCAGATTTCTTAATTATTTTTACTGTTGTTTTTTATAATTGTTTTAGGAGGTTCAAAAGTTCAATAATTGAACAAAAGGTGAGTGCTGTGAAGTGTGTAAACCTGGTGATTCACAGACCTGTACCCCTGGGGATAAAAATATATGTTTATAAAAAATAAAAAATTAAAAAAAAAAATTCATTTTTTGAGATCGCATCTGAAATACGAAATAATGACTTATTTAGAAACAATTTGTCTTGCATATTTTGGGAATAGAATATTAATGAAAAATATTATATCTTGTAGTATAAAAATGTTTTCATGTATTATTAAATTTTTGATTATCTTAACTCATTACTATAATTTCAAATAGGTTTTTATTTAATAACTGTTTATATTAAGATATTTCAGAATATCTAAAAGTGCTCTGTCCATCATATTAATTAAAACTCATATTCATATTAAAATTTTTTCTTGGCGAAGAGATAAAGGGATTCTAAGGAAAATAATTCAAAGGTATGTTATCCTATTGATAGTTCTGTAGTTACATAGATATCTTTTTAATTTTAAACAAGCATATTTGAGTTATTCCTGGATGGTTCAAAGATCTGGACTATATTATATTTTTTTGCAAATACACTGATTTAAAGATTGGAGTTTTTTCAATAAAAAGGCAAGATCATAATGTGTATTATGATATTTTAGACCCAAATATTTCTTAGACTTTACCTTATTATTTTTTGAATTGTGTTAATATTCACATTATCTTCTCACTTTAGGAGCTAGAAGTAAATGCAAAACAAAACATAAAGATTATTTGCTGTAAAGATATTAATAGTACAAATGTTACATTGCTCCATGTTCAAGTGTTAATCATATTCAAGCTTTAACTCAAGGAAAAAATAACTTTAGCAAAAAACACCCCTTAACTTCCTTCAATTAGAAGCTCAAAAATTTAAGAACATTGACCAAAAGCATAAAAGAAGAAAAATTCCTTAAAGAAGTATAAAGAGCAAGTATCTAAATATTAAGTTGGAATCCCAATCTGTTACTGTTACCCTTCCCAAATCCAAGTTCTGAATTTAATTTTAAAGCCTTATTTGGTTGTTTTTGCCTCTAATAGTGCCTAACATAATACTCTGTGCACATTAGCCATTTAAAAAATGTTGGTTCAAATTCTAAACTGAGTATTCTCATTGTTTCTGGAATGTGGCTATGATATGTAATCTGTGGTAAAATTGACTTGAAAGCAATCAATATTTTATAAATTCACTTTAGAGGCCAAGATTATGAGTTATTTACTGCTACTAACTTTTGTTAAGGGGGAAAATGCAGGAATGCAAATGCCTATTATTTAAAATTTGCAGTGTTTATTAGCAATATTCAATTAACCCTTAGAAAGTAAAACAACAATGTATTTTTTTTTCTCTCGGCAGAGTAAAAGAAAACAGAAATTTACTAACCCAAGTTTTACATTTTAGAATAGCCTAATAAATTCACAGCTTTCCCTTAAAACATTAAGGCATTAGTATTTATTTCACTTATGGGCAGGCTAACATGAGATTCAGTCTTTTCCAAAAGGCTCATACTATGAAAGTTTAAACTTCAGGGGCCAGGCAATAGTTGTGAAGGATTACAGTCTGTCTAACCACCTTGACATTTGCTGAGTATAAAGTTTCATTTTTTTCCCCTCCTTTACAAATAATTCTCAGAAGTGTTGAGGAAATGAGGGGGAAAGGTAGCATTTAAAAGTTAACCGGAATAGAAAGGAAAAAATGCTTTTCACTTATGAAAAGCAGCACCAATAATTATTCAATGAATTTGGAAATCAACTCCAGCAGAGAAGTATATGAGATTCCCGCTGATATTGGTCATCTGAGAAATAATGATTTATTGCTGTTCGGTATATGCTTACTTATGTGAATACAATTTTCCACTGTGGAATCAAAATAAAATAAGTGTTCCAACTGCTTGCAAGGTTTCTTCAAAGAGACGAAGAGAAACAAATTGGACACTAATGAGTACGTTTAGCAAAGCTGATTCACTCGGAGACTGTGAAGTGTACAACAAGCAGAAGAAAAATATGCGGTGGGGTTACCTTCACCACTTTTTATTTTTTAAGTGCAGAGAAGAAATGATAACGGCTGTGTCTGTGGAAATGATAATTTAGAGCTATATTAGAAACCATTGCTTTTCAATCTCTTGCTGCTTCATGCTGCAAAACTCAAATGTTTGTAATTCAGGCTTAAATACAGCAAGTCCATGCCTAGGACGAGCTGTTTTGTGGGTATAAACCACTGGCTGTGCTTTTTGAAACTGAGAATGTCTCATAAAAAATCTATGGTGGCAAGTGAGTAACGGAACAGGGGTAAAAGTTTATTTCCAGGGGAGGTTTTATTGCATTCGGATGTAACTTCTATATATCTTCTCTTGTCTTGGCCATTATTTTCCTTGAGTGTAGATATACACTTAAACTTTCAGTTTGCCGAAACATACAAGGAAAAAATATCTGAGTATCATAACTTAGGTGTAAAGTGGTAATGATTCTCATTGTAAATAACATAAATGATTAAAACCCTCATTTCATTCTTGGGATATAGTACTGAAAAGATTATTTGCAGGAAATCTATATGAGAAGGTCCTTTCAAAAATAGTAGGTGGTAGGCAAAGTGAGTTTATCTTATACTTCCTAAGTTATGATCAACAAGCACATGGATATATAGATTGATAAATGTGTAGTTGTGCATACGATAGAAGTGTATAGGTAAGTATACCCCTTCATTTCTATTTTGTAGAAAACCCTAGCTAGGCAAGGAGGAAAGAGACATATAATGTAATACAAAACAACTGTCTATGTTTCCTTTAAACTTTTGGCCCAATCTTGTGTTTGTAAAGATATAATCCCATTTTTTCAAGTACCGTTCTTCCTTTTCATCAGATTTTTAATGTTTTCTCCTCATTGTTTTTCTTAACCATTAGGATACAATTTTGTCTCACGTCAAACATTCCACTAAAATCTTCCTGCCCCCTTAGCCATCAAGTTAAACATGGGGGAACCAATCTCATTAACTTTACAATTCTCTTCTGAAAATTTCCATCTTTTTCATAGTCTGGTATTAACCAAGCATTGAAACGAAGTATACCATTTGCCTGTGTATGCAATGATTCAGATAAAAAGACGTTAGTACTTGTCTTAATAACGTGCAATCTAAATGTTATGCCCTCACTATAAAAATTTCATAGCAGTATTATGGCCAGGCTAACAATAAAAATTCGTTTCATATTTAAATGTTTAATTTCTTTCTTTCTTTCTTAGGTTTGGGACTCCTCAAATAAAACAGAAGGCAAAAATACGTTTCTCACTCATTTGGGTATGTTTCTGTATAACCCACTCAACCAGATACTTTGGGTCATTAAAAACTCCCAAAGTTTTCAGGTCCAACAAAGTGGTTAGCTCGCACAGGAAGACGGGAGGCAGGAAACAGAGCAGGTCACTTATTTCTACTTGCAATTACCTATACCCTTGAAAACTGTGGACCAAATTATCTACTAAGTGTTGCCTGGCTCTGACATTTGTAGGCAAGATGAGTGATTTGCCTGGATTTGAAATGGTTTTGTTAGAATAAACTTTTTGAGAGCTGTCACGTTAGAGTTTAACTGCTATGTTATTAATGGAAAAATGTCCGTTTTAAAGCCCCTAAAGCCCAAACCTGTTTTGGGACGCTGTTTGTTTGTTTTGATTTTTGCTGCCAGGGCAGCCCCATGGGGCCACTTAATAGGCTGCACCACCTCCCATTCTCTCTGGTTACTCTAGTAGCTATGGCGCTTCCAGCAGAGAAGAGCTAAAATTAACAGACAGTAAACCAGACCCCCTGCCATCATGAGAGGCCCAAATGCCAGGAATCTCAGAGAAAATTGTCAAAAATTTCAGATATTAAGGGAGAGGAGGAGAGTACAAAATAAATTAATGAATGGTCCAGGCTAGAGAACCAAGGGAAGCCCTTAAGGGAGGCCTAAGCTTTTTCTTGGCTGTCTCCATCTGTGGAATGCTTACTGTTGACGGAGCAGTTTATGATGGCTGTCTTATTTCATCTTCACAGTGTAAGTTGTGAGGCTCATAAAGAAGCCCATTTTACAGATAACAAAACTGTGGCTCAGGGAGGTAAATGGCAGAGTCAGAATTCAATCCTGGTAGATTTTTGCAGACATTATCACTGTTCTTAAATGTAAATTACAGCATGCCACTCCCAACACCAAAGCCCCTAGAAACCACTTTATCTTATTGATTAAAATAAAATTATAACTCCTGATAGATACATCATGGACTCATGGAATTTTGTCCCTGTCCTCTCAATGGTCTCGTCTCTTACATCATGAAGCTCAGTCAGGGTTATCGAATTTTCTTTCCCCTCCACCAACACTCCACATCCATTCTCCTCAGGAAATTTGGGGCATGTTTTGTTTTCACCAGGTTTGTCCATGGCTGTCTCCTTCTCATAATCTGCCTCTCTGCTCCAAGGGTTTATCTTTAGAGAGGCTTTTCTTGACCCTCCTGAGGAAGATCTCCACTGCTCTACTCACACATTATCAGAGTGTATTTTCTATTCCGCGGTCCTCACTTGTGATTTTTGTCTTGTTCATTTTCAGCCTTCCCCCACTCGGATGAAACGCCAGGAACACAGAAACTGTCTTGTTGACACCTATGTCTACAGCACCTGGAGGGGGGTCTGGCATGGAGTGGAGTCAGTAGTTTGGGGTTGGGTTAATATAGTCCTCACAACATTATTCTGAGAAATGTAGCAAGCAAGCTTACAAATGAATTTTCTACTATTCAAACCACAAAGCTTTCTCCATGGAAAAGAACAATTAAAACAAACCCAGAGACAAAATCATGACCACTTTTCTATAAACTGATGCTAGACCCTCATCCCTGCCAGAAGTAGTCTTAATGAGAGGCATTGATTCTGAAGGAGAAAATGGCTGATTGCAAAGCAGGTTAAGTTATGAAAAAGCTTTCAAAGATATTTATATCATAGGATTTCCATTGAAAAATCCCACTTATAGATTTGCCAAGAGAGAAAAAATACACATATATATTTTGTGTGAATGTGGAAAGTGATGAGTTTAACACCTAGAGGACATTACTGCTGAAGAAGGACTTTTATTAGTGCTGGGACATGTTATCAGCTAACTACTAAAAGCATTAAGGAGTCCAAAAGAACAAAACACGAAACTACCTTATTGGAGGACCTGGCCACTGTTAAGAAAAAGAGGAAATACTTTCTTCTCATGTACTGAGGCTCAGCTTCGATTGAGCAATTATTCAAGGTGGTTATCATTTATAAGGGTGACCAGGGATAAAGAAAATGTGTTTTTGTTTTTTTCACTGTTCAGGGTCTTATACTAAAACAAGGCTACTCAATTTCAAGATAAAATCAGACACATCATTCAAGACTTCAATATGACAGCCCTGGAAAAGCATCCCAGGCAAATAAATCATTTTTTTTCTTTTTTTTTGCAACGGCACATGTGAAATTTCAAATTATTTTCCCTCAATTTCATAACTTCTTTAAGTAGTCAACTGTGGATGAACATACATGATATACAGAAAGAAGCTGAACTGCGACTCTAGCTCTCAGATCTGCTAGCACACGCCAGGCATTCAACCGGAATCAGGGCTACTGATCACGAACATACTGAACGACCAAAACACTATTTTTAAAAATAGAGGCAATGGCATTCATTAAGGATTGCAGTAGCCTGTCAAAGTGTGCAAAAAACAAGTATTGAACTGAAATTTGGTTGTGCCTATCCAAAGCACAGAGTTACTAAGGCACTTGGGTCTTACTACTTTAGAAGCAGTTGGGGATTCATTTCCAACTAATCATTTCCATGCAGAGTAACTTTTTCAAAAAAGCTTTTTCAAAAAGCCCGTCATCTATCTGGGAGACAGCATTATCTCTATTTCTATACTATTTTGTCTTCTTTAGGAAGAAAGCATGTATTCGAAATTGAGATATTTGAAGGCTTGCAAAAATTAATAGCAATAGGGGAAAAAAATGGCAAAGAGAAAATTTTCAATTAGTGTACAGGAGTGGAAGAGTGCAGTAGAGCATCTGTGCAGATGCTGAAAGCAGAGATTGTTAGAACTGACTTCTTCTCTCTCTGTCCCTCTTTCCTCCTTTCCCCTTCGCATCCCTCCTGGCCTCCTTATTTTCTCTTTCTCTCTTTTTTTAAAATAAAACTTGAACCTGGATCACATCCCACCCGAAGGTTGCCTTCTCTCTACTCCTGTTTCTCACAAAGCCCCAGCTGGAAAATGACAAGGAGAATGCATCTGGCCCTGTGGTTTTTATTCTAGGATCTTGAAAGGACAAGCTATTTATGTGACTCATGGAGTTTTCTGTAGTGAAAATGATCTTTGAGATAATCACTTATGTATCAAAATAAATCTACAGCATACTTTCCTTTTTCTAGAAATCAACCTGCTCCCGGGTCTCCAAATTCTCAATGAACATTGGCTGACAAATTCTAAAAGGAAACACTTCAAGGTGTGAGGGACAAATAGTCCCAACTCTATCGACCACTGCTCGTGTTTTGATACAGTTGACAAATCAGCTCAGTTAAACACTAAGTTAATAAAATGCAAAATGGATTCCAGTCATGCCAAAGCAATATAGTGAGAACAATACTGTGAGAACAACAGCTGTGATTTGAAACATTATCAAAATCCTTAAATTTAGATATTTCTAAAATAAAACACTGCAAGATTGCTTTAAAAACATTATTTTGAATAGGAGGGCATGTATCTGAAGTGATGCTATAGTGCCATTTCAAATGGTGTGGCAAATATTAGGGTTTTAGAAAAATCAATTTTACTGGAAGACTTGTAGCATTTAATACTCACAATAACTAGCTGTTTAGGTAACAAAGGTACTAAAACACTTGCATATTTCTTGGAAAAATCACATTAACAACAATCAGGGATAGCAATAATAAGTGCATGTATTAAACATTTAATATAAGCCAGGCGATGTGGAAAAGAAGTACAATGCTACAGTACTTACGAAGCATGAGAAATTTAAAGTTTAAAGAACTTCCCTAAGATCATACAACTAGTTCGTGGCCAAAGTGGACTTGTGACCAAATCAGCCTGATTCTAGAGACCGGATTTGACTAAAATGGGTTCATTAACAGAACAGTCCCAGTAATCTATTTATAAGTCACAGCCCTGTGGATAATATTTTGTTTTTATGGAATATTATCTTCTTCAGACAAAAATTCTGCATTGCAAAAAGCTATACTGGGCAGATAGACGAGGAGTATACAAAATACAAAGAAGGGGGCGCCCAGGTGGCTCAGTGGGTTAAGCCTCTGCCTTCGGCTCAGGTCATGATCCCAGGACCCTGGGATCGAGCCCCACATCGGGCTCTCTGCTCAGCAGAGAGCCTGCTTCCCTCTCTCTCTCTCTGCATGCCTCTCCATCTACTTGTGATTTCTCTCTGTCAAATAAATAAATAAAATCTTAAAAAAAAAAACAACACAAAGAAGTTATTAGTAATATGCCTCTTTTAGGTGGCAGGTCTAAGGTTCACCTTTATATCTTCATTCGTGAAGATATAAAACATCAACATGAGAGATGCTATGAAAGTAGCAGAGAAAAATGGTACTGGGTTACTTCAGTATTGCATGGCTCCCAAAGAAGAACTAAAGTCTTGGTTTACTAAGTGGTCAGACACATGGGCTGGACCAAGTAAATGAAGAAAGTGGATGACTGGGGCCCTCAGGATATACAGAAAAACAAATGATTGTGTTTTGTAAACATTTTCCCATGAGGGGCATTTGCATTATTCCTCCCACATGACGACTACCTCCTTCATAACATGGTCATTCTGTCAACCTGTGAAATCTCTGATAAGGTTTAAAGAAAATCCTAAAATAAGGCTGGCTTTGGGCTCCTCTCTCGGTCAGAGTAAAAGATATAAAATCTCACAGCTACCACAAACAACCATTAGACTAATAAGTTGTCCTTTAGAAATGGTGTTTGTAAGAGTCACTGAAGAAAGCAAAAGCAATTTTTTCATCTGACTTGTGGGAAGAGATCAAGAGGAAAGAAAATGGTGCCATTGTAAGCAGGAAATGATACACTTAGAGCCCCCGAGACTTCTGGAGGATCGAGAAGTGTCGCCAACAGTTAAGGGGCACTATAAACACATGGCTGGAACTACAACATCGAGTAACAGTATAGAAGCTCATGAAAGTCTGAGTGATGTGGATTAAAAAATGCTTTTAAGAATGTAGATTAATTGAATGTAGATTAAATGTAGAGATTGACTTTCGGGCACTCCTCTGGGATGTGGTGTCTGGGGGCAGCCTTCAGTTTATTATGAAGCCACTTCCATTCCTAGTAGCAATGGTGAAGGCAGAGGAAGCAGGGACAAAGCTACTATTACCCAGGACTTTTAAAGGTTTTAAGGTTGTGGGACAAGGTGGGACAGGCAGGATTACCTTTCTGTTACTCCAGGTTCTCCCTGTGCTCCATATTATGAAGGCTGAAATGCTAAGATTGGAAGTTGAATTAAAAAAAATATATGGGGGTGTCTGGGAGGCTCAGTGGGTTAAAGCCTCTGCCTTCTGCTCAGGTCATGATCCCAGTGTCCTGGTATCAAACCCTACATCGGGCTCTCTGCTCAGCAGGGAGCCTGTTTCCCTTCCTCTTTGCCTACTTGTGATCTCTGTCTGTCAGGTGAATAAATAAAATAAAATAAATTTTAAAATATGAGAGGAATGTGATCAGTGCACAAAATGATTAGCCACAAAATATCCCCAGTTCCTTTTCTCGATCTCTTACTTACAGCAGGGTGTCTAAAGATTATACTATCCTTAATAAGAGGAATAATAATGCTAAGGACCTTGCAACTAATAACCACCACAACAGGTGTGTGAGTGCCTGCTGTGCATCAGGCATTGGGCTGAGTACTTGACAGGGATTCCACAGCCGAATCCACTCCAGGGCCCTGTGAAAGTGGTGCCATCAACATGCACTGGTTCTGTGCACTGCTGTTCCCTAGCTGAGGAAACGGAGACACAGAAATGAAGGGAGGTTCCCAAGTTTATACAGTTATAAAAATTGCACAATTAGGATTAATGAAACATGTAGTACCTGTACTCTATTTCTACATAAAATGTTCAAATGTTCAGGAAGGTAATCTAAGAGTGTCTAAGAAGGGGAAGGAAAAACACCAGGAACACATACCTGATATCAACCACTGTATGTTATGCAAAGGTTAAAACAGACAGATGAAAGCATACATGAGACTAGTGTCTAGCATACAGTAAGCATGTATTATCATGATTAACCCATGAAATCCACAGCACCATCCTAAGAGTCGGGCCCTTTTCCCAACATTTAGAGTTGAAGGCACAAAGACCTGGGAGGTCAAGACACTTGTTGACCTCAGAGCCCAGCAATTTCCATCATACCCTCCTGCTTCTCAAAAGGCCAATCCACTTTTTCCTTTTAGTTTATTGGGTTATTTCCTTTCATTGCCCAGCTTGTTTTATCAGTCACCAGAATTACAGTTTTATACTGCCCTCATCTGTCTTGGGAGGAGTTAAATGGTGTTTAGAAATAACTCACAGATACTTGGAACTCTTATATGTACATTTTCAACACTTACAAATAGATTTTTCAAGCTACAGAGCAGGTATTATAACCAGACATATAAAGCCATCTGTATTCTTCTTGGACATTAACATGAAATTGCACTGTGCAAAACCTTATGATAACTACATTTCATTGGCAAATATTTATTGCATTTTTGATATACTTATAATAAAACAGCTTAATCCATCACTTCAACTAGGTATGAATGCATGATTTTTTCTGTAGATAAAGATACTTCCTTTATGAAACACTGTAACTCCCAGATCTGAGAGTATGAGGTTAAAAAAAAAAAACTGCAAGAGAAATATTTTCAATAATTTTGCAATGAGTAATATGCTAACAACTATACAAGTCTCCAAGCTCAAAGCTGAACAGAAGATTTTTTTTCACATAAAATACCAATTTCATATAATCAAAACATGACTTTCACAAAACAAAACAAGATGTAATTTTGCATTTCTGGGGGAATATTAAGAGCCTTTAAAAGATGTCTACTTTAATTGTACTGTGAGGTGAAGCATTCTTCAAGGATTACTCTCTCTGGATAGTATTCTGATCATAACAATTAAAAATAAAAGAGATGAGAATGCAGCCAATTATAAATATTAGTAACCATTTAATAACCTTAGTTTTATTATAAAACCTCCGTCTGAACAGCACATATTCAGAAGTGTTTTCTAACATGGAAAAATGTGATTTATTAAAATGGCCATGAGGCAGGCCGGGTTCTGAGGGAGTTCACAGTTTGTGTGTGGGAAGGGGGACAGGGGTGATGGTAGAGGACACTCAAGTTGGTTAAAGTACTCTGGAGACTCTGTGAAAGAGACTGATTTATTCTGCCTGGGGAAGGGTGAGAACTATAGAGAAAGCATTAATCGTTGCACAGGTCCCTGAAGGAGGCATGGGAGGGTATTAGGTCAACAAATTCAAGAACATAAGAGATGAAGAAAATTAAAAGAATTAGTGGGTGTACTGGCCACTGGCCACCGACAGGGTATTTCTTCTGGGCTCTATGCAGAGAAACAGATTTTTCAGAGAAGTATTTCCAGTCAGACAATTCACAACTATAAAAAGGATTTGTACTAAAGACAAACAGTCTCTGAGTACCACAAAGAGACAAAGGATCTGGGACAGCTACCATGAGTGCGGGACATTTAAGAACTGAAAGTCAGGGAGCGATGATTTCACCACCTTAGACAGTCTCCAGTGGGAAGAGAGGGAGAAATGGATGTCCCGTATGAGAATCATGAAACAGTTACTTGTGGATTTCAGAACACTTAAAATTGAACTTTACTCATGGCCGAGGCTCATTGAAAATGATTCCCAAATTGCTAACATAAAGCAAAAACACTTCCTAGAGATAGGTGTGTCTTGTTCTCTCTGCACATCGTCAAGAAGAGCAAAGCGGGTTGTCCTTTTCACTGTGCACATCATGGGGATGGCCCAGTGGTAGCAGAGAGCAAATGCTTAAGGACAGTTATTAAAAGAGGAATTATTAACTTTGTAATATTTCAAGGAGGCAATTTTAACTCTAGGCACATCAATCCTTCACTGTCTCTTTCCCTGATTTGCATAAACGCCATAATTGACAGCTTGTTAACAGTTCATTAAGACTACTAAAACCTTGTGATAAACAACAGCCTGCCAACAGCACAGTGGACAGAATATGTAGCTATGCATTTTATCCACCTTGGAAATCAACCTAGTTTACCAACAGTAAGTCCAAAAGGTGACTTGGCTAATCGATACATTCATTCAGACAAGCACTCACACATCATGTCATAAAGCTCTCATTAAACACTGATTAGCAGTTAATTTATATCTTTCAAGCTAGCTACCTTGGCTAAGGAAATGTATCCATGACCACTAAAAATGCTAACATAATTTTATTTGAATGATTGCAAGTGTTAAGAATACCCTTAAAAAAAAAAAAAAGAGTACCCTCCAAATTACATGAAGAAACTGAAAAATAAAAAAGAATGGTAGACACTAACAATATATATTCCTTGCTTGCTGTGAGAGAATGAGAGAAAGAAAGAAAGAAAGAAACCAACCAACCAACCTAGATGCATATTGTGGCTCTCTCTTCTTAGTGGTCCAAAATAGAAAATTTTCATGATTGAAGTTGGAAATACATTATACAGAGGTCAACACAGAGAAATCTATTTGTGTTTTTCTGGTAAGAGTGCATCATAAAACTACTGGATGTTGTCCCTCCTTATCTTTGGATGAAAGCCTGATTATAAACTCATTTTAGTTGCACAAATCTCTCTGGACGCCCTGCTGAGCAGGGCATTTAAACTTTAAAGCCGAGAGGTCTTCATTTTCTGTACCCTGACAGTGTGTTCCTTGCAGCTCTGACGCCAGGATTCACGTGGATGCGTTAAGATTCATGGGGGCATCTCACATTAAGGCCTTTAGCCGTTCCACTTTACATTTTTCTTCTGGAAAAGCACATCAAATAGACTATCACTATCAGTGCCATGCATCCTAGTAACTCCCTATTCTCTCCACCGGAGCTGTCTTTTCACAGCAAAGGGAAATGTGAAACGAAAAGGACCATCCAAGAGAACACCCTAGTATGGACAGAGAGGCTGCCTGGTAACTGAATGCTGCAAAGCCCTTTTGCAATATAAGATACTGAGAGTTGAAAATCCCATAAAAGGGAACGTACATTATCTTTCCACCTATTAGCTTTGGGCTTTTGAAGTTCCCAAAGGCTCACAGCTTAAGTCATGGATATATTGATTTGCTCAAATAAATAGATCTCCTGGGATGCTAATTGGAGAAGTGAAAAATTAGGATGTTGAACTGCATATTGTGGACTTTTATAGTATTTTGAGTATTGTGAAAAAGCTAGCCGTGTGTGTGTGTGTGCGCACATATATATATATATATGTGTGTGTGTGTGTGTGTGTGTATTTTTTTTATTTTTATTTTATTATTTTTAAAATAAAATAAAATAAAATAAAATTTTATTTTTTCAGTGTTCTAAAATTCATTGTTTATGCACCACACCCAGTGCCCCATGCAATATTTGCCCTCCATAATCAGAGGGGGAGACAAACCATGAAAGACTATGGACTCTGAGAAATAAATTGAGGGCTTTGGAGGGGAGGGGGCTGGGGGTTTGGGTGAGCCTGGTGGTGGGTATGTATATATGTATATTTCTAAACTAGCATATTAGGTTACATCCAAATGGGACAGAATAACTCTTCTAATCATCAATCTCTCTCAACACCACTATCACAAATGTCAACCAAATAAGATGATTGCCTATTAAAGACATGAGTATACTCTATCAATGGAGCGGGTAATTATAACATTCCTAAGAATACTATCAAAAGCATAGTGCAGTACTCAAGAACAGTGTGCTAAGGAATTTTATATGCATCAGCTCGTAATAGTCACAATCATCCTCTGCAGTAGATTTTCCCATTATCTTTACTATAGATAAGGAAACTGAATCTCACAAGGAACCATTCACAGAATTCACAGAGCTAGTGGAAGTGAAAGAACCATTTTGAACCCAGACTATTGGTCTCCAAAGTCTGTGCTCTGCGTTAGCACATTCAATTGCTCATTGAGTACTCTATGTATGTATTCATTGAAGCTTTCTCTGAAGTTTCAAATAGGGGCCACTTGTTGAATGAACTTCACTCTGTTTAAACACCTCAAGGATGACTACTGATGGGATGCCCACCCCCCCAAGACCAGTCTGAATTCTAGTTAAATAGAGCTATAATTGGTACTTCATTTTAGCTGGTTGAGAGCAAGGTTAATTTGTATTACAGTGGAAAGGTTAATTTTGGCTTAAGTGACTACTCTGTCAGAACAATGTTTTGCAAAACAAGCATTAATATTCAGATATAATTATCTTTATTGTTATTGTCAGGAAAACAACACTGAATAGTGTGAATCAGTGGCCTAAATCAGACTATTTCTTTTGAGGCGTCAACAATGCTTTTTTTTTTTTTTTAATATGTGTTTAGTTAATTAGAGAATACTTTAAGTTTTATCATAGACATTATTACTGTTTAATTGTGACCTCAAAGTACTTTAATAATTTCATAAGCCTTTTCCAGTTCTTACTATTCTGGCCTCTCTAGTCCTAAATCTCAAGGTCTTTTCTACTCTGGTTAATTTAGTTTAGTCTTGAATTTCAAAAACATACATCTATCTTTTTCTCTGAACGTCTTTAAACCATAAACTCATTCACTCATTTCCTTCTGCAACTAATATTTTGAGTATGTTCAACCTATGGCTATTTTTCCTTCAAAGTTCAACTTAGATCGAATGCTCTCCATGGTGGAGGGTGGGGAGAAGCCACTGAAATGCCCCAACCATGTTCTCTGTTGCTGCAAAGTTCTACCCTGCATACTACTGATGGAGCTTGGAGTGAGTCTCTCCTGTTAATTGCAACTTGTCCTTTAACCTGATTGCAGTGCCAGTGAAAGCTGGGTTTTTTCTCCTTGAATCTTCCCAGCCTTATGGCACAGATATTTTTCTCTACAGTTTACTGAAGAGAAGTTATATAATTCATCTAGAGAAACAGAGCAAGTGATGTGAAAATTCAGGATTGCAACTTAGGTCGTCTGGCTTTTGAATGAATGCAAATCTTATAATGTTAGGCAGAGGATATGATATGCTGAAAATATATAAGGCAACTTTACAAAAGCCATCTCTTTGTTTCAGTCATTCTGACTGAGAGGAGCTTTTCAGATCACTAAGCAAATGGGAAATGATGCCCATGAAATTTTACCTTTGTAGATACCTAGCTATCAACATATTTAAATGATTATCTTTACATCTATGTACCTTTATCTTTCATATTTGTATATATAATTTATTTATATATAAAATTTTAAGTTTGGGTTGCTTAATGTGGTTACCTACATGACTCAAATTATTTTATTTCTGCAAAATGCTTCATTTTATTTAGTAACAACTACTCTGAAGCAATCATAATTTTTTAAAAAATGCCACAAGTATGTTTATTTGTATATATGATGATTTGTATTCATTCTTTTTTTTTTTGTTTATTCATTCTTGCTACCAAATGTCAGTATACAATTTACTCCTCATCCTCATCACCAATTAATTTTACCAAGTTTGATTTCCCCATTTTTGACCTTTCCAAACAAAGAAAACCTTAATAATTAATTTTTTATTCCTCCCCAAAATACATTCTTGACAATTTTTATGGGGGAAAAAAAGGTTATAGAAAAGTACAGATTGAGTCCAACACCAATCAAATAAAATTTTGGAAGCATCCAAATCTCCATGTCTTCCAAATAGTCATAGATTCTATTTATACCCTGCTTATTGTTCTGGACATGGTTGGATGGTCAGGGATTTATTTGCAAAACTTTGCTTTTCTCATGTTCCATAATGGAATAAAATATAACTAGTCTGTGGCTTACCAAATGGAAACATTAATATAGCATCAAAGCCATCCTTAACAAAGTGGCACAATCAGTGAGCTCAATGTTCACCTTTATTGGGGACTATGGGGACAGAGGGCTATATTAGAGAATGGACAATATTTTTATTATATATGTTTCTGCAGAACAGTTTAATCTCATAGGGGTGAGAGGTTGGGATTTACACGGACGAGCACAAATATTAAGTCATACATTATCCAATGCAAATTAATGCAGTAAAAATAAATACAGAAATGCCAAGTGAAAAGTGGGGTCAGTCTTTGTGCACAAATGGAAAAGGCAAACGAATTATCAGAAAAATGAGGACTGAATGCACATTCAAAAAAAAAAAATGGTGATGGCAGTACAACCACATCCTGCAAGGGTGGCAGTGTTGTATGGTTGCTGACTACATCCTTGCAAAGTCAGACACACCTACGTTGGACCGGGCTCTCCCTCTTCTAGCTGTGTGTTGCGGGGGGGAGTTGACATCGCTGAGCCTCTTTCCTTGTCCGTTAAAAGGGAATCATTCCACTAATCTTATAGGAATTCTGGGAAACTAAACAAAAATATATGGAGAGCGCTAGCACAGTGTATGGCCCCCCAAATTATAAATGACAAACATAATGAGGCAATTATGTGCGCTAAGGAAAGGGGAAGAGGGGGGAAGAAGTATGCACAAGGCTGAAAAGGGAATAGCAAAAGACCTAGTGCCGTGGAGAGGCAATGTGGATGGATATAATCAGTATTTAAGAGATCCATCTGGCAGTGTGACATGCCTAGGCTCTACCGGCGTGGGGAGAGAGGTGCAGGAAGATGGATGGGGAGAGTGAGTAGCAGAGTACTGTAGGTGCAGAAGAATGATGGAAGGGTCCAGGGATGGTAGCTACAGAGATGGGAAAGAAGGGGTGATCTAGGAGACTCTGCTGGGAAGCAGTTAGCAGGTGTTGGTGATAAATTGGACATGGAAAGTGAAGGAGGAGAATAGACAGTAACTCCCAGATAAGAGCTTTAGGGAGTTAGAAGAACACTGTTGACAGTGACAGAAGGGAGGGATGGATGCGTGTCCTCCTATTCCCTTCAACTTCAAATACCCAACTGATAGTGTCATCGAGAAGAAGCTCTTCTAAACTCATAATTGTACTTAATTAAAATTAGGGACAAGGTGAAGGGGCTAAGGCATAAATCAAGACACTAAGACCACATTTTCTTATAGATTTACTTTGAAATTTTGAGATTGGTTGAGCAGTCGGTGGAAACAATGACTGTAAGAGAAGCAAAAATGAACACTATGCTTGGTGATCAAACGACAATCCTGCCTGACAAATAAAAGGGATTAATTACACATGGCAAATTTCTATAACTCACTTAAACAAAAAGACAGCAGTTTTCTGCATGAAGCTGGTTAGGAGTAGGAATGTGAGTACTCAATTTTATTGTACTATTGGATGTGATCTCAGTAATCATTAAAACAAAACAGCTAGGGAATAATTCTCATACAAGAGTGGTATCGAGGCGACTTCACAGTTGTACATGTTTTGGTAATCCTGCAATAAATTTGGCCTAATGTGGTGTTGTGCCAGTATTTACACTGCCAACCACTGTCATCATAAGCTTTTAAGAGGCATCTGACAGTCCGTTTATCTTGCAAATCGTTGTGAAGCAAAAAACAACAACAACAACAAAAAAAAACAACCCAAAAACGTAATGTTATGTTTTAAGTTGCTTAAAAACTGCTTGCAATTAGGAGCCCCAAATGTATCTAAATCAAAACAACCCCAGCAATGTTTTCAGGATTGCTGTAAATGCAATACATAGATGAGAATTTACAGTGTTCCATAACCAGGGAAATTGTGATACCAGATTGCATTTACTTTTATCTTACCCAAAGTAACATTATCTTCTGCAACCATAAAGAAACTGCACTATCATATAAATCTATTTAAAGGAATTGGCACCGTGACAGTAAAGACATCCATACACAGTGGTTTATTCTCTGAAAACTACCCAAATGCTAGTGTCTAAACAGACTTTTGATTTCATCTTGAATTGCCACCAAGCACCCCCTCACTCTTACGCACATATCCCTCAAACGATGTCAAAAGCAGGAACAAATTTCCTAACCCAAACTGAAAAGTCCTTGGCTTTCCAAATGACTATAAATTGCATGGCTAAGTGCATATGGCCACAGGGCTGTCACAGTTACTTCTCCTGACAATTCATCATAGCATACTAATTCTATAATATCATTACTGCGTCTCTTCTCACTGTACTGATCCAGCCAGTTAATTTAATCAACTAATAATAGATTCAGAAATGGATGCAAGGGGCCCTAGCACTTCAAATTATATTACTAGAGAGGTACCTTGGTGAGGAGGATGCATTCCTTGCCATTCAACATAACCTCCAGAAGTTAGGTTGGCCTAATAAGGTAGGTGAGGTTATCTGTGAATAGTTCAGTCGGGAAATCACAACCACATAATTTTCTTTCAAAACCGATATATATATATATATATTTTAAATTTTAATTTTAATTTTTTAATTTTTTTTTTTGGCCTAAAATGGATTAACCAAGTCAACAGGAAAAAAAACCAAACTCTTTCTAAGTGCAGGGTTTATTTTGAGAAATAATAAGACATGAAACTCAGAAGTTTTCATTTAAGTAGGAGAAATCAGAGTTCTATGATTAACTGCAAAGTGAACCATTCAAGGATGGACAATTAATTTTATTAAATTTTAATCTTCTCTGAAAATGTCAATGATAATTAGAAAACATTATTCTTTAACATCACAGTCCATCTTGCATGTCATGAAGAGTAATAACTTAATTTGTTATGAAGAAAAATAGCCTGAAAATGCTAGAAAATATACAACAGGTAAAATAAATGTTAAGTGATTTTTTTAAAATAATTTTTTATTTTTTATAAACATATATTTTTATCCCCAGGGGTTAAAAGTATCCACAGATTACTTGTTGAAGTGTACAGTAAAAGCTGTAGTATTTTTGTAGAACACTTAAAGGAATAATATGATTTCCCTTTAACACCTTTCTATGAAAAGGAAGTTGCCCAGCTCTCCTATAGCTAGAACAGTGATTGACAGAAAAGTTCAAGTGTGGTAGGTCCGCCAGCCAACACTGCATCTAGATTTGCTTTGAAATTAACATGTGGATTAATTAAATGCTACTCACTTGTCTTGCTGATATTCTTTACCTGTACAGGCTTGTAAGGAAGAATCAGCTGGCAAAGAAGCTTTTCTTACCAGAGAGTGAGGAAGTTACCATACACTTGATGGAAACTTATAATACATTGTGTTTTTAGTAAAATACTGACTGATACCATATCAAGGAAGTATCTCCCCTGTAAGTTATGAATAGGAATAGATCTGATCCTTCCACTGATTTTTCCACCAACAGAAAGGATGGCTCTTGCCTCTCACTATGCAGCAATGTTCTCAAAGGCCCTGAGACAAGACAACATAAGCCAACAGCATGTATCCTGAGTATGGACCTAGGATCAGTTAAATTTTGTCTGTACCCCTTATTTTGCATTTCCATTTGCTTTTAGTAGCTAAAAATCAAGAGACTTCACGTAAAATTCTGTATGTCTGCCTTTTATGGCAGAGCCGCGAAGTGGGGCACTCAGTCTCCAGTTAACCAGGACCCTCTAATACCCCCAAAAGGACTCCATAAACCAAAAGCTGACTGTTAACTACCACTATTCATCTCATATAGAAATAAGTTTATCCATTTATGTCAACTACATTACCTTCAGTCCTGCAGCTACTAGATTTCCAAATTCTCCTCAAGCCAATCACGCTTTTTTAAAGATTCTTCTAATACAAGGATGTTTATAAAACATGTATTTATCATAAGATTGTTACCTCTCTTTTCAAAGATCCTTTTAGATTTTCTTACTATGATGATAATTTTATAAAACAGGCTCAAGCATTTAGAGATATCGACCTTAAAAATCCATGTGGGATTGCTTTTATCAGTATCAGAAAATTTGCAGCAAAATGTATTTCTACAGAAAGTCAGTACCTACCTTGTATGAATCTTTCCTCTTTGTTAAAAAACAAAAAGTGAGAAACTGTCATCATGATAATGCTTCTGTATAGCTATTTTGAGAAACAAGTGTAAATTCAGTAAAATGTCCACCCAATGTCACCCTCCGCTAAATGTGATTCAAATCATGTTTGCCTAGCCTAAATGCGAGGCATCTCCATGAGCACTGTGAGATAACAAAACAAATAATTTTCCTTTCATCAATATACAACAGCTTTGTTCATTATTGAGAAGCGTTAGGTGGTAAAGTATTGAGTGCTATGCATTTTATGCTTAAATCAATGTACTGTCTTACAGTTATGCCACCTAATGTGTTTTTAAGTCCTCCGCCACAGAGATCAATGTGATTCTTATTTGATATTCAGTGTTAAGTTCAGCCTCATAAATTTAGAATTGCACTCTGTTATTTTGATGGTTATATATTAACCACGTACTGAAAGTTTTATGATTTTATACTCAGCCTGGCTGTAAATCATACCCGTTCCATACGTGAAGCATAGGGTCTGGCTTGATTTTTATTGCTCTGCTCAGAAGGAAATGGATGGATGGCTGGATATTTGAGGGAGGTAAACCTACAGTGTGTTTGGATAAATACCTGAGGTCTGTGAGCTTTAAAGGCATGGTTCAGAAAATTTGAATTAGACAACTCATTGCAACCAGCCTCAGAGGCATGGATAACAATGCAATAGCAAGGTGTCACAAATTGGCAATCTTTTACATTAGTGCCATCACTAGCATGGGCCTTGACCTCTTACAAGTTCGTGGTCCTTACTCTGTGGTGAATGAGCTGAATCTAGCTCCACCTGGGTAAACGTAAAGGGAAGGACCTCATTAGGAGAGACAGAGAGAGTTGTATAATATTGTTAATTTAACACCCTTACCTTATTTTGGGCTTAAAAAACCAAGAATAGATACCAATATCACCTCCTTGAAACCATAAAATGGGTTGTAACATTAGAATAGGTCAATGCTCTAATAGAACAACTTCTTATGTAGAAAACTGACAGAATTTAATCAATAATGAGCATCAAAGCCAGTAAAATTAAAAAAAAAAAAATCCCAGGGTAAAAACGTTTTTTTTAAAGATGCCAAAATGGTACAAAATTTAATATAGTAAGTTTTTTTTATATAAACGGTATTCCTCAGCTATGTGACAGATATCAATCAGTCCAGTGCAGATTTTTAACCATTAGTTCTACTGTAAATGGTGAACATTTGGCAAGATATCAAATATTCATCCTCTCTGAAGATGCTTATTTAGTCCCTTTACTATATTTTTATCATAGACTGAAGTCACTTTTTTTCTTTTGATGACATATTTTCAGACTCTGCACTCATCTTCCTAAGTTAAACATGTAACATCTTAAACTATGACTAAACTGACAGACGTGACAAAACATTTCAGAGGGAATGATGCTAGCCTGGGCCAAAAGTTTGATCAATTTTGATTTAGCACCATTTAGCAGAAACATAACAGTCCCTATTTTTTTTCAAACCACTGGGAAGTATAAATTGCCTGACCTTTCTATTTTTCCTGGTATGTAACTTCCTTGATTTCCAATTCATGGGAGAAACATAGTTAAAAAGTATTTCATTTTTTTTTCCATTGCTTCCAAAATTGATGAGACAATCTCATTATGACAAAGTGTCTGACCTTACATACAAACTGAGGAGTAAGTCACCCAGTGAATGAACACTTCTCCTACTGAAAGTCTATCCATGAAGCTTTTTGTGGGGCTATCTTTCAGTGATCTTTAGAATAGCCTGGAAAGAAGAAAAAACCCCATGCTTTATTTGCAAAGTTTGCATTTCATTCACAGGACTGACACTGTGTCAGTGGTTCTCAAACTTGAGCGAGTATCAGAATCACTTGGAGCACTCGTTCATACACAGATTACTACCCGTTCCCCCTCACCATCCCCAGTTTCTGATTCTGGAGGTCTGGAGTGGATGCATCCTGCCTTGTGGACCATACTTTGAGAACCACTGCTATAAACACTTCCCAGTAACTCCAACTCCTCTCCCTCTGTGGGGCTATTTTGTAAAACAAAATTTGGTCAGCGGTAAGAGCTTTGGAAATTCAAAAAACTTGTTGACCGGGAGAGACTCTGATCACTTGTTAGAGCTAAATACAGTTTCAATATAGTTTCCAGGTGAACCTTCAAATCCCACTATACTCAATTTTGTGGCCGGAGATTTATGTACCAATCAAGCACCCACAAAACATTTCTTGGTTAGCCTTCTAGTGATGTCTTTTAATGAAAATACACTTAAGAGCGAAATGCTTTTCTGATATTCACATTTCTGTATTTTGTCCTTTTCCACACATATATATGGTTTAATCAATGGTAACTTAGTCAAAACAGATGCATTTAAATATGAACATATTATAAACATGTGGATATTGTAAAGAAAGTACCTAATAATCGAGCCATGAAAAGTTAATTCCTCATGTTTTCAGATGCATTTTATACATTGAGGATTATTCTTGCCAAATTGTTTGAGTTCTGGTAACATAATTTAGTAGACAGATACAGCGAGTCATTAATGCATTCTAGATTATTTCATAATTTTGACTCTTCAAATCTCCTGAAACCTCATGGAGAAATCATTCATTTTTTCTCTCTCTCTCTCTCCCCTCCCCCGCCCCCTTTTGTCTCCCCCGCATCTATCTCACACACAGACACAAACGGGATAACAAATATGGTAGCCTTCCAAAACTAATAATTTAGATCAGGTTCTTGATCTTGCCTCTGACACTAATACTCCAACTCTTTCAGTTAAAGACCGAACATCCTCCAGAAAGCTTAGACTTCTGTTTGTGTTATATAATTAAAGGCCAAAGAAACATTTTCTCAAATATTATCTGTTTCTAGGGGCCAAGGAATGAATAATTGATCTACTAATTTCCCTCCTAATTCCCTAGGTTATCTTATCAGAAATAGCCACATTTATGTAAATATACATTTATACACATAAAAGTGAAATATAATTTATAATTTTACTTTAGTTTTGATGACTTACATGACCACTCTCTCTGCCTCCTCCACTCTCTCCGCCTCAGAGACTTCAAGTAACTTGCCCAGCATCACACAGTTAAGCAAATGGTGGATGGAGGTTTGGAATCCATCTTGTCTTTGTCATCCACTCGCTCTCATTTCACACCACTACTTCCCTAAATTGACTAAACAAGTTCCCTTTTCATGGAATTTATACTTTTAAAGAATTCTCTTGGGGAACACAATACAGGTACAGTCTCCATTCAATCATATACACAAGCAATTGCCTATTTTGGTGGGCCATGCTTTATAATCTTAAACACAATGCACTAAAAGTGTACTTTAAAATACAGAAAATTAAAAATTAATGAACTCTCTTGTTTAAGAACGTGGAAACATTGTAAATTCCTTTTGAGCACATGGTCAACCTCTAACTTAAATAAGTAAGAATGATAGGGAAGTTGCATTCCTCTCAGGGATTCTTTGTAGAATAATTTTAGGCCTACTTTATGTATATCAAGGAAGCTGTCAGTTTATCTGATCTTCAAACATACTGTGAACTCTCTGGGGAGAATCTTTGGCAAATCAGAGACTGTTTACTTAAAACGCATTTAACTTTACCCACCACCCACCCCCCCAACACAAAAGCTGAATTCTCTAGAATAATTTACTTCTTATTTGGAAACTTCGCTAATTTTTATAATTGAGTTGCAGAGAATGCAGATATGATAAAGACATTGCAAAGAAGACTCGTATGTCTATACCCCAGAATGGAATAAATCAATTCATTGAGCATATGGCTTATTAGGCTTAAATAGTTCTTTTCCAAGATGATTCTGAGCACCATATTTTGAAAGATAAGGTAGTGGGTTGTTGTTTTTGGATATTTGCCTTCATAAAGATGGGCCATCTGTCCCAACAAGTGAAAAGAGTCGAATGCTTTGATTGCTATTTTCCTAATCAAGACCAATTCTAATATATTTTACCATACTGATTAACCAGATCTGACATTATATCTTGGAGATGTTTGCTGCTATCATTACTGAAAGACTTTCCTGCTGTCCACAAATATTTCTACACACTTCATGTTGAAAATGTAGGAATTTTACAGTTATAAAAAAGAATGAAATCTTGCCACTTGCAACAACATGGATGGATCTTGAGGGTATGATGCTAAGTTAAATAAGTCAGAGAAAGACAAATACCATATCATTTCACTCATATGTGGAATTTAAGAAACAAAACAAATGAAGAAAGAGAGAGAGAGAGAAACCAAAAAATAGACTCTTAACTCTAGAGAATAAACTGATGGTTACCAGTGGGGAGGTGGGCAGGGGAGTTGGGGACAGTAGGTGAAGGGGCTTAAGAGTACACTTATGATGAGCACTGACTATTGAGCACTGAGTATTGAATTCTCAAATCTCTACATTCTACACCTGAAACTAATATAAGACTGTATGTTAACTATAGTGGAATTAAAAATAAAAATACATACTTGTAGACATAGATACATAATTTAAAAAAAGGAAAATGTAGGAATTTTATTTCCTAATGGAAGAGAGAAACCATACTAAAGCAATGCACTTTAACAAAACAATAGATTTATACTGATTAATCAGGTATGAAATTAATATTAATTATAAGTTTTCAACTCCCAAAGTATTCTTTGATATTTTCCTTATGACCTAATCTTTGAACTTAAAAATACCAACCAAAGCAGAGGGATTTCAGAACTATAAGAAAATTCCATTAGGAAATGTCATCATCAGTGTTAGAGATTTCATCAAGGATCAGTCACACAACTAGCATTTCCCTTATTATCAATGTGCTAAAACAAACAAACAGCAAAAGATGCCTACTTGACTAAAAAATGGCATAAGTACATTTAGTACCACCAATATTCTTATAATTTTACTTAAAAATGTTCCCTCTATATAAATGAATTATATTATTATTTAATATATCAGAGAAACAAACAAACAAAAAAACCACAGGGAAAATAATCCATAATCCTATTGTGTATGCATACCACTGTTAACAGTTTCAAACTCATGTTTCTAGTCTGCTTTACACAAGTTTATCTTTTTTTGGTCGGGGGGGGGAGCTTAATTGGTTCTATAACGTGCATGGCAATTTTTAGACCGCTTATTAACTTAGCAATAGATGGGTAAGCACTTCCCTATATTATTAAAATTTCACAATTACTTTTAAAATTGCCCCTTCAGGATATGAAATTTCTCGTATTGTTTTTATAACTTTTCTTTAAATTTGTCCACTTTGTTCTACCTAAACATTTCTGTTTTATTTTTTTTTCTTTTTTAAGAATTCACTTATTTATTTGAGAGAGAGAGAGTAGGCATAAGCAGGCAGAGGGGTGGAGGGAGAGGGAGAAACGGGCTCCTGGCTGAGCAGGGAGCCCAATGTGGGGAGATCATGATCCAAGTCAAAGGCAAATGCTTAACTGACTAAGCCACCCAGGCATCCCATCTTTGTTTTATTGAGCACTGAAAGTTAAAAGTTACACCCTTTTTCACCACACACAATCAACAGTTACTCCTTGTAATAAGAATAAATTAACAAAGGGGTGCCTGGGTGGCTCAGTGGTTTAAGCCTCTGCCTTTGGCTCAGGTCATGATCTCAGGGTTCTAGGATCGAGCCCCGCATCGGTTCTCTGCTCAGCAGGGAGCCTGCTTCCTCCTCTCTCTCTCTCTGCCTGCCTCTCTACCTACTTATGATCTCTCCCTATCAAATAAATAAAATCTTAAAAAAATTAATTAATGAAAAAATAGAACTGGTTCAGTTACCTATTCTTACTATGTACTGCTTTTTCAAATAATATCTCTGAGGTCCTACCTGGGTAGGTAGATGTGAGTTCATTTTTTTGAGTAGCATGACCATGAAGATATTTCCTAAATGACTTGTGAGTAAAGTTGGATTTCAAGTTCTATTCAATGAAATTACCTCATTACATTAAGTGATCACATGCTCTATAAAATAATTACATATATACTTGTTTGTTTAATTTAATATGCATTAGATTTTTGGAAAAATACATGGAAAGCATAGAGGTCTAAAATACTATTTCTTGGCTGATACCTGGCCCAAAAGTAAGCACATCTCTAACACACTCAATAAGCTTGCTATTATTAACTAAAGACTGCATTTCAAGTACATTATGGCATCACTTGAAGTAATAGCAACTGAAATGTACCTACTTAATGGAATCGATCTTTCATAAAGACTGCAGTAAAGTATTATCAGAAGTCACTTATTGAACTTTATTCTCAATGATATAATAAAAAGTAGCATGTCAGGAATAAAAATGTCATTTGTCACCTGAATCTCTGGCACCTTAGAAATGTTATCAAGAAGTAGGGGCATTCCTTGAGAAATACAATGAAAGTAAGGATTACTCATCTACTAAAGCTTCTTGCCAAAAGATCCCAAGTTCATTCAATACTCAGACTCAAACCATGAAGTAAGTCTCACATATATACATACAGATATATTCTTGAGAAAGAGCAATATTTATTGCATTTCTTTTTCCAAGTACATTCCTTAACAATTCTAGTTCCAAGATTCTCCATGATTTTGAGTGTGGAAACAATTTTAAAGATTATACTTTGGTGGGAACTAATTTATTTTCTCTATTATGCTTCTCTACTTTTCCCCCGTATGTTTGGTTTTTGTGATAAATCTGTTAGATTCGATGTCTATGAGTATTACAGGAAATCACAGTGGGCCACAATGGAATTAAGGGGATTCAATGGAGGTTAGGTGTTTTCCCAGAAAAAGAATGAAGGTTTGATAAAGTCTGATTCTTTGTCCGAATTTCTGAATACCAAAGTGATCAGAATGCAAGCACTAACAATCTTTTCACTTACAGCACCTCAGTATTAAATGGGGATGTGTTATCTCTCCAGGGGGAAGATTCAGTTAGGTTAAAATTGAAAGTAAATGTCCCTTGGGCCAATGTCTGCCAGTTTGTGCTTTTTGTTTGTCCTACAAAGAACTCCCTTTCATTAAATTTAATTAATTCAAATATTAAGAGGCTTTATGACTTTAAAACCATATTAATTTCTGTCCTTATTTGAAAATTATAAGACCTGGAAAAATCAGATATTAATGTCAAAGTGGCAATGACCAACCAGAGCAAGGTATGTCTCCTTTAACTAGTACACGTGTTTCAGTTCTCTACAGTTCCCGTCACCTGCAGAGCACATGCAGCATCCGTGTCTACAACTGCAATATATAGTCATATAATATCGTCTACCTGCTTCCTATAAGCATTTGAATTTGAGACTACTGTTTTCAAGTGCCCTATAGCTCTACAAACTACTCACCACCAGCCATCACTGCGATAGTAACAGTCCAACACAATGACAATAATCTTGGAAAACAAGATGAACTTGAATATCCCAGAAACAAGGGCAGAGCAGGTGATGTATTTCAAATGCGTATAGAATTAACCTATCTTCATTTCTTTTGTTTGCCTATTTGCATTCAGTGTTTTCTCAAATGAATTGCTCGTCTGTATTTTCCTTGAATGTTTAATTAATACTGTAAACAAACACCTTATTTTTTTATTAAATTATTAATCAAGAATTACATTTACCTGGCATCAGGAAATGCTGCATTCTGTCCACTACCAAATGTCCATGTTGCTCAGTGGCCTGGCAATTAAATTGACAGCACCAGAACATATACACACACAAGCTAAGATAAAAACCTCAAGTAGGTAGGTACCTTCAATCCTACAGGAAACACGGCATCCCCCAGGCAGTAGGGAGAAGAAGATGTAATGAAGAACAAGTCAAAAGTGTCCAGATTCTAACCTTGCTTATGTAATCACAACTGTGTGATCATAGATAAGACATCCTTCTTGGATGGCAGTCAGTTTCCTCATTTGTAAAATACTTTTTGTTCACAGTTTTATGAGGAAAAGACTGTGCTCATTATAATCTAAGACATTTTGTGAGCTATAAATCAAGAAATAATATTGATGGTAATAGTCTTAAAAATCCAACTGATAAAGCAAGGATGGTGGTTTCCCGCTGATATTCATTTTCTTTTTATATTTCAAGGATTTGACCAAGCCCTGAAATATTCAGTCTATTGTACTTCAGCATATGCAACTAAGCATGCAATTGCAAAAAATAATTGAGCTCTTTAAGTCCATCGATAATACTTAATTCTATGAATATTCATGTGGAGAATAATGAAATTTCCACAGGCTGCCTAATGTCAGGTTGTAAAGAAGGAGAAGCTGATTTTGATTTGGAAACTAAAGCAAACCCATCATTAAACATCCTGGATGAGAACTGACAAGGTGAATTACTATACACTCTAAGCAAACTTTACAAGTAAGTTTAATTAAACAAAAGTCTATTCGTTTTCTGCAACCTCATTTAGAAGCATTTATTTAGGCCCAGCATTTCTACTTGAAGAGCTGGAGAGCCACTATCTTTGACTCAATTACTAAAGAAACCCTAGGCACACTTTCATACTCCTTTAAGGGTCCCATTTGTATCCCATATATTCTTTTGTGGCTGAAATTAAAATGAGAGAGTTTTTAACAGCACATGATAAATAACACTTTAGGTCTAAAGATGTAAAAAGACTTAGCTCTTGGGTTTTTAAATCCTGGATTACTTAGTGAATCAATTACTTTATCTTGGCCTCAATGGATAATGCTATGAAATGGGAAGACCCACACCAGTTTCTCTTTTAGGCTGGTTTTCGGCATCAATTTAGTTTTTGTGAATTGCACTTTAAGGGGTTTGGGGGTTTACTTCCTGGAATTATAGGGTGAAGATGAGTTAGGAAAAGATGAGCAGAAACAATTCTCACGGAGATTTGCTGAGTCTTTTGCAGAGGACACTATCAATACCATGAGCTGTCTCTGAAGTCTTCACTTGCTTGATTTACAACAGAGTGTAATAGCCTGGCATTACTCAGATTACTTTTATATAAAACATACAAGAGTTCCATGGGAGGCTCATAATATGTGACTACCTATTCAAGAAATGGGTAACTGCTCAACAGTTATCTCATTTAATCCTCACATCAAGCCAAAGTGGCGAAGAGTCTGGCACAGATGCCTATTTGTACAAAATGAGGAATTGAAGGATCCCATAGGTGATACAACTTGACCAAGAACTCAGAACTAATCAGCAGCAGATGAGGCTTTGAGCCCAAGTGCAGGTAACCCTGTGCTCTTAACACCAAATCATTCAGAACTCATGCATGATGCCAACAATCAAAAATCACAGAAGCAGCCAGAATGGAAACAACCCAAATGTTGGTTAATTGACAAATAGATAAATAAATGTGCCATAACCATATAATAGAATATTATTTGTCAACAATAAGAAATGAAATACTGATATACTCTGTACCATGAATAAATTGAAAATATTATGCTAAGTGAAAGAAGGCTAGTCACAAACCCCTCAAATTGCATGATTCCATTTATATGCAACATCCAGAACAGGCAAATCCATACAGACAAAGTAGAGTGATGGTTGCAAATGGCTCAGGGTTCTGGAAGGTGTGGGGGAGGTAGTGGGAGTGACTACTAAAGGGTACTGGGTTTCTTCTGGGGAGGTGATAAAAATGTTCTAAAACTGTGCCAATTGTTGCACAACTCTGAATATACTAGAAGCTACTGAATTACATACTTTCAGTGGATAAATTCTACGCCACGTGAATTATATTTCAATAATGCTGTTTCCAAAAAAAAAAGGTAAAAGTGGAACGTAAAGAAGCTGAGCGATTGCTAAAGGGCACCAAGAAGTGAATGGATAATACCCAACACCCATACAGAGGGTCACTATCCAATGCAACACTCAACAGCACTGGGTTTTCCTTCATTGGAGAATGTGGTGCAAATACATAGTTTCATGCAAGAGCGATTGTGACAAAATTTGGGGGGGGGGGGGGGGTCCCTGTGGCCTTGCTGACCAAAGTGGTTGAAAGGACTTCCTTCAAAGGTTTCTCTCTCCTGAAGGGGCTATACCAGAGCTTGATCATTTTCACTAGCTTGAACTCAGCCCGCTTGAGGCCCAAGTGATAGTCAAGCATAATATTTGCCTGCAGGAATCCTGCATTCGCTGTAATGACAGCATCTTCTGATCTTACCCTATGCTGATGGATAGTCAGTCACTTTTCATAACCCCAAATCACCATCATTAGTTCTTTCTCAGGGAAATGCACCAGGAAATTCTCCAATTTCAGAGGCCTTTCATCTCCCCCTCATGCCTCTCGAACACTATAGTGCCTCTCCCGCTATTCCTCTCTTCTACCCATCTTCAAGTTTAATGACTTTCTCTTGGCCTAGAGACAAGAGGAAAGGCACAGATGGTACATTTTGAGAGTTAAATTGGTTTCAAATTTAGGTGTCATTTTCTTCATGAAAGGTAAGTAAGGGATGGAAATAATTTACAATGCTCTATGAAACCATTATTTTTAAATAGAAGGAAACTGTTGGCGAGGGCATTCTGTTTCACATGTTTTAAAACATGCAGCTGTTCTCATGAATTTTGCTTAAAAATGAAAACGAAAAAAATTTTTATGAGAAAATGACTTTTTGCTTTAAACAGTAACAGTATCATGTGATAAACAAATTCAGCCAAGGAGAGAGGAGGTTAGTATGACATCTATACTAATTTCAAAGTCAGTACTAACTTTCTGTGCTATTCCCTGGTTCAAGTTTGTACATCTTTATAATGCCTTCAGAATAATTTATCACATAGTAAAGATTTTAAAAAATCATTATCCTTTTGATATAAAAATCCTTATACTTCAACTTTAATATGTTCTTTCTGAAGAAGTTGCCACGTATATTTTATTCCTCAGAGAAATCAACAGCAGAGCACGAAGCAAGGTTTTAAGATCTTCGACTCCCATTTAAAAAAAAATAATATCAAAGTTTTTTGTTGTGTTTATTTGTCATGACACATACCTTCAGGTGCAAAATGTGAAGACCTATCTAACCTAAGACAAAACTTAGGCTGGTGGAATCATTAGAAGGAACGTCCAGACTCTTAAACTAATGGTTTAAAGTTAGTTTAATATTTAGAAGTAGTTCTTGCCCATGGCAAATATATTAACACAGCATAAGTAAGCCAGGAACAACACTGATTTATCTTGCTGTCTTTAGGGTGCTTCTAAAAATGTTCGTTACTCTCCCAAATGAAGGGTGGCAGATATTTCAGCTTGGTTTGGCATCCCAAAAAGCATCTTTGTGAAAGCAGTCACAAACCACCCAGATGTCATAGCATGATTCTCTCAGTATCAAATATGTATTATTCTAAGGCAACTTTATTAACCAAAGCTAAAAGCCATCACACACGCATACATGCCTGGGCAGGTACAAACACGCAATGTCTAGGCTGGGAAATCTTCTTTGAGCAAAGGCACTAGAACCATGACCAAATCCATTCTCCCTTGTTCCTTGTAAAAGGTTTACCTCAAATCCACCAAAAGCTGCACAATTTGGAGCTTTTAGGCTTTCCTTTGCATTAGCTTTAAGGAAATGTTCCTTTTATGAGGCTCTCAGAAGATTTCAGAGAGAGATCAAAATTAAGTCAAATGATCATTCTGCAGCCCAACCACACTGCAGCATTGCATTGTCTGAGCTTGGTCAGCCAAGGGTGGATTAAGCAACAAGGCTGCTTGTCTCAGAGTTCTCATACAGCTGGCTCAGAAGGAGGCTCTTTAGACTCTGCGTAAGCTAGAGAGCAGTTTTTGTTCGGAAAGCTCTTCTGTTAGGAGAACAAAAGGCATGAATAATAGTAATGGCTATTTATTGAGTGTTTAACATGTGCTAGGAACTGTAGTATGCCTTTGGTTCATAGTGGTACTCTGTTATGTGCACTGAATTCCCTTTTGGTGGAGAATGGAGAAGGAGAAAGTATTATCTATGCTTCAGAGAGAATGTGGGATGGGAGACATGAATCAGCTCATACGTCACATATGGCATTTCTCCCTAATGCTCACCATATGTGTGTCTCGATACACTAAATATATCCATGCTTGATACATGTTTACATCCTTATGCTGTGCATTATTGTAAGCATTAAAATATTATACGTACTGCACAAACCTAGGTCTTCTTTACTTTAGAGCCAGCTTAAGGGTTTTTTCAGGGATGACTGTTTCTATATATGATTTCGATGTTACCTCTTGGTTGAATATAGGACTAAGAAGATACAATGACAATATAATGCACTAGCTTATATAATCCCCACAACAACCTTGGTATTTACATTTTGTGTTATTTTACCTACTTCTCTTATTTAAAAAAAAAAAAAAAAAGGTACCGCCAATCTTATCTTATTCTAGGGGGATTACTGAAAAGCTGTAAAAACAGAGGGCATGTTCTATTTAAGAAAAAAAAAAAAAAAAGAGGGAAGGGCCACTAACTATGCATTTACTGGAATGGAAAGGATAACATACTCTATACAGAGTTCACGCAGGTCCACCTTAATTTCTATTCTACCACTAGGGAAATGACAAATATAAGCTCCAGTTAGAACTGAAAAAAGTCAAAACTACCTACAACAAAAAGTAATTTGTTAGTGAGTTTATTTTTTTTTATTTTTTGTCTTTCTTTAAATTCCGGTATAGGTAACATACAGCGTAATATTAGTTTCAGGCGCACAGTATCGTGTCCACGGCTTCCATGTATCACCCGTGCTCATCATAGCAAGGGCACTCCTTCATCCCCTCACCGGTTTCCCAAAACCTGCACCCACCTCCCTTCCGGTAACCACCACTTTGTTCAATATACTTAAGAGTCTGTTTTGCTTCTCTCTCTTTCTTTTCCCTTTGCTTGTTTGTTTCCCTGTATGAGTGAAATCATAAGGCAGGTGTCTTTCTCTAACGTGTTTCACTTAGCATAGTACTACTCTCTGGTTCCAAATGGCAACATTACATTCTTCTCTCCATTAGCCAGTCCAATCAAGGACCTGTAACTGCCTCACTCCAGAATGCTCCCATCAAATATCATCAATGTCACATCCAAAGGCCTCTCCTCATTCTTCATCCCAATTAAACACTTTGCAGCTTATGTATGGCAGAGCTGACCTTGTTCTTCCTGATAGTTTCTTCTTCCAGAAAGAGAACAGATTCACCCACTCTTCTTTCTGAGCATCCTTTCTCCATCAATTTTGCTGGTTCATCTTCCTTGAACTGTTCCCTAAAAGACAGCATTTCTAAATTCCTGTCCTTGGCTCTAGTCATTCTATATCTCCTGTCTCAGACAGCTTACCCCCCGACACAGCCCCACTTAGAGCTGAAAGTTGAGAGAGTGTGAGATTTTCCTTACTCTGTTCCCAGCTTCACACTCCACCTTCCTTCCATTAAACTCTTCCAAGTGCCTATTTCATATCCTCATACAGAAGTGCAAGAAAAACCTATCCTCGGTATTTTCCAAAACTGAACTTGTCTCCCCGACAGATGTTCTCCTCTTCCTACGTCTGTGTCATTTACCCACTTTATCCTAACCCACCTATCCTAGCTGTTGTCCTTTGAATTGTGCCTGAATCAGCCCACCCTTGGCCCAGCTCTGCCCACTCCAGTCAGTTGTTGGCCACTGTTAAGATCAGGGAACTCTGCTTCCACACTTTCTTCCCATCACTCTCAGTGCCCTAGGTGGGACTACTATTGACTCAGCCTTCTCATTTTCTCATTCCTCTTTCTGGCCCAAGCCCTCCCTCTCCCAATATAGATTTTACATTTAGAGTGGTGTTTCTAAAGAACAAATCTAAAGAAGTCACTCTTTTGTTAATAATCTCTAGTGGCCCCCTACCTGTTCATATGGTGAAGTAAAAATGCTTTGCCATACCACTCTGTTTTCCAAAAGCTGGCCCATGGTGATCTTGCCAGTCTTTTCTTTGTTCACTTACAATTTCTTTCCAGCCCACTACTCTGTTCTCCATGATGAGGCCATTCATCATTCCCTAACCATATCAGTGTAGTCACACCTCTGAGTTTACAGTTCTAGTGCATCCTCAGCTCAAGATGTTACCCACTCTCTTTCCTGACTAGAACAATCTTCCTCTAGCTTCAAAGCCCAGTGCAAATATTAACTTCTTTGTGAAATCTTTACTCACTTAAAACTATGTATTACTGCTTATAATAGTATGTATTATTGCCCGTATTAGTGAGTGCTGCAGTGAGTCCATTTCAACATTTTACTCATGTGCTCTTCACAACAAATCCATGGGTAGGTACTCCATTGTACCAATAAAGCAACTCAGGCTCAGAGAGATGAAGTAATTTTCCAAGTCCCAAAGGCAAGGAAGTGGCAGAAGTGCGCTTTAAATCAGTCAGTCTCATTTCAAAGAAATGTGCTTAATTACTGTGCTATTCCCACCTCCTGTCACCATTTAGGTCTCTTTCTTCCTGCCAGGATGTGAATTACTTGGGGGCAGGGATTATGTGAAATTTATCTTTGTATTTCCAGTTCCCAGCATGTAGTAGATATTCAATAAATGTTTGATGACTTGCGTTCAGGAGGAGCAGTGCTGCCGTGCTCTCCTGGAGGTAAAGGTACTTAGCATTGCAGCCTCTGATTGGGTATCTTGCATGGTTTGATCTCATCTCACATCTTTCTCTGCCCCTCACTCTGCTTATCCTGGCTTACTATTGGCTTTGATCCCTTTCACAGCTCCTTTTATCATAAATTCTGTGAATCTAGGATGGTTGCATCTCCATATTTACTGGATTAGACTTCTTAATTAATATTCAACTCCCTTTTCTTGAAGAACAAAATGAAAGCACAAATGAAATCACCTTTTATAATCCCTTTTTGATATACAAGGCAGATCTTCCATTTGTGACAGGTTCCCAGAAAAAGAGGATGGCCCCTCTAAGTGAAAATGATCTAATCCCCATCACTTTTACTGCAGGATCAATGTAAGAACAGGGATTTACATTTCCGTCCAATGACCTGATAGACAAGGGTTAGGAAGGAGACATCAGAAATCATGTCAAATAACTTGGATGTGATAAATCTATAAACTTAAAAGGCAGGCTAAATTGATTAAATGTGGCAACAAAGAAAACTGTTTTAAAAACACTATTATAAGAATAATCAGTACTAGGCATGGAATGTCTACCATGTGCCAGGCACTTTGCTAACTGTGTGATAGAATTCATCTCATTTAGTAATTATAAGAGTAAGGGAGAAGTACAACTATTATTCCCATTTTACAGAAAAAGATACAAGGGTTTCAAGAACTTAGTGGTAATGTGGTGAGGGCTGATAAGCAACAGAGCTAAATCTCAGACCCTTGTCTATCTGACTCTAAGAACTCTGTACTTAACAGCCACACTACCCTGCCCCCAACATATTCTAGACTCACAGAGTTTACGATAGGAAGTATTACAAAGGGCATGTACTTCCCAAGGATAACCATTTATTTTGAATAAGGGATGTCTTCTCCAGCATCACAAGTTGACCACTGTCTTAAATGACAGAAATAAATCGAGAATATTTCTTTAAGAGCAATAGTAAATCTACACACTGGGTTTAAACCACACCTCTCCTGATCCTTCTAACACCATCATCAGGGGTTAAGAGAAGCTCAAGAGATCTACCTCTCCTTACCATAACATCCAAAACCTTGCCATCATTATTCACCTTAAATCCTTTTTATGTACTTCATCACTGAAAAAAATCTCAACCATTTCCCCAAATGCTTCTTTCACATTCTTGCTCCAACAGAAAACCTGCTCTCTCTAAGGACACTTCTCCCCCCTGAAATCTGCTGAAGTGATGGTGGCTGTTCTTCTTGTGCCCTCAGACCACCAGGACTGCAAATGGGAAAAAGGGAATTACCCTTGTCACTGGTAGACCATACTCCCTCAATGCTCTGCAAATATCCTCAAATTTTAGTCTCTGGACATCTGATCATAACATATATTATCCCTCATTCACAGAAACCATATCTCAGCCCTGCCATTATTCCTCCTCTGTATGGATAAATTCAGCTCCGGGCTCTCTGTCACTTATCATTGTGGTGGCTATTTCGGCACATATGTAGGTCATCTTCTAATACCTTTTTTTTTTTTTTTTTTTTACCCTGGATTTTTTAAAGTTTTTATTTAAATTCCAGTTAGTTAACATATAATGTAATATTAGTATCAGGGGTACAAGTGAGTGATTCAACACCTGATGCTCATCTAAGTGCTCTCTTTTTTTTCTTTTTTTAAAAATTTTTAAAATTTATTTTCAGCATAACAGTATTCATCTTCTAATATCTTTGCTTTCATTTCTTTGAAATGCTTTTGTCACTGTTCTTATCTTCCATCCATACTCAGCTACGCATGTTCATGGTCTTTAATTTTTCATTGATGATAACTGCAATCCTTTCTCAATCTCAGTTTTATTCAACCCACTCTCTAATCCCCACTGTCTACCTTCCTAGCTCAGGGTATGAGAGACATACCCTGACTTCATTAGTCTTTTGATACCCACTGGCACCTCTGATTAACTTATTTTATGGCCATCTCTCACTCCATCATGTTTTCCTTCTCACCCTTAGCTTAACTTTCATGGTGAACTATAATCATTGTAATTACTCCTTTTACTCACTTGCCTCACTACAGCTTTTTGGTATTTGGTATTGGCTTGGTAAAAACCACAGCCCCAATTAATCAAACTCTACCTACTTTGTGCCTGCACTTATTAATAAAATATGGATCAAAATACACACACACACACACACACACAGACCATGAAGAGTAGTGAAGAATAGTGGCCTCACTCTGTTAGTAACTTCTTCACACTTCTCTCTTTAACACCTCCCCCTCCATCTTCTGTCTCAGCTGATGACCACAGGTCACACAACACCGAAAAGACAGAAGCAATCACTGGAGAAATTCCACAGGGTTCCATCATGTATCTAACCATCTTCCATAATCTGCTCTCTTCCTTTACAACAGAGGAATTTTCCATCCTCTTGCACTTATGAAAGAGATCCTATCCTTTCATCTTTTATCAATAGATCTTTCATTCTCTAGTGGATCATTCTCACCCTTACACAAATATATAGTTCTCTCCTATTTAGGAAGAAAAAAAGGAACTCTCTTGACCTTCCTGCAGTTGGGTAAACTGGATATCCACATACAAAAGAATGAAACCGAACACTTATCTTACACCAGACATAAAAATCAACTAATGTGGAGTAAATATTTAAAGATAAGTTCTAAAACTGTAAAATTCCTAGAAGAAAATATACAGAAAAAAAGTCATGACATTAGTCTTGGCAATCATTTCTTGAATAAGACACCAAAAGCACAGGCAGAAAAGCAAAACAGACAAATGTGACTACATCAAGCTAAAAAAAACCTTCTGTACAGCAAAGGAGCTATCAACACGTGAAAAGGTAGTCTATGAAGTGGAAGGAAATATCTGCAAGTCATATATCTGATACAAACAAATATAAAGAAGTCCTGCAACTCAATAGAAAAAATAACAACAAAAAACCAACCTGCCAAACAAACCAATCCAGGTAAGTCAATTACAAAATAGACAAAGATGACTTGGGAGTCATCTTTGGCTATTCTCCTTCACACATTTCTCAGCCAATATGTCTGCAAATACTACTACCTCTACCTTCAAAATGTATTGAGAATCAGACCATTTATCACCACATCCACTGGTCCTTGATAATGTCATCTTCTGTCTTGGTTACTGTACTAGCCTCCTAACTGGTCTCTCCAACACTGCCTCTTTCACTTTATTCTAAACACAATAGCAAAAATGATATTTCCAAATAGCAAGTCAGATCATGTCACTTTTATGCTCAAAATTCTGCATGGATATCCATTTCCCTCAGAATAAAGGTTGTAGTTTAAAATTATCTATGATGCTCTATGTGACCTACCTCCACCTTTGCCTCTGTCTTTATGTCCTACTATTCTTCCCAGTTTGCTTTCTGCTATAATCACCTTGATTTCCTTGAACGCACCAGGAATATTCCAGCATTAAAGACTTTGAATTACCTCTTCCATCTGCCTGGGATGCCATATCCCCAGAAATCTGCATAGTCAATATTCTTTCACAGCTGAATTCTTTGAATCCTTTAAGTTTTGGTTTGTTCAAATGTTGGCTTTTCGGGAAGCCTTCTCTGACACCCCTCAGTCTGTTTAATTCTGCAAAAGTCAAATACAGACTCCCAACTGCCTTAAATTCTCATAGTGTTTTAACAGCACTTTTTATGGTTTCTATTTCCTTCCTTCTTTCCTCCCCTTCCTTCCTTTTCTCTTTTACTCACCCCTTTTCCTTTCCTCCTTTCCTCCCTTTTCTTCTCTCTCTCTCTCTCTCTCTCTCTCATTCATTCATTCATACATTTTCTATTGTCTATCTCTCCAAGTAAAATTAAAGTTTCAAAAGGGTGGGACTCTTTTCCTAGTTTGCTACTGATACTTCCTAAGCATAATACATAGTAGGTATTCAATAAATATTTAGAATGCAGTAGAATATATACTTAAATGTTGCTGTTACTCATTATGTAATACATTTAAATTACCCTAGAGACCAGTTTATCACTCATAGGGGAAGTCTATCTCACTTAATTATGTTCCTGATCCACTATCCTTTTTAAATTAATTTCTTTCTCTCTTCCCCTGAAATGTATAAGCTCATCCAGTTTTGCCTCCTTTAATTAAAACAACAGTCATGACGAAAAAAGAAACAGAAGACTTTGGGTTCAGAGATTATGTAGTCACACCCAAACTGGAACCCATTAAAAGTCCTAATGAAAATTACATAAAAATGAATACAGAACTATGTGCAAGCCAGTATGCTTTCAGTCTCTTTGTATGTTCTTTGTCTTCTATCCAAGTATCAAGGGCTATTCAGTTTGCCCCTGGTCCTCTACTCTTCTCTCTCTCTGCCTTTCTCCCTGTGTGAGTTCATCTACTTCCAGAGATATCTATAAACCACTGTACTGATGTTCATTCTCAAATTGGTGTCTCTAGTTCAGACCTCTCCTCTAGGTTCCATTCCTAACAATTACACAGTTATTCACATTACCTTTCTACTTGAATATCTTGTGTTACTTAGCAATGTCCAAAACAAAAATCTTGGTCAGCCCCTCAATTCTATCCTCTCCAAGGATTCCCCATCTGAATACTTAGGTATCCATTCAATTGCTAAAGTCAGAAACAAAAAGATGGAAGACCATTCCATGCTCATGGATCAGAAGTATAAACATTGTTAAAATGTCTATACTGCCTAGAGCAATCTATACTTTCAATGCCGTCCCTATAAAAATTTCACCGGCATTTTTCAAAGAGCTGGAACAGACAATCCTAAAATTTGTATGGAATCAGAAGAGACCCTGAATTGCTAGGGAAATGTTGAAAAAGAAAAACAAAACTGGGTGCATAATATTGCCTGATTTCAAGGTTTACTACAAAGCTGTGATCACCAAGACAGCATGGTACTGGCACAAAAACAGACACAAAGACCAGTGGAACAGAGTAGAAAGCCCAGATATGGACCCGCAACTCTATGGTCAAACAATCTTCAACAAAGAAGGAATAAATATCCAGTGGAGAAAAGACAGTCTCTTCAATAAATGGTGCTGGGAAAATTGGACAACTATGTATAGAAGAATGAAACTCTACCATTCTCTTACACCATACACAAAGATAAACTTGAAATGGATAAAAGACCTAAATGTGAGGCAGGACTCTATCAAAATCCTAGAGGAGAACTTAGGCAGTAACCTCTTTGACATCACCCACAGCAACTTCTTTCAAGACATGTCTCCAAAGGCAAAGGAAACAAAAGCAAAAATGAACTTTTAGGACTTCATCAAGATCAAAAGCTTCTGCACAGCAAAGATAACAGTCAACAAAACAAAGAGGAAACCCACGGAATGGGAGAAGATATTCGCAAATGACACTACAGACAAAGGGCTGATATCTAAGATCTATAAAAAACTCCTCAAACTCAACACACACAAAACAGATAATCACGTCAAAAAATGGGCAGAAGACATGAACAGACACTTCCCCAAAGAAGACATACAGATGACTAACAGACACATGAAAAAAAATGTTCATAATCATTAGCCATCAGGAACATTCAAATCAAAACCACAATGAAATACCACCTTACCCCAATTAGAATGGCCAAAATTAATAAGACAGTAAACAAGTGTTGGAGAGGATATGGAGAAAGGGGAACCCTCTTACACTGTTGGTGGGAATGCAAGTTGGTGCAGCCACTTTGGAAACCAGTGTGGAGATTCCTTAAGAAATTAAAAATAGAGTTTCCCTATGACCATGCAATTGCACTACTGGTATTTACCCCAAAGATACTGATGTAGTGAAAAGAAGGGCCATCTGTACCCCAATGTTCACAGCAGGAATGGCCACCATCGCCAAACTGTGGAAAAAACCAAGATGCCCTTCAATGGACGAATGGATAAAGAAGATGTGGTCCATATATACAATGGAGTATTATGCCTCCATCAGAAAGGATGAATACCCAAATTTTGTATCAACATGGAAGGGACTGGAAGAGATTATGCTGAGTGGAATAAGTCAAGCAGAGAGAATCAATTATTATATGGTTTCACTTACTTGTGAAGCATAAGGAATAACACGGACAACACTGTGGGATGAAGAGGAGAAGTGAGATGGGGGAAATTGGATGGGGAGACAAACCATAAGAGACTGTGGACTCTGAGAAACAAACTGAGGGTTTTGGAGGGGAGGGTTGTGGGGGGATGGGTGAGCCTTGTGGTAAGTATTATGGAGGGCACATATTGCATGGGCACATATTGCATGCACTTGATGTAGTGCATAAACAATGAATTCTGGAACACTGAGAAGAAATAAAATAACATTAAAGTAAAAAAAAAAAAAAAAGAAATCCTTGACAGCTCTTATTCATCATCTCCTACATTCAAACCACCACCAAGTTCTGTACATTTTATCTCTCAATGAATCTGAAATCATTTCCTTCTCTACCTCAGTAAAAGCTATACCACTTCCCCCAACTTCCAAAATAAATGGATAAATGAAATGCTAAAGGATCCAAAGGTGTAGGAGTTCAAATACCTTAAAGAGATCAGAATGATCTTGAGTCCAAGTCTAAGAGGACTTGACATCTTCTTAGATAATTCTTTGATGATGAATAGGAATGATGAATAGGAATATTATAGATGGGTGGGTTTGGGATAGCAGTCAAAGCAAAGGCAACAGTACAAAGAAAAAGACACAGAGGAGCAAAAAGTATGCTCTGGAATAAATACGTAGCCCAGATGGGCTAGAACTGAAAATATATTTAGAGGAGAAGGGGGAGCAAGGGCTAAAAACATAAAATTGGACTATATTGTGGAGGGCATGAAATACCACAAAGGGACAGATTAAGTTGATTTGTATACTTTCTGCCTTCCCAATGTGACTTTTTGCTCATAGCCATAAATGTGTATCAGCGGAAGTGGAAGACAGCCTGTATTTTCTTAATTGTTCTGCATTTCACTAGGGTCTTTTCCATTCTGAATGTACAAAGGGATGCCCCAGAATATAGAACTTTTTCTACTCTTTTATTTCTACAACATCAATTATTAAGCAACACTCTATATTAGTAGAGCCATATGCTTATTATAATAGTAATTGCTTCCACATGATTATTTTCAGGGACTTTTCTTTATGTACTGAGATATTTATCTTGCATGAAAACTACCTATTTTGTAAAAATACCAATAGCTGGGATACCACTGTGTTTATGATTACTATCCTCATTGAATCAAAGGCACCATATAGATGGAGAAAGTTTTAAGAATATTTAATACATCATTTACTCGATTCTATCTCCTCAAGGTGCCTTGCAGATTGTCTTAGCAGATGTGAATTTCCTTTCATCATGTGGAATGCAATTCTATCCTTGGTTTGTTATAAATTAACAATCTGAAATAAAGTCCTGCATTCTGAACAACAGCTGAAATATTTAATATGGAAAAAAATGTTTTATCCTATGAAGAGCTGATTATTTTTCTTTGGCAAATGCAACCATTTTAAATTGTTTTCTAGCTTTAGTCTCATGGAGTAAATGGATTTCTGAGCTCTCCAAGTCAAGACAATGTATGTATATATGTATGTGTATGTGTGTATCATGTGCATTCATGTATATACAGTGTTCCATCCTATAGGAAACAAGTTGCATACTTTTAAGAATGTAGCCAAGTGATTTTCAGATCTGTAAATGAAGACTTTAAACCCTATGGATAGATAACAAGTACAACAGGACTTATTCTCTGGGTATTGTAATAATTTAAAAAAAAAACTAAAAAATGAGAAGAATATTCCAACATATTCTCACTTGGAGAAGAAATATAAATCATAAAATAAAACATACAAACAATTAATAAACACATGGAGAGTTGCTCAGCCTCACCCATACTCAAATAAATGAAAACCAGAATAAATATATTTTCACCAAGAAACAGAAAATATATTGAGATAGTTTCTAGTGACTCCTGAGCACCAGTGTGGGTCCCACATGATTGTTTAGACAGTGCTGGTACAAGCATAAACTTTCCTAACAAGAAACTAGTTGAAAAGAATTACAATATTGCATAGCCATGTATGTCTAAATTTTTCATGAATTTATTATAAGTTGAAAATTAGGAATGTGCACAGGAATTTAGCTGTAAGGATTTTATTCATCACACTGTTCTTTACTCCTTCTAAAATAAAATAAATGTCCTATAAAATAAATTTGGAAAAAAGGTATGCTAAAGGAGCGCTGTGTATCCCTTAGTTACTGCAGAAAATATTTAATGCTATACGAAAATGTTCATTTTTATTGAAAAAATTAAGGCTATGTAGGGCATGCAAATCATGATGCCAGCTCTATAAAAATATTAATATCATACAGAACATATTTTCATACTCTTTACATATTTGTTATGTACTTTATACATATGTATAATTGTATATACATATGTACATATGCATACATATATTTGTACATATACATATGTACATGTGTATGTACATATTTGTTATATATTAATATGTTAATCTATATAACCATATTATATATATATATATATCTTACTCTGGACATCATAAATATTGATTAAAAAGTGTGGTCTTTAATAATTATTAGTAGTAAAGTGAAAAATCAGTAATGGGATTTATTTCGGGGGTCCAGATGGCTAGGACTCTTCAGAAAGCATTCAAGAGGATACCACTTCTTGTTACATCCTTTAGGACCTGGCAAATATATTTATTCTTATTAAATAAGGAAGACTGAAAGTACCAAAATTTAGTACTCATATTAAAAGACTAGACAAAAACAATAAAATATACTCTAAAAGTTAAAAGTGAGAGAATTAAAAAAAAAAAAAAGAATGAACTTAATGCAAAAGAAAAATAAAGACACGTAGAAAGCTTGAAAGAAAGGTAAATATATTCTTGTCAAGCCTGACTTTAAAACATCTGACAAATAAAAACACAAGTTTAGGGATGAGAAAGCAGATATCACTTCACTATAAGTTAAAAAGAGAACTTATAAAAAAGTATACGAAATATATGACTCCAGAAGAAGCAAAATGGGTACAGAAACAAAGAATCTTCAAGAAATCGTTAATCTACTACAACACACTAACTGTTCCTATAAGAATAACATCATGACCTGTTTTCCTTGTATATAACAGTATCAGATGCTTTACATTTTTAAAAGACATTATTTATTTGAGAGAGAGTGAGCTGAGCACAAGAACAGGGGAGGGGCAGAAGAAAAGGGAAAGAGACAATCCCACTTCCTGCTGAGTGCAGAGCCCAACAGGAGGCTCCAGCCCAGGACTCAGAGATTATGACCTGAACCTAAGTCAGACACTTAACTGAGCCACTTAGGTGCCCCTAGATGCTATTATTTAATCATTTGGTTAAGTTGTAGAAATTCTGCATCTAGCTGTTCTAACACTGTGTTGTGTGTGTAAGCATCACAGACAACCGTCAGGAATATCCCCTGTACTCCATGAGCTTCAAATTAGATGGTTTTCAAATTTTAGTATTTTAGTTATATTCACCATTCATATGCTAGTCAGGGGTTAATTTCTCCTCCTGAAACACCAAAAAGCAGAAGCCAGAATCTCTGTAATCCAGGAATTTCTTATGGCCTCCTACCTGGATTATCGTTGCCTTCTCTGATACCACTACGTTTAGTTTTGTTAGCTTCCTGTCCAAACACGCATTTGTGTACATGTGCATTTTAACTGGATGCTTCCTAAAACATAAAAATCTCTGCTCTAATAAACTTCTAGTAATTCTCTCATGTCTTCTTGGTCAGACCTTATTTCCTTAGGAAGAAAGTCAAAGTTCTTGGCTATCTAGGACCTACACATCTATTGATGTATTTCTACCACAGTCCAATAAAAATCACTATGTTGCCATTAGTCTGACTAGAGTTGGAATTTGATGGAAAGTAATATTCCTGAAACATCATCATCATTTTTACAACACCTCCCTATCCTCCAGCCATCATACACATTGTTTTTTCTTCATTTGCAATATCCATCATCTCATTTCCTCTCATTTAAACTCTAACCCTAATTTACAACCTAATTAAAACTCCACCTCCTCAGAGCTGCCCCTACTATACCAGTCTGCTGACACGGGTAATGTTTATTTTCTTATTTCCCTACTGAGAGTAGATGGAAATTTTCTCTATAAATGTATAGGGGTTCTTGCTTTCCTCAATAAACAGCAAAGTACATATTTTTATCTCTCCATATAAGAAGTGAAAGTTGACACAGGGAATTGAGAGAAGAAAATAGAAACGGCATCAAAAAAATAGTAAGGCACGATCAGTAAAGATAGCTATGAACGATAAGAAAGACAATCTAACAGGTTGCCACAAGATAATGGATTCTCCAAATATTCCAAGGAGAGTCTAGCTGCTTAGACTTCATCTCCTGGGAAATAAAATGTCTAAAACAATATTCACTTAACATTTTGTCACACACCTATATCAATATAAAACTTTTGGAGACACATCCGAGGTATGCACTTTTGCATTTACATAATCTATCATATATGTGTGTGTGCACATATACTAATATATGCAGGATAAAACATACTCAGAAATTTTAAAGGATAAATGTACAGAAAAGTAAATATAAATAGAACTTTTAATACTTTTTGCACCCCAGTGAACCATGATGCTCAAATCAGATTCTGAAAACCTAATCCCACTAATCTTAACAAGAGAGTGGAATGAAATAATAAAGAAATTATCTCATCGATGCAGTGATTGAGCCTAAAGTCCTAAAGGCAGAGATCAGGGTTCGGAAGAGAGGAAGGGCATAGAAGAATATATTTTAGGTTGCAAAGAAATCAGCCTCCCCATCACATCAAACAGTGTATCTCTGACAGACTCATACTGGTTGAGAGGTGCCAGGAGGGAAGAATTGTTGGGTGGGAACAGAGAAAAGTGGGTCCTTTTACCTGCATTCTGACTTGAGTGGATGGGAGCATCACTGAACAGTGGCTTGATGCTTTAAAGGGAATGCTCCCTGGTCTAAGAGGACCATAGGAGTTCAAGTCAAGGGTCAGCACATGTCTCCGTTCCCTGCTTCCCCTAAAACTATACTTCCAAATGTTGACAGTACTCATTTTGGCATTTTAGTGTATGATCTTAAGTGATCATCTACCTGGACTTGGATCAGTTTGCATTTCTTGATGTCTATCCTTCTCAATAATAGCCCTCCTCCCAGCTGAACTCCCCCTACCTCCATGAACCCAAAAGAGACAGACACACAAAAGAGACACACACAGTGGTTTTGTATAATGCTGCGCATCCAGCAGCCCTTCCTTAAATCTTTTCAGAAATTAAAGAGGGATCCTCCAAATTAGATTGTTACCTCATTGAGATTATTTAGCTGCTTTTCATCAACTCTAAATAAAGAGGAAAGTAGTTTTGTCAGCATCATGTTATGTGTTTTTTTAAAATATGCATACTTAACCAATATGCATTACTTTCTGAATACCAATTTTCCTCTTTTTAAAACTAACTTCAAAGATCCTTTTGCATCAGTGTATGTATGATAATGTATTTCTTGCATAAAATGAAGAAATACTTCCCAACCCTCCTCTTGTGCCCAGACTCTGTGTAAGTCCACGCCCCTTGTTTTTATGCTTAAGACAAGCAGAGATGCTGCTGTAGTATCAGTCTTCCCTCGTCCCTCTAGGCCAGAGCAAGCCTCCATGAATGGAATTCCCAAAGAATGCCAACTTGGGTATTTCAGCCCCTTCCATTAGTAAACATGCTTGTATTTCAATTACTTTCTCTCCTTTGCAAATATCCCTGGGATGCTAAGAGAACTGGGAGTATACTACACTCTGAGCAAGAGCCATCCCTGAATAACTCTCAGGGATCCTGCTTATCCACTTCAGAGGAGCATTTCTCAGTTTGTGGAGCACTGTTTCCAGTTTTTTGTTCCCAGCTCAGCATTATCCAGAATCGCTCCAAGTCTTTCTCTCTTAGGACACTGGAGGCCTTTTGTAGATCACTGCATTTTCCTCTTCCAGCCCTTGTTTTATTGTCTTCTCCTTTATTGTAACAGACTCCATAAACCCTTTGCCTGATCAAAACTGAACATAATTAGTACAAAGTCATTTTCCTCCTCTTTAAATGGCTTCCTCCTAAAAAGCCCTGGGGTTTTCCTCAATCAGCTGAAATAGCTAAAGTTTTAAAGTAGGTTTTCCCTCCATCTCCTTCCTAAAAGTCCACCTAGATACGTTTACTTTAAAATAGCTTATATGTGTTGGAATCAAAAATTCTGACTGTAACTTCTTAGTATGGCTGAAGATGGGGTTAGTGAATCATGTACTTACCATCCCCCTCCCCCACACATACAACTACTTTCCTAATCTCCAAATTAAATTGATTTTCATTTGATTTAATTTTATCAGAACACCTTAAAATTACTTTTTTAATTTGGTCTAGCAAAATTAAGCCCATCCTCCCGATGAGTCAAACTTAACAAAATGCACACAACATCACTATTTTAAACACACATGAAATTAAGCTAACAGTGCTGGTTTCTAGCTTTCTTTCTACCATTTTTATTGTCCGTGGTTTCCCCGAAGTGGGCACACAGGTCAAGGCTGGTAACTCAAATGCTACAAGGCTAAGCAGACTGGAAATGAGTGGAGTAGACTGAAGGGAGCTCAGGGGAACCAGGTGACATGGGCCCATCTAGAACTACCATGGTGACTATTTCTAACCAAACTTGTCCAGAAGGAAAGCTGGACAAGTGCTACTAGATCTTGTATTATTTCAAGAGAAGCCAACAATAAAAAAATTCTACTTAAAAATGTTAATTCGTAATGTCAAATTTTTTAAACACGGGACTGACCAAATAAAACAACTCATGAACTACAGTTCACAGCCTCTATGTTAATGACCATTCTATGAATCTCTTCTCTCGACCTTGGATGGCTTTAACATCCCTCAAACTGAATTTAGGGAAACTGGGAAGGGCAATTTTCAAGGTACTTCTTTCGGCTAGCCTTAAATACTCGACATGAAATACAAATTAAATAATACTCAACATGAAATTACAAGTAACATTTTTACTATTAGGTATAAGAATGCCTATCTACAATACCTACATAACCATAATTTCTATCCTACTTACAAATCTGTTACTTGAAATTCTCTCTTTCCCCTCACTGTGTCCTAGTTTCAGAATAGGTAAATGAAGTATCTTGTTACTTATCATGTGCCTTTGCAATCCCTTTTTAGCCTCATATTTTATTTTGTGTAGGTTCATCCGGATGCAGTTGTCCATAGGAAATTTATACTATCAACTTCCTTAGCTTTAACTCATTTTATTTATGGCTCTAATACTTGATTGTGTCTCTCTCCAAGATTTAAATTTAATTTGATCCTTGACAAAAACAACCAAACTAAAAAGTGACTGAACAATAAGCAAAAACGTAGAGAGTTTTCTGAGTGAAGAGACTTCCAATGGTGAAGTAGCAGAAAACAGTTTGCCTCTCACCCGGTTACTGCCTTTGCTGCTTAACTGAAGTGAAAGTACAGATATCAGGAACTCAGCAGCTTAAAACCAAATGATTATCCACCAAGCCCAATGTCTCCCTGAAGGCCCAGAGATTACACGTGTAATAATCAGACTGCCCTTGCCAAAAGTAAGGCTTAGTGCTTCATTTTATTTATTGTATTTATTGAATGGAGCCATTCCTTGATAGCCCCCGGGAGCATTAACAAACATGAAAGAAACCACCAAAGGAAAGAAAGAAATATATAAATAACTAAAAACCATGCCACTAAAGTTTATAATCTGGAACTTGCAGTACTGACACCCTTTCAAGTTGTCTGTTCTACTTTCAAGTAATGTAAGCATTGCTTTCATTTGCCAAAAACCTAAATCTCTAAAGTCTTATACAGGTTCCTTTGCAAAACATCTATCCTTCCACTTCTTAATGTACCAAGCCAAGTGACAATGTGATATTCCTAAATTTTCCATCGGGTTCTATATTATTATCACCTATAGTTTAGCATTGCAATGATGATAGATTTAAGACCCTCGTTAACAATCCTTTTGTAAAATAAGGGGCGTCTGTAGCCTCTAATATCTGAACTTCTAGGAAATGGAGCAGTTCTTAAAATCATATCATCCTTTCATTTAGGAACAGACAAGAATGAGAACCTTCTGACTGGTGATTTTTTTTTTTCCTCATGATTTTAACTTTTCAATCCATGATGACTCATTCAACATTCCTTACAAATATTTTTCTTCCAAATTTGAAAGTATAAAAAAAATAAAGCTTAAAAATACCACTTGAAAAATTGTCATCAAAATGGATTTAAAGTTTGTTTTGTTTTCTTCCATGTTTTTTGTTTTGTTTTTAAGGAATTGAGACAGTATTTTCTTTCCATGGAATTTTTGCCATAAAGTTTGGCTGGTAAAGAAATCATCCCCATATCAACATCAAAAGTACAGTTGAGTATTATGGCATGATTTCTGTAGCTTGTTTACTATTCTTATTCCCGACTTTAAGAGCAAAATTACGAGCCCTGGGCTATAATTATCTGGTGCTTATAGTAAGTCTTTATACCTGTTCCAGGCATTCTCTGTAAATTTTACATGTGAGAAAATGGGGAAGAAGAAAGGAGTAGAGTGCATTATAAAACAAAATAAACTTAAGCTTATGTAAGTATAATAGAGTGGGTCAGAAATAGAAACCCACTAGCAGGTCTTGGATGTGCATATTTACGGAGCACTCTAATGAATTTATTGATAGGTTCCTTTTTGAAGAGAAGGGGAAAAGACTCAAGAAACTCACCTGACATGGCAAATAAGTGAATGCAATGTGGTTGGTGGCAATAACCTATAGATACTGTCCCCGATATTAAGGAAAATCCTTCCTTCTTCAGAGTTCATTTCTCATGCCTCAATTAACATGCATTGAGTACCTGGGTGTGTTCATGTCCTCCTCAAGAGGCAGGAACACTGCAGCCCTCAGCCAAGAGGACTCACAATCTAATAGAATCTCTGTTCCACAAATATACTTTACACGAATCCATTATGTACCAAGAGCCAGCTTGTTTTATAAATGCATTTTGTGAAATGCAATGAAATTAACCCAACATTTATATTTTCAACCTCAAAGTACATTATGAGAATTGTAAATTTCCCAATTGACAAGAGATGAAAATGAACATTGTCCTTATTTACTTTGGGTGAAAGCAGAGAGGGTAAGGAAAGGCTAATTTTCTTCTTTACCAAGGACAGATTTAGTTTTCTATAATTTCTGGCTCTCTATTCCATAGACAAGCTCTTCTTCTTTGTGTTTTCTTTTTTTCTTTTGTTTCAGGATTTCTAACAAAATAACTAAAACTAGAATTATGCTGGGGGGGGGGGGAAGCAAAAAAAAAAAAAACCACCCAAGGATATTTTAAGTCCCCAAGGTGAAGCAACCGCCTAAGGGAGTCAAGAATACATAGACCAGATTTTTTACAGTGTGTGCTTTTCTGCATTTTTAAAGAGGCAATTAGTTATTCTTGTGTATTAGTAACTGCCCCATTTTCTCCATAACTCAGGTGATACAAAGGGCGTCTAAGAGGACATATTTTAAGTGGGACATTTATTACCCCAAAAAAGGGATGATTCTAATTTAAAGTCACCGAGGAAGCTCTTTCTATAGATGCGTCAAATTACACAGCAGCAAAAACTTGGCCTAGCTGTTCTCAACTCACTGCCATTTCTAACTAAGCCATCTTTAACTTACAGTCAAACGACCTGATAAAACCACTTGACCCTGAGAGCTGTATTTATTTAAAGCAAGCAAAGCCAACACAATGTTAATTTGGTGGCCATACATACAGTGCGTGTAAGATGCAGAGGTGTGAAGGAAAAAGATTTTAAAAAGGACATATTTATCATGTGTTCAGTGTGATGGGACTCTACTAGTTCCTAGTAGGTCATTTGTGTCACAGGCTCACGCAGGAAGAACTGCTGGCAGTCAGGGTTTTTATTACCTGAGTCTGACGGCTGGATACATGTTTTACACCACAGAAAGAGAATTTGGTTTTTGGATCTGCCTTCACATTCTAACCTTGCTTAGCAAAACCACAACTGGAATGTTTTAAGGGCAATTTTGAATAAGCCCTGGGAAAATCGAGGCACCCCAAGATCCCACCATAAACATGAAATGAAAATATCTGGGACACAAAGATGCATTTTATGAGCATATAGCTTTAAAGTCTAAAATTGAATCGGAGAGCTTCCTTCTCAAAGTACAGATTCTTTAACTTCCTCTTCAAGAGAGGCATGCCTAAAAGGTTATTGATTGGGTTCTGAAGGACAGAGTGTTTATTATGGAGGAAGCCATCGTGGGGTACAAGTGTGAGAAATTAATGACGGCTTTGTAAGTGTCCACGCTGTGGTGTGGAACCAGTGGGGCAACTGTCAATCTATATGATAATACATTCCCAAACTTCATAAAGTCAGTGATGTGAAAATGCATTGATTTCTCTGTGAGCCAAACCGAATTTGTCAAAGAGAAAGAGCAAGAAGTTTCCTGAAGTTAACACCTCAGCCTGCAGAGTGACTCGCGCCTCCCTTTTTATTTTCTTGAAGAGTTTACGATGTGACGTGTCAAATTCCTTATTTTTACTCTTGGCCCCAAATGAGAAGAGAACATGCATTATGTACATCTTCTGAATATGTGGTATACTGAAACATTTAAGAAAAGAGAAAATGAAACACATTTTATCTGTACATTTTAAAATAACCAGCTAGCACCAAAGCTTGAACTCTGCTTCCTTACCTCCTTCATGCTCGGCCAGATGCAGGCACGAGAAAGAGTCCCTCAGTACTTCCTAGTACAGAATTCCTGATGCAATTCTGCCTGCTTTATAACTGGCGTTGCAGGAAAAAATCAAGACACTAGATTTAAGGGTTTATTTCCTCTCCATACATAGGGATTTATATAGACTTCTCAGAGGTGAAGATTGTTCAAGGATGATGTTTTAAATAATACTGGAAAAAAGAGAGACTACTTTTGGTCTCCCCAACACATCATTCATTCTGAAACTCTCCTATCCATAACACTTCAGGTGAAATCAAGGCGAGCTTTTTTTTGCTCCCTTTGCTTCACTGGAAAACTCGCCTCATCAGTTAAGTTTTTAAGATGTATATAGGTTTAAAAAGAGAGGGTGGGGACTCTATCAATTTGCATAAATTTTGTACAGATGGTTCCCATGAGACCAGTGAGAATGCCACCATGGAAGATTTGCCAAAATACCTTGTTTAAAATGTGCCATAAATTCTTGGATTGCAAGTGATTTTATTTATTAGGCAATCATACTGCCACCACTTAAATAGTATCTGACACACTCGGAGCTGAAAAAGTACATCAGTAAATGGATTCAATGTATGCCTTTATGAAAACTTCTAAAAGTAATTTCCTATCAAATAAGTACCTTAGAGTGTTGAATGTGCCAAGTGTCAGAATTTTGTTAAAATTCAAAAGGAGTCAAGTACAGATTTTTCCTTGAGAGTACACCTTGATTAGCTACATGAACGGAGGCATAAGTAAGACACATCTCCTTGTCCCCACAGTAGAATAAATTATTTCAGAATTAAACACAAATTTAAATTCCACAAAGTGACATCTTTTTGGATATATGCGACTTACCCAGGAAATGATGTATTTTCAACATAGTTTTGAGATTAAATGATATTTAGCTATGCTTTCGCATTCACAACAAGCTGTCCGCCTGCAAATTTCTTTTTCTTTTTTTAAATGCAAGAAAATACTTAAAGCTGCTCTAGTAGAAGTTTATAATATTTTATATAAACATTCTTAACTGATCTGTTTGTAAACATTTTAATGGCAATTCTTTCAGCAAACACACAATATATTCATAACAAACCACACAGCATTTGATGTTTTCTTCATAAATCAGCTGTACCTAATGCAATTTATCTTTTAAAAGATGTTTTTGACTAAACACAGCTCTGAGTCGGTAAGAAATCCACAAATAAGCACCTTATCTCTTTAATGACTTGCTTAGGCTTCCCTATATTTACTGCTTAATGATCGGAAGCATTTAATTTTCAAAGTTTCATTAAAACCCATCTACGAAGCTGATGGATAAGCAATAGTGATTTGTGATAGAAGATGAGGGAAGCCATTAACCTACATAGGTACCAAGGAGAAAAGTAAACAGAGAAGAGAATACTTTTTTTTTGAAGACAAGTCTCTTCCTATTTGTCATTATTAAACTCTAGAGCATCTGTTCCAGGTTTGATCTTCAATACGGATATGAGGCATTGCCGCCTGGAAATGAAAGTCTAAGATAAGGTAGGATTCTTAAGAGATCTTCATGGAAAAAAAAAAAAAAATACCCTAGGTTGCCATTTACTGGGAAGGGGAAATCAATACGAAGACTTAGAAACTTGTGGCGAGAGGACATTTTCTAGGTATAGGTCATAGTTTATCAAGTTGCCTCTTTTGCAATGTAATTTACTTGCTAATAAGACCAACCAACTATACCTGAATACTGTGTTATCGTCAAAATATGATTTTAAAATTCTCTCCTCATTTCTTGTGTGCTGGAGGTTTGCTGGTTTATTTTTCCCGAGCGCGGAGTGGGTAGACATGGTTGATTTAAAAGAAAATGAATGGTTTTATACTCCTCTTTATTTAAAAAACAGGCATCCCAAACGCCATAATGTGCCGTACCCAGAACACGAAAAGGTATTTAAGAAGCAGGCCTACCGTTCTCATCATCTGACTTATTTTCGTTGTCAGAATCGGTCAAAGTAAGGGCTGAGTTCTCACGACTGGACAGGCCGGAACTGCGTCTGGATTTTATCCCTCTCCCCCACAGTCTGATGGCGTGTTCTGGAGACATCCCTCCCTCTGTGTCGGAGTCGGCGTCAGACCCTGTGCTCAGAGAGTAGCCCTGGTGAAGGATCCCCATGTCAGAACAGTAGCCACTTCGGTGCGGGGAGGGCTCACAGATTCCCAGTTCCGCAAGGGTGAAGTTAGTTCCTAAGGTGACAGCAACAGAGAGACTGATTACAAATTGTGAAATGCCTTACAAAGTGGAAATTTATTCTTACAAAGAGCATACAGGTGGTTTTTCCCACCCAAAAAAAAAAAAAAAAAAAATCTACCAGATTTCCATGGTATACAGGAATATATGAGCAAGAGTATTTAGGATATTGGGGTAAATTTGAGAGCAAAAAAGTAAACATCTACGATTACTTTTAACCCTAGGCCAGAATGCTCAGATTTTGTTTAAAAAATGTTACAGCATTTACTGCTGTCTAGGTAGCACATGTAGCTGAAAAAAACATGGGATTTGTAATAATAGCTAATATATATACCAAATGCTTACTTTGCTCTGGGCATCTTTGGTTGGGCAACTTCTATTTTATGTTTTTAAGTTTTATAGCAACTTTATGAAGAAGATAATATTATTGTAATCATTTTGTAAGGAAACTGAGGAACAGAGGAACAGAGAATTTAAGTGACTTACCCAAGGTCACACATCTAGATTGTAGCAAAACATGGATCTGATCCTTGAGCAGTCTGTCTTCATGTCAAAGAACCTTAATCCTCCAATAAATGTGAGTGGTGGCCAGGAGACCTGGGTACTGGTCCCAGCTTCCCACTGGTAAGTCTCATTGTGGCAAGTCTCTTACTCCTTGAGCCCCAGTTTTCTCATCTGTAAAATCTGGGTATTAATCTCTTAAATTCCTCTCAGGATCACTGTGTATCTTCTATGTGATAATATACACCAATTTTTTTTTTAATAAACTATGTAATGTATTATTTAAGTTAGCATCCTCTGGATGAAAAGTCAGTCCTTACACTTTTAAATGATATCAAACAATGTCTTCAGCTTAAAACCACAAGTAGTTTGGAGAGTGAATGTGTGCATGAATGGGAAGCGGAAGAGAATAGACTTTTATTGACCATTTTTATGTTACCATATGTTGGGCATGGGCAGACAGTGTATAGGCTTTAAATCTCATTTAAGTATCATAATAGCCCAGCAGTTTAGGTGTTGACGATTTCCGAGGTCATGCCTAGGCAAGTGGCAGATCCACAATACACCTCGAATCTGCAGATTCCAAGCATCTGCTCATTCTACAATATGAAATGCTCTGAATCAAAAACCAGCCTGGCAACATTTTGGCACAGTGAATGCTCTATCTGTGTACTTCACTCTTACAGCTTCTTATAAGAGATTTTAAGCTTTCAATGCAAATTAGATGAAATCATGTGGTACATTCTATTTACTGACATATATAGCTGATTTTTTTTTTTTTTTTTTTTTTTGGTCTTTAACTAAGTTACAGACAATGGGGGAAAATGCAGTGAAGAAATGCAGTTCCATGCTATTAGCGAGGAAAACCTTATAAATAACACCACATCCATGGTTTACTTTGTATATACTTATTATATTAGGGTCATTCCCCATCAATCATATCTCCAAACTTATGACATAACATGACTACTCTATGATACTCCACATACATGGCATCATTTCTCAGCTTTTATTTTAAAAAGTGTTTGCAACTGTTTGTATTAACGTAGTGTGACTTTAATTTGTAATATTCTGAGGTTCTACTTTCCAACTTCACCACACATTGAAGTTCCACAGTCTTCTTTAGTTAGCTGTGTAAATGGGATCAAACCCAATTTTATACATAATTGCTTCTGCAGAGTGAAACCTATTCATTGGAGAGCTAACCCAAGCAAAACTTCCTGTGGGGATGGGGTGATTTCCTGCTTACTGGGCACGGAAGAGGAAGTCCTCACCACCACCAGCATGGTCCTCAGTGCTGTTACTTATTCCCTGTACATATTTTATCATGTCTGAGATCCCTTGTCCAGGTACTCTGTTCCAGTTAACATCCTTGGTACTTAGGTATTTTCTCATAATTGTACGCTAAAATTTTTATTTTAGTTTCAGTAGTCTATAAAATGAAAGTTAAGTTCATATATGTCTGATGTTACAATGCTTTTCTGTTTTTGTTTTCTCATCTTCAGTAAATGAAGAGTCACTTAATATGAGCATTCTCCCATCTTGTTTCTAGAGCTCATGTTTGCTCTGGACAGGCAGGAAATATAATGTTTCCTTTTCCTATAATAAATGAAAACAAGTCAAACGAAAACACACATGTTTTTATTCCACATGTGGGAATTTTTAGCTATACGATTCCATTTGAAATGGAGTGTGTATGTATTAAGGCAACTTTCCTGATGGTTTTCCCACATCTCATTATCTGGAACTAGTTTCAAAGACCTCCTCGGGAAAAGAGAAACATCTGTGTGAGGAAAGGAAGCTTCAGTTTTCAGAGCATCCCATGTGCTTTTCAATCTGGGTACTCAAAGTAACAGGCAATATGCCTAGGGCATGGAAAGCCATGGAATAAATGCAGTCTTCTTCTTTGGTTATCAAATTTACTTGATGATAAGAAATTAAAATATTGTTTTTTTCTGTTAAACTTAAAATCATCATAAATCATTTAAAATTAGCACAACTTTTAAAGTAACTGCAAATGTTGGAAAACAGCATACTTTAAGAGTTTCAACTTTAAGCTTACGGCCCCATAAGCCACAAACAAGCAACACTCTACAGAAAATTGGAGATGAGGTAGTGAAGTCATTGGGAAAATTAACTATGTTTACACTGGTTTATAGGAAGCCAGGTTTTAGTCTAAATTCAGAAAAGTTTCCTCAAAAATACTACCTTCTAAACTCCTTATAGTCATTTTCCAATAGGACCATGGTCTCCCAATGCCACCCTTTCCTCACAACTCCTAGTTTGGTACCTTTTGTCCTCAACTAACTCAAAAGAATAGTAATCTTATTCTAAGTACCTGGGACAGATTCTGGCCCAAGCCATTTCCAAGTTTGCTGGCTTAACATATGAAGCTGGCAAGCCACATACACAGTGGAAAGGAAAAATGGATCTATCATTTATTAAATCATTCAACAAATATTTATCGTTCCTAGTGCTATGCTAGGCATTGGGGATATAACAGTAAGCCTTATAAAAATGGAGCCCATGACATTTACAGTCTAATTGGGAAAGAGACATTAATCAAAGAATCCCATAAACAAAGTACAATTTATACAGTGATAAATACTATATAGGAAAAGGACAAGGAGCCATGAAAGGTCATCTACTGGTCCGACCGTTCATCCTTTCACAGCTTGGCCAGCAGATGTTCATCTAGCAGTAGACTTACTACTTGGAGGGACTCTGAATTTACTCCAGGAAGTCCTCAGGCCCCCTTCAGTGTGCTCTTTCCAAACTGTTCCCAAACATTCCCCTATATACACTGATTTCAGACAAACATTTTTCACGTAGTTTATCTCACAGCACAAAACTCTCACGTCATACTCTTCTGCTCAGAATGTAAACAGCATAGGGGAATTTTAATACCATGTCAACTTATTGTTTTTCACTTACTTTGCTCATTGATGGAAGGTTGATTTTGCTTTAATTCATCTTGTATAATTATGTCTTTATTAAGCTCCATGGCAGCTTTGAATGGAAGAGAGAGACTAGTCATTGTGTGATTCTCCAAGCTAAGATTTCTAGTGGAATGCAGTCAACATTTCTTTCCTTCTTTATTTTCTTGAAGAAGATAGAAAGAGTCATCATATCTCAGTATCCACGAAACATATGTTTACCTTCTATCTGCCTCCAGTGTCTCTGATACTGTATTAAAGTGGATGTGGATGATGTTTCAAACTTATTTCATCTCAGGTATGTGTTTTATGGTCGATGCCAGTGAACTGCCCAGTGTGGCCCCAAGTTACATCATCAAGGCCAAGGTCACTATTTTTGTTTTAAAAATCCATATCCGTATTTTAGAGTGTGAGTATAATTTAGGATGTTGGGAGATAAAATTAATTCCTAAAACTGTTAGGTGACCAGGATAGCAGAACACAAGTGTTTAAAAATAATTCTCTTGGTAAATCTTTTTGTCGTTGAGTGGACTTTTTCTTGGCCATAACTTCAGTGTATAACCCAGATCCTTTTCAGAATTTTTTTGAGAGAAATTTTGCAAGAGATATAAAAAATCAGCCTCTCACCAACTAGTTTTGTTTGGGGACACAATTCAAAGGAAAGATATGGCAGCGTATTGTGATCATGGCTTTATCTTCTAAGTTTTTACCAACTTCTCACACTTTGAAATAACCTTTAACTAGGAGAAGCACATATGTCGCTAAGTCAGAATTATCATGTCATGGTAATACCAGGGAATACAAATAGCACTGGAAATGTCAGCATTTGAACAGATTTTCTACTAGGAGGGCAGGAAGATAAAAGTTAACTGTAGTAATAGGGGAGTACAATATAGAAAACTTGTATTACCTAAATGTTCACTATGTGAGTCCCCTGAATTTAAGAGAGAGAATTCTATACACAGGAGCAAAAGTTGCTACAACATGAAAACAGTCACTAATGATCACTTCTAAAATTAATCCCCACCATACCAACCCACTTACTGCTAATCTCTGCTCATATCAACCAACCTATCAACATCTGTATCATTAGTTAGTTGTTGATGACAGAAAGTAATATAGTGCCAATATAAGTCTAAGTTGTAAAGCTTGTGAAGATGCAGATTTCCATGAAGTCAATACAAGTAATGCTAAGAAACACTAGGATCATAAGCAAAGCCACATAATTACCATGATCTAACAGAATTAACCTGTGAACAAGGAAAAAAAATAGAAATGCATATTGGCATGATTACGGTTTCTTCAAAAGATGACAGTCTTCTGGTTTTGGATCAAGATAGAATTTCCCATGCTGTTCTACTTGTCCCACTAAGTACAGCTAACTCCCCCTGAGGAGTACATAGAAAAACTACTTAGAAAGAGTTTAAAGGGTGTCTAAAGAAGACAGTGCTATTAGGATCCTGGGACCTGAGAAAAGACATAGTTGTGAGTTCCCTGGGGTTTACTTTTGCCTTATGTATTCCGGACCTGGTGTTGGAGAAATCTGCAAATTAAAAACACCAGTGGAAACGGGCAAAATAAGCCTAGAGTAAAGCCTACTGTAAATTAAGGGTCCTTCCTTACGTCCATAAACACGCCAGGGTAGAATTTCATCCTCATCCAATAGGAATGAGCCTTCCCAGACATCCCACAGGAAGGCATCATTGGTGGCCTTGAGATGATCCTGGACTTACATCCCCACCCAGTGGTAATGAAGCACCCCTTCCTCTCCCTGATGGTGTCAGAGAAGAACTGATGTTAAATTGAAATTTACCACCGCTGAAAAATTCATGGGGGAGCTATAAAGAGGTGTCCCTCTCTCTCTGAGTTGCGCCGGTGTCTGCAGAATCCCAGTGAAGAGTCTAAAATTCCAACTTGGCTCAGCAAGAGAGCATCCTTTCTCAATCCATTCCACCACCCACTCCCCTACCCACCAGGCCCTGCTTTGTCAAAGAAGGCCAAGTGAGAAACTTGGGACTTTCACCTCCATCTGGCAGTGAAGGCTCAATGTCCCATTTTTCCTACTGGCTGGGTATCAGAGGAAGCTTGCTGCAACAGAAGATTTAGATGAGATCCAGAGTTTCAAAACACAATATTTCAAATAGCCAGGATATAATAAAAAAATCACTCATCATACCAAGAATCAGGAAAATCTCAACTTTGAATGAGGACTGATAACTATTTAAATAAAAGGTTAATGAATAGTCCTTAGGAAAATTGATGAATTCATCCTTTTTTTTTTTTTTTGCAAAATACAACTCTCTGTGATCATGCTGTGAAATTCAAATATAAAGTGAAGGATATATTGTACGTTCAGGCAATTTTGCCGTAAAATGTATATTATGCCTTGCACAAAAACTGTTATTCTTTATCCTTTTGCATAATTATAGCATAATTAGAATAATAAATTGTATTAAACATTAAAATATACTTTTGATAATCAATGTTCTTTTTGGAAGATAAAGTTAGAACAAATTATTTTTACTAATTGATATGAAATATTGATTCTTTTTTTAACACTGATTCCATTTTTAAGTGGCCTTTTTCTAGCATCATTATCCTAAGACAAAGAGAACCTCTTGTATATAAGCATGGGTCAATTTTCCCGAGCAAATGTTAGAGTCTACACCTTTAAGTCAGAAATGAGTATGAACTCCAAATTTTCCTGCAAGTATTTAAGAAAATGGTATCAATTATAATAGTATAGTTCTTTTTTTTTTTTAAATCACAGTAAGTGGAGTAAGTTTTTGCAGCAGATAGTTATCAAGAAAAATATGGCAATTATAAGTGATAAAAGATAAGTTTTATTTTTGATTGATTGAAAATAAACCACCAAATTGTTATCTTGTATTTAGTTTCGATATCTTATCTTGAAATTTGAGAAATCATTGATATGTACAAGCTACAGAAAATGATCACTTACCAAAAACTTACCAATATTATCTAACATATTATTTTTAAACAATCTAAGATCTATATATCTATAAATACATTGATAACAATTTTGGGAAAACCACTGAAGAAACTACTTATGAATTCTAATTTTTTATGCTTGTGTGTATTAAAATTCTTCATATAAACTCCTTCTTAATGCCCTTCTAAAGTTCATCTGATTTTACATATTCAGATATTTTTCCAAATGCTGACAAGACTGTTCATGAAAACTCCTGTGGCTTAAAAACTACAGAGGAGTTGTACATGTATTATTATTCATAAAAACTTAAGCCAAACATTTATATTTCAAAAATTCACTTTAAGAATAAGAATTTTCTTATATGTATAGTTCCTAAAATACTAATATTTTGATAGTTCTAAACTTTCAGATTATTTTAAACTCTACCTAAAGGTGTGATAGATCACAACTTTCACAATTTTTTTTCCAGTGTAAATAAACACATTCTAAATCAAGGAAACATCAAAATGGTTAGTGACGACAGGAGAGTTTCCAATATCCTTGGTTTCTCTCTAAGCTTTCTAACTTCAAAGAGAAAGGTGAATGTGGCATTCTCCTACAATATGGTGGCATTTTCACTGTTCCAGCCTGAACAAAGACCGATTTGGAACACCCAAAGCAGCCACAACAAAAGGTTCTGCTGAACAACTGCCAATTCATAAATAGAAATGAAATACCCAGTAACCTAGCTAGCTGGAGATTCTTTTCTGCTGATGAAAATTCCAACAAGATAAAAATTGAATTCTGGTATTAAAAACTATACCTATCAGTTACCCTGTGTAACAGCATTACCAAAGTGTAGAGTCATCTGACCACGTGGGACTGTGCCTCTTCAAAAAAAAACCTTTTTTTTTTGATAAATAAAATAAATTTGGATAAAAAAATAAATAAAAGAACAATAGTGAATTGGCTGCAACAGTCTAGCTGTCCTATGTTTGAGAACAGCTACTAGATTAGCTTACATTTATTGAGGACTTCACAGTGTGGCAGGTACTGGTCTAAATGCTTTCAGGTACAGTTTTCAAATTAATGAGGACAACAGCCCTCTAAAATTGTCACTATATTGGCTAGGGTTAACGTGGGAATTCCAAAGTCTGTTTTAAAAATACTTGACCATAAATTCTTAGAATTATATCTTCTGATGAGTCTCCATTTACTCTTTTATAAAATAAACATAAAAATAGCATCCGCCTTCATAGGGTTGTTATGAGCAATGAATTAGACAAGGCAGGTAAAAATGCTTCTTAGAACATTGTCTGCCACAGAGTAGCCTTAAAACAAACATAGCTAGTATGATGATCATCAGTTTACAGATGCAGAAACTTTATTTTTAAATTATAATTATTGTAATTGAATTTATATAGTTTATATTTTTAAATTACAGTTTATTGTATTTAATTGCAATTACTAACATTGTCTATTTTCTCTTGAGCTGACTGGGGACAATCAATATTTCTAGGACTATGCTCATTTCATCTATGTTTTCAAATGGTTTGGCACAAAGTTATCCAAGTATTTTTGAATCCTTTTAATTTCTGCTAGGTTAATAGCATGTTGTCCTTATTTTCATTCTTGACATTACTTGTGCTTTCTTTTTTTTTTATTTAAATTTTTTATTTTTTATAAACATATATTTTTATCCCCAGGGGTACAGGTCTGTGAATCACCAGGTTTACATGTCCATCAACAGATGAATGGATCAAGAAGATGTGGTATATATACACAATGGAATACTTGTGCTTTCTTTTTAAAAATATCTTTAAAAATTTTTTGAGTGCAGTTGACACACATTCCATTAATTTCAAGTGTGCAGTACAGTGAGTCAACATCTCTATGCGTTATGTTCTGCTCACAAGTGTAACTATCATATGTCACCATATAACACTATTACAATATCACTGATTATATTCCCTATGCTGTATCTTTTATTCCCACAACTTACTCATTTCATAAATGAAAACCTGTATCTCCCACTCCCTTCCCTTCATTTTGATCATCTTCCCTACCCTGTTCCTCCTGGGGGGGAACCATCAGTTTGTTCTCTGTATTCATAGATCTGATTCTGCTTTTTGTTTGTTATCATTTGTTTTTTAGATTCCACACATGAGTGAAATCATACCGTATTTGGTATTCTCAGTATGACCCATTTCACTTAGCATAATACCCTCTAGAGCCATCAACATTGTCACAAATGGCAAAAAACAAAAACAAAAACTCATCCTTTTTAATGGCTATATAGTGTGTGTGTGTATGTGTGTACCACATCTTCCTTATTAGAGATACCATATGATCCATTAATTCTACTCTGGGAATTTACCCAAAGAAAATGAAAACACTAATTTGAAAAGATACACGCATACCTATGTTTATTGCAGCATTATTTATAAAAACCAAGGTATGGAAGCCACCTAGATGCCCATCAATAGATGTATGTATTTTCTTTCTTTGGTTGGTTTCACCAATGAATCTGAGAAGAACACATGCTCTCTAATTACTGAGTGTAAGATTCCAAATATGTCAATTAGACCAAATTATTAATTATGTGGTCAATTCCTCTATATGGTACTAATTCTTTTCTTTTCTTTTTCCTTTCCTCTCTATCTTTCCTTTCCCACCTTCACATGGGTTAATATTTTTTTTATTTCATTTTAATTTTTCTATTGATTTTTTAGTTATCTCCTCAAATAACTTTTTAGTTGTTTCTCTAGGGATTATAATATGTATGTCATGTCAGTCTATTCATAGTTCTAATCTTATATACTGTTCCTTCCATTTCTGTGCATTCATCATTTTTCTATTCTAAACATTTCTCAGTCATTGCCTCTTTAATATTTACTTACTTCTATACTGTTACACTAAGTATTATTCTTCTCTCTAAATGTCTCTATTATATTTTTAATCTCTTTTCTCTCTGTCTCTTGCTAATTTCTTCTTGCTATTTTTTCCAGCTGACTAATTCTCTCTTTAATTGTGCCCGATCTCATATTTACTGTATGAAGTCAGTTATTTTTTCAACAATTATGTATTTCATTTATAAAACTTTTATAGCTTTTTAAGTGTTTCTGTTCAGTTTTTCTATTAAATTTGCATATTATACATTTGGAAGTATGGATCCTGTAAATTATAATGTTTTAGGACGTCAGAGATGAAAATTGGTTGTTTGTTGATTTGCTTGCTCTTAATTATGAAGGTTTGTTTTCTTATGTACTTAATTATATTTATTTTAGCTGACACTGGTTTAATTTTCAAAAATCACAAGGGCCTCAGATGAAGATTTGTGTTTGATTTTGTCTAAGACATATGGTACTATTAATCACATATCTCTTTTAGGATTCCTGGTTACTGCAAGAACCTCAGTTCCATGTCCCTCTTGCTCTAAATCCAAGGTCGAATGCCCCAAATGCAGGTCTAATATCAGTCCTTGCTCTCAGTGAAGACCTACCAGAAGCCTGTACTTCAATCTTCAGATTTCTGGCTTTAGCTCATTTTGGGTTTTTATTTTGTTTTATTTTAGCTGCTTGGAGATTTATCTTACTTACTGTGAGGAGATATGGTCTTGATCAAGCTATTCAATACTCCCATGTTTCAGTTTTTTCAATGTAAAATGGAGGAAATTATAGCAGTACTTGCCTCATCTGGTCATTGTGTCACAGAGCATATATATATTTAGAATATTCCAGGACAAAGTCAAAAGTCAATAAATATTAGCTATTATTATTAATATTACTATTACCATGTTATTAGAAAAAAAAGCACAAAAATACAAAATAATCTACATGATTCCCTTTTCTAGTTTTTCATACCTCTACACAAACAGTATAGTTTTCCAATTAAACTGTGTATATTTGGATAGAGTTAACATTTACTCCACTAATTAAGGTAACATTCTAGTTTCTGTTTTTTTTTTTTTTTTTAAGATTTTTACTTATTTATTTGACAGAGAGAGAGACAGTGAGGGAGGGAACATAAGTGAGGGAGGGAGTGGTAGAGGGAGAGGCAGGCTTCCCATTGAGCAGGGATCCCGATGTGGGGCCATGTGTGGTTTGATCCCAGAACCTTGGGATCATGACCTGAGCTGAAGGCAGATGTTTAATGACCGAGCCACCCAGGTGCCCCAACATTCTAGTTTCTTAAAAGAAAACAGAGAATATTTGATTTGTCAGTAGAGACGCTACCAACATTAACTAAAATTTTGACAAAGACATGACATTTGCATTCTTGGCATTCGTGAAAGTCCCTGTCTCTATGATGCACTTGGTATTTTGAAAACATTTTGACTTTCCCATCACCGAAGGATTATTCTGGATCTCAAGAGTTAATTAACTAATCTACAGTTTGACATCTAGTGAGATGGATGGATGGCAGTCTATCACCACGTGAATATATGTATAGCAGACATTTTGCTTCAGCAGCTAATCAGAGTCTACTCTGTAACCACAAATATTGGGGAGAAATGTTAATGATATACTCTTGTTTGTAAATCAATTCCTTTAAATCAACTGCTTCATTACCAATTATTGCTAGGATTTAGATACTTGTCTAAAAGTATGTTAAGCATCCAGGCACAGAGCTTGTAGAGAATGGCAAGACCATAGTTTCCTAGTGCCTGTTATAGCATCATTAAACAGGGAGAGGATAATTGAAACTGAATCAAGAGTTTTCCTTTTCTTCCTTTCCCACCTTGCTTCCTGTGTTCCAAACACATGTCGTAGGTTACAAGTACATGTAAAGACTTAATTACATTTAGCATCTGGCAGCTGTTGACTTACAGAGAATTGTTGAGTCACATAAAGTCAAAGTCAAAAGGAAATTCGGGAATAGAAGGCAAAAGCTTGCTCAATGGAGTAAAAAAATCTTATGTCATCACAGCTGAAATACTCTACCATCAGCACTATTATGTTCATGGTATGAGTGATGCTGTAACTAATTAGTTTCAGCAATACCAGAGACTAACTTGCCACTAAAATATACCATTCCCGACGTGGTTAGAGTCATCAGCTAAAGGGCCTTACAAGCATTGCTTTTAATAAGTGATGGATTCACTCACATACAATGGAGACAACAGCTTAACAAGGACTTTAACATACATACATAGAGGCATCAACAGGGAACTCTTTAAAAACAAGATCTTCACACTACCCACTCAAAACTGTCACCAAAGTTAGATATGTCAAGTAGGTTAGTTTATACACTGCTTCTTTTTGGAGGAAATAAGTCTCCTGAGAAACCAACAAGAGGTGGTCCAAATCTTTAATATTGGTTGCCATTTGCCACATATTGGCAATTTTATGGGTAGAGAATTATCAGAAATAACTGTCCTGATCTTAATAGAGATAGACCTCAACATTCAAACGTCAAGTTACAAAAGCATAATAAGAAAAGTATAATGAATTCTATATGTTGTTTTTGATACATAATATTAGCAAGATAAGTCTGAACTGGAAAAAAAACATACACCAAATTCTTCATAGCAATTATTTCTGGCAATATAGAGAGAAGAACGCAATGACAGGGGAGGGAATAGAGGAAGGAAAGAGGATTTGAAACAAAATTGACAAAATATTAACACTTGTTAATTATAGGGGATGAATACTGTATACTTTATTCTTTATGCTTTTCTGTGAGTTAAACTTTTTTCTAAAAATTAAAATAATTGAAAAATAGAAGTCTTGGACAGTCTATTTTTATCGCTTAAAAATATTTGTAAAATCATAATTTTTCTATTAAGTCATGTTTTCAACATTTTCATGGTTACATTTTGAAATAAACTACAAAGAAATACCTCCACTTGCATGTCTCTTTAACTTCTAGCCAATAAGGAGTAAGATTATGAAGCAAAAGTAAATGTAACCAATGGATAAATAAACTGTGATACACCATACAATGGAATATTATTTAGGAATAAAAAGAAAGAGAGTGATCAAGCCATGAAAAGACATGGAGGAAACTTAAATATATATTACTGAGTAAAAAAAGCCTATCTGAAAACTCTACATACTGTATGATTCTAACCAAATGACATTCTAGAAAAGGTAAAACTTTGGAGACAATAAAATGATCAGGGGTTGCTAGGGATTGAGCAGGGAGAGATGAGTATGTGGAACACAGACAAATTTTAGGGCAGTGAAAATACTCTCTATGATATTATAATGATGGACACATGTCATTTTACACTTTCCCAAACCCATCAAATTTATAGCATCAAGACCGAAATGTAATGTAAACTATGGCCTTTGGGTGATATTGATGTGCCAATGCAGGTTCATCAGTTGTAATAAATGTTCATCACTCTGGTAGGGAACGCTGATGATGAAAGAGGCTATGCATGGGGGGGTAAGGAGGCATATGGTATATCTCTGCTTCTTCCCCTCAATTTTGCTGTGAACCTAAAATCGCTCTAATAAAAATAGCCCTAAATTTTTTTAAAAAGTACATGCAACCAATTCATTCCATGACAGGATGACCACCAGGAAACTCATGTACTTTTCTCCCTAGGAGAAAGACTCTAGATCTTTGTGGTTAAGAACAGACCAGAAGCATGTAATCCAGAATTTGAATCCCTATTCCACCATTTATGGTTTGATGATATTCTGGTTAGTTAATTCCTCCACCCCTGATCTTCAGTCTCCATATCCATAAAATAGGTTTGATATATCTATATTCATAAGGCTGTGGAGACAACTAACTATGTGGGAACAGACACATGGATTCCTGAGAAGAGACATAAACCTAAAAGAAGGGAATCTAGGCTAGTAGAACAAAGATAAAGAGCCTCATTCATTCATTCATTCATTTATTCAATCAATATTTAGTAAGTGCTTACTAACTGCTAAACCTTGTTGGGCAGGCTTGGGATATATCGGAAAACAAGAGATCTTTAGCTGGGGCAAACAAATGTTAAACAGTTAACATAATGGATAAGTGTGTAGTACCCTCAAAGGTGGTAAGTACTATGAAAAGAAAACAGAAAATAGAGTGGGGACAGCCCTTTGTATTTTGAATAATTTGATCTAGGAAGGCCCGAGAAGATGACATTTAAACAAAGACTTGAAGAAGTTGAAAGAGTCAACCTTTTCAATACCTGGGGCAAAAGGAAACCATCCGTGTAAAGGTTCCAGGCAGGAGTGTGCCTGGCATGTCCCAGCAACAGCAAGAGGAACTTTGTGGCTGGAAAGCAGTGAACAAAGATGCCATCTTACAAGAAAGGGTCAAAGAGTTAATGAGAGCTGAGTTCTAAAGGGCTTTGAGAGGGATTTTAAGGACATTTATCTTTACTAAGAGTGAAACCCAAAGCAAATGCATTGTTTTTGGTGAGAGGGTCGACACTGTCTAATTTTCATTTCTAAAGGTTGGTCTATTAGGTTAGAATACCGAAGGAGAGGAATAAGAACAGAATCAAAGAGACCACTCAAAATGCATTTGTAAGAGATGATCACAGCCTATTCTGGTTGTAAGGAGCAAAGAGGTGGGCTGGGTGGGATTTCCTAATGGATTGCACGTAAGATATGGCAGAAAGGGGAACGTTGAATGTGACAATGTTTCTGAACTGAAAATTAGAAGAAGGGAGTTGCTACTAATTGTGATGGGGAAGACACACACGGACTAAGATTTCATTTCTGAATACCTGAGTTTGAAATATGTATTAGACATAGAAATGGAGATGCTGAGTAGGCAGTTGGATATATAAAAGATATAAATATGTAAGTGCTATATATTTGGGAGGCATTGGCATGTAGATTCTGTTTAGTGCCATGGAGCTGGATGACGTCACATTGTGGAATATCTCTACATAGAAAAGAATATCAAGGACTGAGACCTGAGTCAATTTTACATTCAGAGTTTGGAGCAAAGAGGAGGAAGAGGTAAAGGAGTATGAAAATGAACAACCAGTGCAGTGGGAGGAAAGCCATGAGCATATGCTAGAATAGAATCCAAGTAATGAACGTGTATTAAAGAGGGAAGGGCAACGAACTGTTTCGAACACTGCTGATAGACTGCTAAGATGAGAACCAAGAATGTGATGTGAAGGTATAGCTAACATGGTAATCACTGGGTGACTTGATGAAAAACAAAGAACAAACAAACAGAAACCAGAAACAGTTATGCGGAGGGGTATATTTAGGGATTCTAGGGATAACCTGCAGGGACTGTGTATAAGAAAATAGGGGAGAAGAATCAGCGGCAAGAACACAAACACATCATCTGAGATGTGCTACAATAAGGAGTGAAGCTGGTGTGAAGGAGTGAAGTGGTGGTAGCTGGTGGGAAAAGGAAAAGAAGAGAAGTTGGGGAAGGTCTTGGTCTGTTTTTTATGCTGGTAGGAATGAAAGGATGGTTCATTTAGGAAGGAGAGGTGGAGAACTCTTGATGCAACCTTCTTGAGTAGATCAGTGGGATGCTGATCTTGCACACAAGTGGGGGTTTCATCTGGGATAAGAGTTGAGATCGTTCATTTATAGTGATAGGAAGGAAGGCAGAGCTTGTGGGTGCAGCTGGTGGGAGTGGGTAGATGACAGATGAGGATTTGGGAGTTTGCCACTGATTGAGGATGGGGAGGTGCTGCTGGAGGTTTAGGAGAGTGCAGGGGAGATGAGGCTGACATCTAAGAGTGTGAGACCATGCAGAGATCAGAGTTTAGTACAACTGCAGAGCAGAATTGAGGGACCACTTGAAATTTAATAAACTTCAAAAACTTCTAGGACAAATTTATTACAGTGCACATGTAACAATGAACTCATCATTCACTAGGGCTGCTTTGATTCACATAAAAAATTAAATTATGGTGACTATATTCAGTTCTTAAAAATGAGAAAATATTAAATGTAATGTAAAAACACTGTTCCTAAAATGAATGGTTCTTATGTTAGGGGAAAAGGCAGAGCAATTAGGGTGATGGGTTATATATGTGGACCAATTTATTCCTTATGTGTAAATGGTAACTATAAATTCTGAATCCATAGAAATTAATTCATATTATATCACAAACTTCTACTTTTCATCAGACGGTTGTGCCATTTTTTCAGACAAGAAGCCTTTGTCTCAAAACATTGAAATTCACTTTTTTATATCCATGAGTGAATGTGACAAAAAGACATGTCAATTTCAATAGACCCAGGGCCAACTTACACGGTAGGCACAATAGACACGGTCACTAGGGCCATTAATACCTTTGGGGGCCCACAGAAATGGTTTAATGTCTTTAAAAATCTGAAAAAAACCCTTCCATTTGTAGAAAATGTTTTAATCTTTAACAATAATTTGTCTTTACATTACATAGTTGTAAACTATAATACTAAATATTTTTTAGGGAGGAGGGGCCCAACAAAGGCAGAAGTGCCTAAGGTCCATGAAAGTTATGGTACAGCCCCACATCTTCCATGAAATCCTTCCAGATATGGAAGGCCAAAATCACAGTGAACCAAAACATCAACTTCAAAGGATTTTAAAATGAAATGCAGACTGTGTTCTCTAATAGTGTTTTCATCCTGAAACGCACAAAGAACATCTTCCCCTGCACAGACATCAAATGCTCTGACCACTTGGCTTCTCCGGAGGCACAGGAGAAGTGCCTGGTCTCCATTTTCAGGTGTTTTGGCAAAGATATGCCCAGAGTTAATATCATCCTGCCTCTTCTAATTAGGAGAACAACTGTTCAGTCATTACAGACAACTTTCTTGGCGTTTCTCATTTTCCCAAAATATCTCCCAGAATCTCCAGAATCTCCAGTGACTATATGGTCTATCTTCTCTATTTAGTATTCAGAGAGCACACTTATTGAAGATTTTCAAAGCGAACTGCCTTAGGAATCAACATCATCCATGGAAAGTTGCAAGAATCACCTCCCCCAAGTATCAGAAAAGCAGGGAGTTTCCTGAGCTTTCCAGAAACCACAAAGCACATCTCTGACAGAGCTGAGAACTGAGATGCCCCTGCCTTAAAAAAAAAAGGGGGGGGGTGCGCCTGGGTGGCTCAGTGGGTTAAGCCGCTGCCTTCGGCTCAGGTCATGATCTCAGAGTCCTGGGATCGAGTCCCGCATCGGGCTTTCTGCTCAGCAGAGAGCCTGCTTCCCTCTCTCTCTCTCTGGCTGCCTCTCCGTCTACTTGTGATTTCTCTCTGTCAAATAAATAAATAAAAAATCTTTTAAAAAAAAAAATCAGTGGTCACTCCTGGCAGACAGCTTCCTTCATAGAAACCCAAATTTTCCTAGCAAAACTGCTACTTCTCTGGAATAATGGGCAATGAAGTCCAACGTGACACTTAATTGTTCTCTACTGAGATATTTCTCTTTGCTGAGGTTTTTCCAGGTGCTTTATGAAAAACATTTGCACTACCTGGCACTTTGTGAGCCTTCCTCTGAGAACCTTTCCCTTATTAAGATAGCTTTGCTTTCAAAGGGGACATTGGTTTTGTTTGCTCACTCAGAGCCCCATGAACAGACCACCAGGGAAATTGCTGCTTCGCTGGCATAAGTCCCACATGCCTATGTCACAAGGGGTTAGGAGCCTCATTAATTCCTGTGCTCTCATTTCAGGTTGTTTAGGGATCAGCAGCAGATTATTATTTCAAACACTTATTTCTTCCTTCAATTTCCTCTCTCTTAGAATTGGCTCCAAATCATTTTCTCTTGTGTGCAGTGTACTCAATCTCCATTCGGATAAGAAAATCAAAATAGTCTTTTCAGAAAACCTATCCATCAGCATTATCAGGAACACACCCCACAAAGGCTTTGGTTGATGTTCCTATATATCTGGCAGCTTTTATGCTTCTCTGTACTCTCTCCCCCAGAATCATGGCCATTATAAGGCTCACACAGGCCCGAGGGCACCCACTGTTTATGTTTCAAACTGATTATTTCAATGCAGTTCTACAAATAGACAAAAAGGTGTGCTGGGCACCAACCAGGGACACAGAGATGGAAAATTGGTGTGCCTGCTTTGGGCAATCTCCACAGGCTAACAAACAAGATAAACGTGTATATATATATACAATGCCAATATCATGTTGTATACCTGGCGAATTTATTCTTCACCCTACCTACGTTGGTGGATGTGAGAAGGCACATGCAGCAGGGGAGGTTACTCTCTATTTTTTTCTCTAGAGAGCCTGATTCTGAGTGGCAAACATATAATCTTGGGTAACCCCCTTAATCCTCTGACTCCTCAGGTTTTCTCTGAAAATAAAAGGGTGGGTCAGAAGGGTTGGCATCCTTCCTTTAGTCATTCAACAAACATTTATAGCTTAATAGTTACTGGTTGTGGAGTATGTGTCAAGACTGTGTTATAAACACATTACATGTGAAATCTCCTATAATCCTCAAGACAAAATGAGGAGGAAGCTATTAGATTCAAAAGACATAATAACATTCCTAAGGTCATGTGATGACTAGGTAGAATAGCCCCAATTCGTTCATTTCTCCTTCTGGCTATGAAGCCTGGGTGCTCTCTCACATGTTATGCTTTCCAATTGAGTCTTAAGACTTTCATTTTAAACTCCAGTGACTATATGATATTTCTAGTTAGAGTCTAGGCATCAGAGCCACTTTCCCCAATTTGAATACTGAGGGGAATCTGCACAAAAAGGACAAAACAGGAAACTAACTCCTTTACAAGAGAATGGCTTCTCAATTCCCATCCTTTATGTCCATCCAAGTGTTCAAATCAATGACATACTCTGTAGTTTATAAAAGTGAGCTAGACTTGTTTCTTTAAGCACCCTTTTTGCTATAAAGAATTGAGAAGGAAGCACAAACATAGGGGATCCGATGTCAAGAAGTAGAAAACTGAGCATCCCTTGGTCACAGTAAGGAACTGATGTGTGACAGTAACATTAGCGAGTCAACTTGTCAGGCCTGCTCGACATGCCTGATCCTTCTCAGCAACACTGGCTGATCACTACCACTGGAAAACCAAGATCGAGTGTAGTAGTTGCTCAATGAACATCTGAATGCTCAAATGAACGTTTGTAGAGTTAATTAAAGAGAGGTAGATTAAAAATAGAGAAAATGTACAGTGTCATTCATCAAGAATGTACGCATTTTTAAAAAAATTCTCTGCAACCCCCTTCTTCACATTCTCTGACTTTTCCTTCTACCTATTTTATACAACTTAAAATACACATGGGGCACTGATACAGATAAAATACATAAAACAGGTTCTGTTAAGTGCTTTTGACATCTTGGCAGTGCCATCTCTCTAACCATTCTGAGAATTCTATCTTCAAAAAGTATATTATCTGGATGTATATTTTTAAACAAAACAACCTATACCATTCACTGCTATCATGTGGTCACTTGGACAGACCCAAAGCCTCAGTCCGTCTGAGAAGTATATGTAAATATTTGTGTATTTTTATTTCTTTGCATTCTACCAGGTTTTATTTCAAGCAAGAAATTATCCACCCCTCCCTTCCTTTTGCACATCATAGAGCCAAGTTTCCTGTGTTACACCAATTTCAAAATGTTCAGCACCATTTATCCCTTTTTTATAGTTCATATAAAGACATGGCTCCAAGACCTCAAATAACAAAAAGTTTATTTATGTATTTATTTTTGCATGGCATGTGCTGATGAACTAGTCTGCTCAGCAAGCATTTCACAGATTAGACGCTTGAGCATGGTTTCAGGCAAGGCTCCCTCATGTTTCTGCGCATTGGCTGATAAACACTTCAAAGTAAACCGCTCATAAATATGAAATGAAAAGCCGAGGAGTCGTTATGCACAGCTTTGAGATACAAATCTCTTTATTCCCTTCTGAAGTGGGGTTTGATTGACATAATGAGTCATAGATCCTGTCCAGGGACACACTGCCTTTTCCCCTTTTCTCTGGAGACAGGGAGACTTTAAAGAAATCCACTTTAGAACTTGGTGATAGACAGCTTACTTGTAAAAATAATAAAGTTGAATCCTATATTAAATAACTTATTATTTTGTGTTAATGCTGACTTTGACAACCATGACATATGTCAGAGTTTCACTACACATCCTCAAAAAGACATTATTAGCTACAACTCTAAGAAAAAGATTGCCAAATTAAAAAAAAAAGTGCCATTATGTCTTTTGTCACATATATTGTTGCTATATAGACCCTTTGTCGGGTAAGAGAAAATCACTACTAAAATGAATTCAGAGCAGAAGTCTAAAATCCTGTAAGCCGAAAGGCTATAGGGAGTAACAGAGGCAATGGCGAATAATTATTGTGGAAAATTCATTTTATAAATAAATGTCTTCCAAAAAGGAGAGGATCATGCAGAACTTTCTATGAAAAATAGGTTGAAGAACAATTGTTAAGTGGAGATTCAATTTAGTCTTGCTCACAAGTTCTTAATAATTATCTGCTTGCCTGAAAAAAAAAAAAATTTTTCAGTGAGGTCATAGAATTTTCCACTAGATCGCATTTTGTAAATTCAAATGACTTACAGAAGCTAGGCAGTTAACACAAAGGAGCTAAGTCATGCAGTATAAAGGGCAATAAGGAGCAGTGGGGGCTTGTAGAAAAATGAGTAAGTTTTGATAAGGCAGTTGTTAGCTCCAGTAGATATCTGCCATTCACAAAGATAGAACCAACGTTGTCTGGTTTTACATTTTTTCTAAAAAAGCCTGAAATCTAGACTCTGTGTAATATTTATTTATAAATAAGGGCCAAAAAATACAATTAAAAAAATGTAATTCAAATACAGTAGGTCTTTGGGCTGCCAGTCTTGAGTTCCTACTCCAGACTTTCTAGAGTGATCATTTAAAGAAGATTTTATTGAGAAATAAAAGAGAAGGGATAGACAATAAAATCCTTAAATCAGAAAATGGGGAGAGAGGAAGGGATCTGACCTAATCTACCCAGTGGTTTTCTTCTGCTTTCTAGGATTTGTAGGGATTCTGCTGAGAGCCTGCAGTAAGTGAGAAGGACCTGTTTAGAGCTGTCCCTTCCCAAAGTCCCTTTAACCAGAGCAGTGCCACTTTTAAAAAAATTTAATACAATGATGTGGGCCAGGATATTTTTGAAAACAGCTAATTGGGGCAATCCCCTCATCTGAGAGTTACCAAGTTACTTACCACCATTCCCCTACCAACACCTCCTTCGCCCAGAGTTTGAGATTCCATTACATGTCAGAGTCAGATTACCTCTAATTTTCTGCCTAGAGATTTAGCTTGAGAGCCACAGAGACCTGTCTACTAAAATTAGTGTTTTGCTTTCCATGGTATAGAAGGGGTTTGCCCAGTCAGGAATGATCACTTCTGTTCTCAAGCCATCTAGGTCAGACCACATGTCTAGTTCTTGTCAATCGAGTGAAGCAGAAGTGATGTGTGTCATTTAACTGAAAAGCAAAAAAGCAAATGATCTCCCTCCATGTTCTCTTTGCCTTGTGATGCAGAAGATCTGGCAATGATAGATTCAAGGCAGGAATGCCATCAATTAAAGAAAACTGTGATCTCAGAGTCATTACCTGGAGGAGAAGAGCCCAGTCATCAGCATTCCTGATTTCTGGCTTCACAGGAATACAAAAAAAAAGTAATTTTGATTGGGGCTGATCCTTTTTATACACTTGAATTTCTTTGTCCCAGCATCTAGATTTAACCAAAATAAATCAGCCAATACTGAATTGTTTGAAGTGGTGCTTTATAGGAAACATACACGACTATGTGATTCAAAAGATAAAACATGGACTTCCTGTTGGGAACTTGTTAATAACAATAAACGTCCATTTAGTTAGAGCTATTCTGTAGGAGCAGGAAAATGAAATGACCTGCTGAAGGACATGGAACTGGTCAGGAAAAGCAGGAACTCGGACTCAGATTCTGACAGTTCCACAAAGTTCTCGTAGGCCTACACTAATTTCTTTTGCGGCATCATGAGTTGGTGACTAAGATTTTATTAAAATCCTTACCAGTCCAACATAATAAAATTTAGTATCATTCTGATATGTCAGATATTAAATCTCTTATTTTTTGTATTATAAATTTGAAAAAAAAAAAAAAAGCTTTGACTAATACAAATACCTTGAAGTAAACATTTGAACACAAAGAACTACCTGGTCAATATGTAACATTATGCTGTATATTCCAATATCAGCAATGTTATCTTTCAATAACAATAAAATGTTTTTATGAGCGATTTTCATACATATGAGAAAAGAGATAATAGCAGAATTTTTAGCACAATTTTTTAACAGGACAGAAGATAATGATCACATAAGTTAGCATCAGAAAATTGTCAGACATCAAACCCTAATACAACCCAAAATAAAAAAAAAAGATATATGCTAGTATATATGTTTATGTATATATATATAATACATGCCTATATAGTATACTATATATACTATACTATATATTCATTACTATATATATATAGTAATGAAAATAAAAATTAGAAAAGCAAAGTGATATACACAAAGTGATACACACAAAGAATCATCTTTGATTTTTCTCCAACTTCTACTAACATACACAATCAGCTCACTCTCAAACCAAGAGTGAACATGCAAGAGAGTATAAAGGGGCTTTGGAATCAGACTAAATGAAGTTCAAATCCTCCAGCTTTGTTGCTCTGGGATCTGGCATCAATTTCCCGGCTTCTCTAAACCTCCATTTCCTCATTTCTAAAATAAGGAGTATTTTAATCTAAACACCTATCTGTATTTAAATATAAAGACTAATGTCCACATCCAAGGAAACTAAACCTAGATGTTCAGGTGATGATCATAAACCATGATAATAAAGTTAGGTTACAACTAAACCAGAGCTGCCTGGGACTGGAGCTGAAAGCAAATGAGCCCAAGAAATCCCTTAGGGAGGATTCAAATGTTCTAAAGACGGATTGTGGTGACGGTTGTGCAACTCTGTTAATTTACTAAAATTCATACAACTGTAAATGTGAAAGGGGAGCATTTGTGATTGTAAATTATACCTCAATAAAGCTGTTAAAAAATTAAGCCAGTTGTATGCAAGTATTTCTATGTATGTAGGTGAAAACTGCACCTGCAAAACCCAGAAAACAACAATAGAGTCAACACTTGAGATTTACAGAATGTAGAAAGAACTATTTGAAGCTAATCTACTATTCTCATATGAATTGAAAGGAGGTAGGGTCTCTGACTATGCAAAGAAACAGAGTTATTGTAACAGCGTGACTTTTATTTTGATTCCATCACACATGTTAGCGGCTAAAATATTCCTAGAATAATAGTCACTCATTAACTTTGCTTTGAAAATCCTGAAGGCACAGCTCTCCTGGGAGTAAAACACCATGCTAACCATGAGAGTAAAAAGAATAGCCTTTCTAAGAATAAATCTATACCGGAATACTTTTCCATCTTGAGGTGTTTTAATCCTCTAGACTGAAAATAGTTTGATTAAACAGGCTGCACTGGGATCATGCATTCTGTCTCAGTCCAGGAAAAAACAGCTGTCAGTCACATCTCTGTCCTCCTCCTACAGTCCCCAGAGGACAAGGTAAGCAAGCTGTCTCCAGGATAAGCGCTCCTCCGAGAATAGCCAGCTCGTCATGGCCTGCAGCTGAAAAGCAGCCATTGTGCTCACTCGGTCTATTAGCCCCTTGACTTCCTTCCTTCATGCACAAATAGAAATATAATGCTTAAGTGAATGATTACTACTGTCCCCAAAGAAATTTCAATTAAACACTTGGAATCCCTAGGAATGGTACCTAGGGAGATTCCCCAAAAGAGCTGCAATTTGTTATGTATTATTAAGTCTGGCTTCAGATTGTAAATCTTTTTTTTTTTTTTAATTCTTTTCATGTTAGCTGGGGCTTCCAAAGAACCATCTCCTATATAATTTGAACAATTTTACCTCAAACTCTAAGTGGGACCAGCATAGTGGAGTTATTCCTGAACAATAAACCCCCAGTCTGCTAAAAAGTTTAAAAGGCAGATGGGGAAATTTCCTTGCGTGCTACTAGTTGGGATGAGGTAATCTTTCTTATCTTCTCAAATGTTCTCAAGAGGGCATCAGGAAATATATAGCGAGTTACTGGGATGGATTCTTTCATGGAGCACTGGTGTTTCAATCTGCTATAATCCTACAGCATCATATGCATGGGAGCTGATGACTAGAATCTAGGCCCCAAAAAAGGAATACTTTGTCTAACTGGCTTCTTTGTTTTTCAGCACCTACAACAGTGCTGGGCATGTAGACCAAAGGTTCATCATATATACATGTAAATGGATGGACGGATAGGCGGACGGATGGATTAAAGAAGGATGGAAGGAAGGGCGGACAGATTTGGATAGAAGTCCCTTGACAACTAAGACGTATCTTTCTGTTCCACCTCTGACAAAATTTCATAAAACATTTCTTTGGGCCACATTTACTGTTGTATTATTTTGGAAGAATCTATTTAAGAACGGGATATTTGGTAAAACTCATGTTATGCTATCTTTAATTGATTACTTGTTTTTCTACCATGTTTTGATCAGCTGAATTAAATGATCAGAGCCAATCAGGCTATACTCAGATAAGAAAAAGTTTCTTTTCAAAACAAACAACAACAGCAAAAAAACAAAACAAAACAAGAATTCAATAGGGTCAGTGGATTGCCAAATAATATTCTCTCCTATGTTGAGATTCTATGATTCACCCTCTTTTGGTCTGTCCAAATATAGTTTTTAAAGAAATCAGGAATATTTGCTCCTTTCCAGTACTGGGGCTTATATCAATTTTTAAAAGTAACATCAAAAAAAAGTTTAGAGGTCACTGAAAAACCTTATTTCTAGCAAAGGCAATGTCTGTATGAATCTCTCGCTTCAAGAATTCACTCTTCTACTAAAGAAGCAGTTTCAAACCTTTAGCAAATAATAAAAAAAAAATTGAAACTAAATGTACACAAATTCCTTCATTTTAATTCCAGTTTTCTTTTATCTGCCTATGTTCATGGTCTCCAAACCCAATATAATTGATACATAATTGATAAATGATTGAAGGGGAGTTATTTGACACTATGACTACACTTTAGTCCCCTAACAACAAAGCGTACATGCTGCCTCTAAAGCCCAAATGGAGGTAGGGCCTGGGAGCACTGATTTCTTATGTACTAGTGACACTAGCACCTACCACTCTACAGGCTCTCTGCTCACCTTGCGGAGCTCTGATTGATGCCTGCTTTTGAACGACTAACTCTAAAGCCAAGAGAAACAGCTTCGAGGAATCCAGTCTCTGTGTCTTTTGTGAAATGCTGATCAACAATGTAAAAAGGAAAATGCTGAAGAAAGCTGAAATTCGCTCCTCCCCCTCAAAGGAGACATCATTTCCTGTTCTTCTGTCTCATGGTTTCAGCCACCAGGGGGACAAAGGAGACTTGTGACAGGCTGATTTTGGAAGCTCAAAATGGGCATCATTTACCTACGTCTCCTCTGCAATGCTCCTTTTCTCTCTGGTTGCTCAGGGACTGAGGATTGTTGTTCCAAGAAATTAAAGAACAGGCATGACATCTTAATCCCCTCCAAGTTTCTGCTGTCCCCTGCCTTCCTTGATGTTCTCCCTCATCACCAATCCCAAGAATCAGCAAGAGGGAATAGGAAGGAATGAGAAACTGAGTTACGAGATCCAAAGTTCCTGGCCAATTGCCTGGAAAGGTAAAGACGACACAATCATATTAATTTTTTCTTTAGAAAATCTTTAGGTTCGGGGAGCCTGGGCGCCTGGGTGGCTCAGTGGATTAAGCCGCTGCCTTCGGCTCAGGTCATGATCTCGGGGTCCTGGGATTGAGTCCCGCATCGGGCTCTCTGCTCAGCAGGGAGCCTGCTTCCCTCTCTCTCTCTCTCTGCCTGCCTCTCCGTCTACTTGTGATTTCTCTCTGTCAAATAAATAAATAAAATCTTTAAAAAAAAAAAAGAAAATCTTTAGGTTCATTTTAGTGTCACTCAAAGTGATATATTCTTGGTGAATCATCAAAAGCTGTGTATTTTATTTTCCTTTAAATAAAGGAATAATTCATTAATCATAAGGAATTTCCCCTTGTATATTTGAGTTCCAAGCTGAGATAAATTTCTTTTAAAAATTTCTTGATTCTACCCAGTGAGTCTTATGCAAAAATAGCAAATATAATTCAGATGGGTTATGCCTTCAGCCACCAAAGTGCTATATTTTATATATAAATATATATATGTGTGTGTATGTGTGTGTGTGCGCGTATGATGGTTATGCCCTCAGCCATCAAAGTTCTATACACACACACACACACACACACACACACAAACACACACACACACATATATATATATATATATATATACATAATATTCTTAAAGTAATTACTTTTTTGTTTCTATTCTAGATAGAATCTAGATCCTGGGACACTTGAATTCTAGTTCTAGTTTTGCATCTACCTAAATGGATGAGTTTACATAAGTCATTTTACTTAATATTAAGATGATTCAGTTAAAGAATAGTTTTAAGATTCCTTTCAGGTCTAAAATTAATATATTTATGATGACAGTAATTGTTATGATAAGTATTTTTTGCCTCAATGATACTACAATCCCATGCCCTCTGCAATACGATGTTTCTTACACAGATTTGCTAAAAGGCAAATCATTATAACATAGGGTTTAATAAAAATGAAACCAAAATATAATTATCTTAGACAACTGATTTAATTAACAATGATCTTATTAAGGAACAAATTCATTTTATTAATTCATTTTTAAAAATTCAATAGATTCATTTAGTTATCAATTCTAGTTTGATTTCTGATATCCTCCTCACACCTAGGTAGATTGAAGAAGAAAGTTATGCTCCCTTGAACCACAACAAAAGCACAGCTTTGTTATAGTTAAATCAGTCTGATTCTAGAGGTCCTCGTAGATAAAGGCAAACATCTGGAAACAACATCTAAAATTTATAGAGTGCATAAATGAGAATGAAACAAAATATCGCATTTCCATATTGTGTAGGAGAAACATCAAGCTCTCAAGGGCCAGTCAGTATTAAAGCTAAATTAAAAGAGAGAACGGAAGATATCAAATCATACTTAGATCTTGGTTTCTAATACTACTCTCAAATAAAGAAACAAGGAAACAAACCAAAAAAAACAGTCCCCTGGAAGAAATCGCTGATTCTAAAACTGGAACAGAAACCATACAAGAGTCTGGAGTATCCTGTAACTCTAGAAAGTGAGAAAGTGCTCAAAACAAAATAAAACCCCACAATGATGTGTGTATACTCCATGGACCCAAAAGCCAACTAAAAAGAACTCCCAGGGGCCAAAATGGAACAATATGATCAGCAAAATAAATCAAGTAGTACTAGCTTATAACCCAAAGTATAAAATAAATATCCTGAGACCATGCTGATATCATTGAAAAACTGAATAAATAAATAAATATAAAGAATGACAACTCTTTCATGCAGAATAATTTCCAGTCATTTATGTGGATACTCTGCACTCAATGAAGTGGAATATAACTCCTCAGTCCTCAAGTATAAGTAACTTTCTTCTAAACACTTGGAAGAAATTTGTGTATAGTGATGACTTCTAAAAACACATTACAAAAGGCAGATAAATACAGCAACTTGACAGTGGAGAACTTTGAAAAACACTAACTCAGTAAAATGATGATCAGGGTTAATAATAATAGTGGTAAGTCATGTTGATAGAATGCACTTTGGATATAAGATGATATAAGGATATAAGGCTACCTTTGTAGCCCTCCTCCTAAAAAGATTATCACATTCTGATCAGGAAGAAAAATATCAGACAAATCCCAAATGAGTGACATTCTATAAAACACCTGACCAAAACTCTCCAACACTGCCAAGGTCATCAAAAACAAGAAAGTCTGAGAAACTGTCACACCCAAAGAGAAGCTAAAGAAGATACAATGACTAGATGTGATGTGGTATTTTGCATTGGATCCTGGACCAGAAAAGGGACATGGAGGGGAAAATGGAGAAAATGTGAATTAAACGTAAACTTTAGTTAATAATAATGTATCAGTATTGGTCTATTGATTGTAACAATACCATACTGTTGTAAGATGTTAATAACAGGGAAAATTGGGTGTGGGGTATAGAAGAATTCTCTGTACTGTCTTTGTAATAATTCTGTAAAATAAAATATTTAAAAATTTTTAATTCTTTTAAAATTAAAGTTTATTTAAAAGTTTTCATCCAAATGTGCTCTACAGCTTCATCCCATTCAGAAAAAAAGAAAAACAAAGAAGAGAAGTGACAAGAAAGGGGAAAATTATCAGTATTTAGGGAGATGAAGCTGAGAAACTATCTGGTGAAATATAAATTTTACTTTGTGTCTTTTCTCTCTCTTTCTTTCTTTCTTTCTTTCTTTCTTTCTTTCTTTCTTTCTTTCACCACAGCTAACTTAGCCAAATTATGTCTCATTACTTAGCCTCCAAGCACAACAGCCAATCTTTGGTTAAGAATAAGAGATCTACATGTTATCTTAACAACACATAGACACACGATTACTCCTTCATGAAATTTATAACAGAAGGTTCCTTCAGTCACCTTAAATGAGAAGTACTTCCTCAAAGACCCTGTACTGCCTTCGTATGAATCATTTAACAGCACAGTAGTAACCAGATGACTGAAATGTTCACAGAAAAATTAAGGAACAACAAAAAAGAAACAAAAAAGAATCGGTTGAATCTTTCTTTGCTGAATAGGTAGATGATTCAGTTTAAACACTTCAAATACATACATCTAGTGATATCCTGGCATGGGTGGGGGGGTTAAAAAAATACTTCAGCAGGAGCAAGAGAAGAAAAATAATTTATTCTTAGGACAAGCCCATGACTAACAGTTAAATACTGAGTTAAAATAATAAAACCGTGTGAGGTGAGTTTGCCATGACCTGACCGTGAGGAAACCGCGCACACTTATCACCAATCTGAAGTCAGACCCAGACAGGAAGAGCAGAGACCCAGGAAGCTCACTGACTGTATCTTCAAGGACGGCCTCATACTGAATAAGAATCTGCAGCATGTCAGCAGAGCTGCCTCCATTCTGCAGTCGGAGGGGGAAGTGAGGAGAGATGAGAATTGACAGTTGAGCGAGTTCCCATTTCTACATCCTTCTGACTTGCTTCTGGAATCTTGTTGAAATAATTTAAAAAAAAAAAAGCCTATACAGGCATATTTTAGGATATAAATCTTGACAGTATTTACTAACAATATGGCAGTTTAGAGTGTCCCCCATACAACTGGGGTTCTCTTCCTTCAAGGTATATAGTTAAAACTGTACTTCCTAAACTTCCTTTATAAATAGGCAAAGCCACAGGATATATTGTAGCCAGTGAAATGTCAGCAAGTGTGACATTGCCAATTTCAGCAAGCATCTTTAGTAGGAAAGAGGACATTATTCTCCATGTCTTGTTTTTCCAGCCTCTGCAACCTGCATGTTCCAGGTGGTCAGGTCTTTATCAGCTCTCTGTCTGAGTGAGGACAATGAGAACTGAAGAGCCTATAGTCAACACACAATGGACATACAGTTTGAGCTAGAAATAAACACCTGTTGTTTTAAGTCTCTGAGACTTTCTGTTGTTAAGGCTGATATAGCAAACTTAGTTCTTCAGGGGGAAAAAAAAAAGTAAAACAAAAAACAGTAAAACAAGCAAGCAAACAAACAAACAAACAAAACAAAACAAAAAAACCCTTAGTCCTACAGGAGGGAAAAAGGAGAACAAACAAGAACAAACTTTGTAACGCTCCGTTGTAGCTCACAGAAGAACCACATTGGGCATATATTAGAGATTCAATACTACCTAAAAATGTATTAACCTTTGTAACAATATAGATATCTTAAGTACCAACTGACTTGGTAATCTACTGAGAAAGCATAACATTTCATTTTAGGCTTTAGCATTTTTACAAAAAATTTTCCAGATCCAAGATAATTTTGGAACAGCATTTCAATTCATCCAGTCTTGTTGAACATTATTTGCAAAGTCTTTATTATTTATAAGGGTAAGCAGAAGATTAATCTTACTCTATTTATGATAAAACATCCTAAAATATACTGAGACTGACATTTCAAATTGGTCATATTTTGTTGTGAACCTTTTCTAACTCAACCTTTTATATTCCCAAGGCTAACAGTTAGTCTCCTTCCTCATTGCCACTTTCTGAAGTCACCCCACCACGACGACGAGCAACCCACCTTTCCCTCTGTGACCAGATTATTCTGTAACATTGATTCTTTACACAATGGGCGTCCTCTGCCTTGAAGTTTTCATTGCCCCCATTCCCATATGGATGACGACTACTCACTCTCCAAGACTCACCCACATGTCAACTGCTCTGAAAAATCTTGGCCAAAATCTTTAGCAACAATTATCTCCTCTAGATTCCCAAATCACTTTATGCCTACCTTTATTATAGCACTTATTCTCTTTAATTATAATTTACCTGTTAATGTGTCTGTTCATTTTATTTTTGAATTCTAAGTGAGCTGAAAACATCTCTCGCTGTATTATGTAGTTACAATATACTTGTTGAATGACTGGGTGAAAATGTCAAATTATAAATTGTTTCTGCCTGAAAATGCTGGATACTTAACAAAGGATACTTATGTTCATAATGTTTAATTTTTTTTTCTTAAATCATCAAAGGGAAACAGGTTGTCAGCTTCCTTGCCTTTATTTTTCCTGTCTCTATTCTGTTATAAAGGTATTGTAACACCAGGAAGTTTAGGGTTCCCTTGGTGGTGCAGTAGGTGAAGTGTCTGATTCTTGGTTTTAGCTCAGGTCATGACCGCAGGGCCTTGAGATCAAGCTCCCCATCGGGTTCTGGGCTCAGCATGGAGTCTGCTTCAGATTCTGTCTCCCTGTCTCTCTCTCTGTCCATCCCCCTGCATGCTTTTTCTCTCTCTCTCAAATAAAGGGATAAATCTTGAAAAAAATAACACAGGATGTTTAGGTATACTAGCATTTTAGGTTGCTGGACTATGCTTTGTAATCACTGATTAGAAAGAATATAAGGGGTCTTAGAAGTCTCTACAGTCCTGTCCAAATTTCCCTTTGCAAACTTCTGATGTGATTTATATTCCTTAGGTAATAAAGGAGCTTTCCTCAACTTTCTTCACAGCCAGCTTACTGAACCTCTTCATTCTCCATCTCTACCACTCCTGTGGGCAAGAACAAAAGCAGGGGAAAAAAAAAGCGCCAGAGACCAGAGATGCCTTTTCATGCTCTTAATCAAAGGCTGGGGCTGCCTGAACTTGGCTCACCCTCCAAGCAGCTCTCCCAAGTAGGGATGGTCCAGATCAGCCGGCGACAGTGGCCAGCACAAACAGAGGAACTGCAGATTACCGCACCTGCTCTAGATGCTAGTTCCCCATTCTGACAAAAAAAAAAAAGAGAAACCAAAAGGACTGACATCAGATGAGAGTATGGGGAGACTGTTGTAGGTACAAATACATGTTTACACATGTTCCAGGTTTGGGAGCGGGGAGAAATGGATTGAAAACACCTCAGGGGGCAGGCAGCACTGCCCAGAAGTCAGCATCAGGAAGACAGGGACTTAAAAAAAATGCCATCACTTGTGAACGTCAGGAAGTTACCTCACCTAAGAAGCCTTCATTTCTTCATTTATGAAGGTGAAGGGATCGTGATAGATCCCCAGTAATGCTGAGTTGATTCACTGGGATATACCTGAACACAGGACATGGCACAGAGCTCATACCTCACTCCCACTGAGGCTTATATGTTATTTGGCCCCTGAGAGCAATACACAGGATCCGAGCCCTTGTTGTTAATCACCACTGGCAGGACACTAGCAACTAATAATAGTTTAACTAGTTCGATGTGTTGTAATAATATGGGGGAAGTCGCTGGGATGGAAGTTGAGGCATGGCCGAACCTCTAAGCAGTGATATTATCCTTCACAAACCACTCTTCCGCTTTGGTTCCCTCATCTTTAAAAGGGTTAAAGCAATTGGTTTCATCTGTTGCACAAAGGTTTGAATCTCTGGGATAAACCAGACTTTCTCATGTCGTATGCAGAATGAAGCTGTAGGAGTGAGGGAGGTAGGAGGGAGTGGGCATGCTCATAAAACCGGTGTCACAGAGCAGAAGGTTGCTAGCCAACCAAGTTAAAATAGGCAAGCCCTGCTCACAGTAACCTGAAAGGCTCCAATTTGGCAACACCCATGAGTTGAATTTCTATTCAACAATGGATTTTGTCACCTTTCTCTTCTGTTAAATTTAAAATCTCTAAGCCCCCCACGAATTCTGATTTCAAAAGGCGAGTATGGCTTTGGTGACAATTGCAAAATGCTTGCAAATCAGAGCCTCAATTCATTGTCTTTTTAAGGTACCAGCAGAGCTTGCCACTGCAAATAACATGACTTGCAAGCTGAAGAATACAGGGTAAGGGGAATCGAGACTGTTAAAATGAAAAATACCTACAGCGTGTTAACAGAGAGTTAACAGGTCTGAAAGAAATTATAAGCACAATGGACGAAAGGAATTAAAAAAAGAAGTGAAAAGGGAAAAAAAAAAGGGAGGGAAGGAAAGGAAGGAGAGGCGAATGCACTAGTGAATGGGAATTCCTGGAATAGGAAGTGCATTGCTTGTCTGGCCAAGTTGAAAAAGTGCCACTTAACATCAATTCTGAGAGAAAGGGATGAGGTTCATGCATATGCTACTTAATATTTTTATGCCATTAAATGTATCTGGACATAAATGATTTTATTTTCAAAAGACAAACTTTTAATATTAACATTGAGAAGACATACTATAAAGTTCATCAAGTACCTTTAAGGAATTTTAAGGAAGTTTCACTGTCCATTGAATCTAGATGGTGACCACTGATCTACTTAGGGACAGTTGTTATTTTAAGTTTGGTTAAGATCATGGGGCCAGAACTAGAACTCTTGGGCTAGAATGTAATTCCATTCCTTTGCTTATTTGTTTAATTTCAGTATAGTTAATAGACACTGTAATATTAGTTTTAAATATTTAATAGAACGACTCAATACTTCCATACATTACCCCTTCACCTGTTTCACCAATTCCCTACCTCCACCACTTACCTCCCTCTGGTAACCACCAGTTTGTTCTTTATTGTTAAGAGTCTGTCTTTTTGTTTATTTATTTTTTTTGTTTATTCACTTTGTTTCTTAAATCTGTCATATGAGTGAAATCATATGGTATCTTTCTCTGACTTATTTCAATTACCATTATACCCTGTAGATCCATCCATATTGTTGTAAATGGCAAGATTTCATTCTTTTTTATTGCTGAGTAATACTCCATTATGTGTATACACACACACACACACACACACACACACACTACATCTTCTTCAATCATTCACCTGTAGATGGACACTTGCTTCCATATTTTGGCTATTGAAAATAATGCTGCAATAAACATAAAGGTCTGTATATCTTTTCAAATTAGTGTTTTCATATTCTTTGAGTAAATACCCACTAGTGGAATTACCAGACAATATGGTAATTCTATTTCTAATTCTGAGGAATCTCCATACTGTTTTCCATAGTCAACTCCATTCTTTTCTAACTATATGAACTTTTGCAAGCTACTTACCCTATCTTCAGCCTAGTTTTCTTACGCCAAATGGTGATAATTAAAGTATACTATATTATAGGTTTTAGTGAAGTAATGCATAAAACAATTCATAAAAGCACTTAACATAGTAGGCACATAGTATGTACTCAATAAATATAAGCTGTAATTATTAGCAGGGCTCTAATTCAAATATTTTTAAATGCTATTTATTTTGTTATAAAATATGTATAAACATCAACTCATTAGCTACAGATAAGGCAGACTGTACCACTGACTTAATGACTTTATTATAATTCCATTGAAACTATTTTCTCCAACATTGCTACTTTATAGAGTGAAGCTACAGAAACCACTGGATTATTAAGTCTAGAAGCTGTACCTTCACAAAGATTTTCTAAAGGTCCTTGATTTTTTTAAGAGACCAAGGTTATTCCAGCCTTGTTCTTTAGATTCTTTCTTTTAAGGACATTATCTTCCCCACTATACAGGTGGATCTATATCCTTGACTTTGGGGGCAAGAATATTAAACATTTCCACACAAACACAAACTAGAAAGCAACAGACTCTCACCTCTCTCTCATCTCTCTCTAATCCCCCCCTAGAAGCACTCTACCTACTTCCAGCACTGCCATGCAGCCCGAAAAAACTGTGTCCTATATTTGCTAACCCAAAGACACAGAAAATAAGTGGTGATATTAATAATAACAACAACAGCCACCACTTAATATACACCAGGTGTTTCTTTAATACATTTATGTAAAGGTTACCTCATTAAACAAGCTTATGAGGTGATGTGCCATTACTCCCTCTTTACACACAGGGAAGTTAAGCCTAAGAAGATAAGTGAGTAGTTCTGGGGGTGCCACTGCTCAAAATTGAGGAAACCAGAGCCCTGAAGCCACTAAAATGTTCTCTCTCCCATTTTCTTGGATTTGCCTCAAGAATCCATTAGGAGGTTGCTGCCTGTGTTCTCCTCAAGGATTTTGATAGATTCTAAGAGAAATGAAATCTTGCCATTTGCAACGACGTTCATGGAACTAGAAGGTATTATGCTAAGCAAAATACGTCAATCAGAGAAAGAAAATTTTCATATGATCTCTCTGATATGAGAGAGATCCATAGTCAACTCCTGGGGAGTTGGGGGCTAGGGAGGCAGGGCTGGGGATCATGGGGGCTAGGGAGAGGAAAAAATGAAACAAGATGGGATTGGGAAGGAGACAAACCATAAAAGACGCTTAATCTCAGAAAAAAAACCTGAGGGTTGCCGGGAAAGGTGGGTAGGGATAGGGTGGCTAGGTTATGGACACTGGGGAGGGCATGTGCTATGATGAGTGTTGTGAAATGTGTAAGGCTGATGATTCACAGACCTGTACCCCTGGGGCACATAATACATTATATGTTTAAAAAAAAGAAAAAAAGAATCCATTAGGAATCCAGCTGAGTTTTCCTGTTCCCCAGGAAAGGCTTCCTCCAATTATGTTTCCTCTCTTCATCCATTTTATTTACTGCCTCTATCACTGACACAAGGTTTATTTTATCTTTGTTAATGATCTATTGCTTCTTTTGGAGTTACCACTGCATGCACAATTGTTTCTGGAGTTTAAATTCACATCCATCTCTTCCTCAGCCTCATACTACCTTTGAAACAAACTCCTTATCCGGTTTTACACTTGTGTTTGCACGTCATTCAGAAGATGAGTTGCTTCCTCAGTCTGGGACTCAGCCATAACGCCTATATGCGGGACCTTCTATTCCTGGCTTCCTTGATAAGTGTGTCTCTATAGAATATTATTATTTGACTGCAATATGTAGGACATGAAATATATAAGATAACCAACTGAATCAACAACCCTGAAAGATCATTCGTAAGATGTTCAGTGCTTCCATTTTCACTGCTGAGCTAACGAGTTCTTTTGCGATTCGTATTTATGAACTCAACCCAGCACAGGCAAATAACACACTGCACAGGATATTCTTGAAGGTGACAGGTCACACGAAGCATCCTATGGAATGAACACAAGCTACTCCTGGGGACAAAACTGGGGAAAAGCCAAGCATCCAGTGCCAGAAAAAATGAATTCTCGTCTCTTGACCCCCTCCTCAGCAATACAGAAGCCTCCGGTTCCCTTGCCACAAAGCTGTTCTCTGGGGAACAAAGCCTGTTTCTGTTGAGGCGGGTGCAGCTACCAGCAAAGGAAGCCCTCACCGTGATTCAAGTGCAGTTTAGACGCGCTAGAGGCAAAGGAAGCAATTTTGACAAAGAATAGCAAGAGCTATCTATACAAATGTAGAACAACAACATAAAAAAGCATAAAAGGTATTGATAATTAATTTAAAATACCATAAGGAAACCATAGCTAAAGTGAGGGGGAAAATAGAGCCTCAACAAAGACAAATGAACCGCCGAGGCCATGAAAGCAAATGCCCCAACACTTTGGACTGCAATTGCAACGCCCCAATTTTTTCCTGTAATTATGGTTCTACTTATCCCATCTTAGATTCATAGAAAAACTTGAGTAGATAGGGAATTATTTCATGCTGGGAATACAGAAATAAGTTTGAACAAATTGCCCATTTGTGATTATTTAAATAAAACATCATAATTGGAATATGTTGGTCGATAAAGGCAATTTTTTTCCTTCTTTCTCTTTTGTATAAGAACAATACACTAAATGCTATCTTGATTTTTTTTTTTACTGCATTTCTGTAAATACAGTATTTAATGCCAGGTGCCCCCTCAATTTTACATTGTGATAGGCTACATAAAAGGAGGAGTAAATGCACTCCATGTTGTTTTCCACACCACTTGAGTTCCAACAAGTCATTAAGAACATTCTCTGCTTGGGTATTGTCTTCTATGATAATTATATGTAGCTTGACTCAGTGGTGCTCACATTTAAAGGGTCTCACTTTTACCACATTTATTTCAACCACGGTTCCCTTGCTGGTTACACTTACATCCACTGTTTTCAGAGATGCTTAAAAAACACATCTTTCAAAGGGAAGAGGTTCTCCTTCTCTTTTACCCAAAACAAAATACACTCTCTTTTCTTCCCAACAAAGAAAAAGATAATTTTTGGTTATCTGGTAAGGACAGAACTTTCTGTATTGAAACGAATCTTTCTCGGGTGTGGCTGTGGAGGTGTAGACCTCCCATGTCATCACTCCTACAGCAGGGAGCGGTCTTATTGGTCTTATATCTTTATGCTATTTTTTTCATAATATCCTTCAATATATAATAAATGCAGAGTATGACTTAAATGCTTATTGTGAGCAAAGCTTGGGTGTACACATTGAAGAAGATGAAGAAGAATGCAATCTAATCCCTGCCCTCAAAATTATGTGGAGACATAGGTAAAAACATATGAACGCCAAATTTAAAGTGCCAGAAAGACGCTGTGGACCTTAAAGCTGCAGGAATGATGAAGAAACAGCAATTACGGTGGATAGTAGAATTGTGAACTGCTGCTGACCCCTTGTTCTCACACTTAGGAGCATGAAAAAAATTAAACCATAGAAGTCAGCTATTATTTTGTCTTGGACCTTGTTGGTCTTGGTGACTGGATGTACTACATGCCCACGATGCCCCACCTCTGTTTGAATCTCTCTTATGACAGTGAAATCACTCAGTCACAGCTCCACCTCTCCACATTTGGAGAATTCTTCCCTGCATGGAATTGGAACTATATGAGTATTCTTCTTCTACCCCAGGAGCCACATAGATTATGCCCATGTAATCAAGAGAATGAGATCTGCAGTCAGAGAGACTGGGTTAAATGCAGATCTTGAAGATAACTCTCTGGTGTTTTCTTTCCATGATGTTCTTTTATACCATCAGGTAACAATGTTTAGAGAGGTGACATGCTCCAGATCACATCTCTGGTTAATGATAGAAATAGAGTGAGAACTGAGATATCCTAAAAATCCAGTGACTTTGGGGTGCTTGGTTGGCTGAGTCTTAAGCATCTGCCTTCTGCTCAGGTCATGATCTCAGGATCCCAGGATCAGGCCCCCATATTGGGTATCCTGCTCAGTGGGGAGCCTGCTTCTTCCTCTCTCTCTGTGATCTCTCTTGCTCTCACTCTCTCTCAAATAAATAAATAAATAAAATCCTAAAAAAAAATTCAGTGACTTTGCCATTATGAAACAATTTAGGAAAATTCCAAGTGTTTTAACCAGGAAAATAACATGTTTTGTTTTGTTTTGTTTTCTATGATAAGTGGTATCACGGGATTTAAGGTAGATTTTCATATTCCAAATAACTAACTGACACAAATGCTCTGTGAGAAATAGGGGTAGGAAAAATGAAACAAATTGTCTTAGCGAGGAAGAAGCTCATTAAAACCAACCGTGATCACTACTCTCAATAAGAACCCATGATTTCCATCCTCCAGACTGCTTTTTCTTCTCCCCATTTCCATTTTGAAAACTGAAGTTTTCACATTTGACATATACCACATAGCTTGATTAGTTCAGTAATTTCCTGATAGATTTTTCCCAATTCCGAAGTCTACCCACTTCTACTTCCTCCTTCCCACCATTCCTCAAAATATTAACATAAAACACAGGACAGAATGTGCCACCTCCCTTCTCTTGAACCCCAAATATCTATAGGACCACGTCTAAGCCTTTTGACAAGCCATTTAAGATTCTTTAAGGAGTCCCAAATCTGCTTATCCATATCCTTATGCTGAGAGAGACTGTTAATTGCACAAAGTCCATAAACTCATATTCCTGGTATTTCAAGTGGTCACTAAACTTTAGCTGTGATAAAATTTATCCTGAATGACAATAACTCTTTCTGCAACTACTGTCATTTGTTTATTCACTCAACCAACAGATGCTGATCATAATTAGAGACAACAAGGATATGGTGATAAAAAAAAAAAAACAACCAACAACAACAAAAAAACAAGAGACACAGTTCTTAATGAATTTCTCTTTTAGCAGAGAAACAAGCAAAAAAAAAAAAAAAAACAAACCTAAAAAATAAGTAAAATATACACCTTGTTAGATACTGAGAAATACTAAGAAGAAAAAGAGAGAAAAGATATAGTATATTGGAAAGAAGAGTTTGAACATGTAGGTAGACAACTAGGGGAGATCTCAGTGCAAAGGTGGTATCTGAGTCAAGAGCCAGAGAAGGTGAAAGACTGCTTCAGGTGTTTACCTATGGAATTGCATCTTGAAGGGAGAGCAAAGGCAAATGAATAGCAGGAGGTGGAAGCACTGCTGTGTTTTGAAATCCTGGAGACAAAGACTGAAAGGGGAGGACAGTAGTAGGAAATTGATTCAGGGACTCACATGCAGGAAGAACATCTAAGAGCTTGTAAATAATACTTAGGATTTTACATATTTTATAGAATGATATGGAAGACTACTGGAAGGCTTTTAACAGGGGAATAAGACTGATTTTTTTAAAAAAGATTTTACTGATCTATTTTACAGAGAGAGAGAGAGAGCACGCACAAGTAGGCAGAGAGGCAGGCAGAGGGAGAGGGAGAGAAGCAGGCTCCCCACCGAGCAGGGAGCCCGATGTGGGGCTCAATCTCAGAACCCTGGCATCATGACTCCAGCTGAAGGCAGATGCTTAATCGACTGAGCCACCCAGGTGCTCCTGATTTTTTTTTTTTTTTAGACCATATTTACACTTGATGCTGAGATGAGGATAATTCCAGTTTTTAGCTTGAACATTAGAAGAATGAAAATATAACATCCACTACATCCAATGACTGCATCTATAAAAACCTGGGATACATCCATTTTTATCCATCTACACTCTCACTAGCTTAGACTAAACCACCATCATTTTTTATCTAATTTAAAACAGTATCATCATAAATTGTTTTCCATCATTAGCTCTTGTCCCCACTTAATCAATTCATTTTTCAGAAATTAGGATGAACAGTTAAATGTATGAGGTCCTGCAAAGGCTAACCTATTGATTTAGAATATAACTTAACTCTTCATAGCCTGAAATACCTTGCTCTGTTTCATCAAGTTCTCCCTCTCTAGTATCATCTCTCTGGCATTACGACATATTCATGAATTCTTCCTCATCTTTAGACCTTCACACAGTTGTCCCCCTACATAGAGGCAACGCTTCCCCCAGCCTTTTGAAATGATAATGCCTTCACTTCCTTCTCATTTCAGATGGTTCCTCAGGGAGGCTTTTTTCTGAACATGCTATTTAAAGTCCATCACTCTCTATTCTTTTATTATACAACACCATTCATTCATTGATTTAACTGATATTTATTAAGTGCCTATGTACCAGATCCTATCCTAAGTACTGTTCTTTTCTCATTGCATTTATTCTCCTTTGTGACTATATTTCATACAGTCCTAACTGGACCCCAAATTCCTTAAGTGTAAGAGCTGTATGTTTTGTTCACTAATGTATTTTTTTCTGATATGTGACAGGTAATCAAAAAATATTTGTAGAATGTGTGAAAAATGATATTGAGAATTTGTTTTCTCCTGTAGAATTCTACAGTAGAAATTATTTTATTAAAATTTCATATCACAGGTAATTATCAATAGCTCTTTCTTCAATAGCATGCACTTAATCAGAGACAGAAACTATTACTTTATCTCAACTATATCTTTCAAAAAGCCTAGCTTAGTAGTTTCATAAGTATAAATACTTCTTGAATTGAAATGATGACTGGATAGAACTTTAAGGCTTCCCAGTATCTCAGCTGAATGTGTCTTGGTAGACTCGACTTTATTCTATTTTAAGAGGATATGTATAAAATTACTGAGATTCTTGATCAGTTCCAGAAGTATAACAACAAAGTAGATGCACTTTCCATGCTTCAAATCTAAGGGCTTCCCATTAGAATTACAGAACCTCCAGAAACCTACAGAATATGTCCTGCTTTCTTCACCAAATTCATTTTGTGGCACAATTTTCCTCCCTCATTCATGAAGGTCCAGCTACATTGGCTTTTCTCTAATCCCGAACTGAATACCTTCCTTCCTCAAGGTTGGTACATGGACCATTCCCTACCCAGAATGCTCTTCAGCTCGATCTCCACCACACAGGCTTCTGTTCCTTCTCCTCCAGGTTCCAGTTCAAATGTCACCATTTTAGAGAGCTCTTTGCAGAAAGCTTTGTGTAAAGAGTCCTTTCCTTAGTCCTTCCCAAAGTGCTCTATAAGATTTCTATTTCTTTTTTTTTTCCCTTAGCAACACTAACTTAAATTATCTTATTTATTTATTTATTTATAAATCCATGGTTGATGTTCCCACCATAGCATATAAATTCAATGCAGCACAAATCTTGCTTTGTTCACTTAAGATCTTCTGTGCCTAGAACAATGTCTGGCACACAGTTGAATGGGCATAACAAATACTTTCGGAATGAATGGATTAATGCAGACACAATTAAAATACTCCACTAGTAGTATTATAATTAGTTAGCCAATGTACAACTCTTGTGTATAAGCAAAAATCTACAGGATAGAATTAGAACAGAAAAGTAGAACAATTCTCAATTCTAACCTGCAGTCATATAAGTTCCCTTGTATGGGATGTTATTCAAAGAAGATAGAAGGTCTTCTGGGGTAATAAAGGGTGATGGACTCTAGTAATGGGTACTTAATCACTAGATTTGCAGAATTGGGCTTTTCTTCTCTGTGGGTCCCTAGGAACTAGTACATTTCCTGGCTCAAAGGAAATTTACAATTGATGCTTATTAAATTGATCTGAAATTAGAACAAAAACCTGCAATAGGTGGGGCGGAGAGTGCCTGGGTGGCTCAGCTGGTTAAGCAACTGCCTTCAGCTCAGGTCATGATTCTGGAACACCAGGGGTCCCACATCAGGCTTCCAGCTCTGCAGCGAGTCTGCTTCTCCCTCTGACCTTCTCCCCTCTCATGTTCTCACTCTTTCTTTCTCAAATAATAAAATCTTAAAAAAAAAAAAAAGAACCTGGGGCACCTAGGTGGCTCAGTGGGTTAAGCCGCTGCCTTCGGCTCAGGTCATGATCTCAGGGTCCTGGGATCGAGTCCCGCATGGGGCTCTCTGCTCAGCAGGGAGCCTGCTTCACTCTCTCTCTCTCTGCCTGCCTCTCCGTCTACTTGTGGTTTCTCTCTGTCAAATAAATAAATAAATAAATAATCTTAAAAAAAAAAAAAAAAAAGAACCTGCAGTAGGACATTTGCTGCTGTAAACTCCAACATCACTCAAACTATATTTAAACCATGTTTACTTATTTATAAGTATCATTTAAATAGATGAATATAAATTCTTGTCAGCTAATTTCCAGTGATTTACTGAAATGCTCTATTTAAAAATGTCAAGTGGCCATTAGCAATAAACCTCCAAGAATTTATCTGCCATAATATTCCTACTTAAACATTGTCATTGCGTTATTTCATTTTATTGGTTTATTTTTAAAATCTTTCTGAAATTGTTGAAAGTTTCTAATAGCGATTCATTCTCAATTTAAGGTGATTAAAATACATAGAGCAGAAATGGGAGGGAAACCTCTACAGTTACTAAACATCACTATACCTAATGGCCAGCAGAGGCTGCTAGAGCCAGGCGTGCACTTGAATAATGGTTGAGAGGAGCAGTTTTTGAAATTTGACATTTTAAGCCAAATTAGGTCAAATTCAGTCCATCTCAACCCTTCTGGAGAGCTAGAGAGAAGTTATTTGGCATCTTACTAAGTTGATTCTGTTTCCTTTATCTGATAACCTACTTCAATCATCTTTCTTAAGATCAGTTTACCTTGTCATACCTATATGATTAACATCTTAAGGTATTACAAATAAAATTACAAACTAACATATTTATTTCTATTTCATATTTATTTATAGAATATTTTCTTTGGTTCTAACCAAACACAGTCTAATAACCAAACAGTCTAATAACTGTTAATTCTATTTCTGTCTTTCTGTATGCGGCAGATAGAGAAGGATGAAATCCTGTACACTCCCTTATCTGCAGTTCAGAGTTTTATGATCAAATTACACTTCTCCTTGGAGAATCTCAAGTCCGTGATTACTAGTTCAAAATGTACACATTACAATATTTAGGGAAAAAAATAGCTATCCTTCTTTAAACGGAGACTTAATTGGCAAAGAAGAATCACTTGTTTCTCAGGAGTACAAATTTTGAAAAAGGAAGCAATCCCACAGGTCTGGCTGCACTGCTGTGCGTCAGTGCTAAATACCAACTGGGGTGTGCTCCTCTCCTAGAGCGCACACACCTGTATCATTCACAACTAAGGATGGCCTCATATAATGGCCTAACATGGACTGAGGGCCTACCATGGGCCCGCCACTCTATTTAGTACTCCCATAATCTATCTCTATCTCCACAATAATACTTCAAGGTAAATATTGTCTTCATTTCACCATGAAAAAAAACCTAGCGCTTATAGCTGGGTGACTGACTAACTTACTTGAGGTCACTAATAGGATCACAGCTAAGAAGAATTCAAACTCAGATCTTTCTGACCATTATACCAAAGGTTCTCTAATTTGGTCTTGTATCAGAATAGTCATATGGGCCTGTCAAGACACAAAACACTGGGCCCCATCTCCACAGTTTCTGATCTGTTGATCTTCAGCGGGGCCTGATGATTTGCATTTCTCTCAAGTTCAGAGGTATTGTCACTGGTGGTCCCAGACCACACTTGGAGAACCACTGCCTTATGTCCTATTATGCTCTTGATTAAAATGTAAATCCTGGTAGTAAGACCAAGTGAGTACTGGTCTTACTCCAGGAGTTTTATATATATACTTCCATGACACTTCAGATACATCAATATAACATGTATCAAAATATTTACAGGTATTACCTCTGGAATTTCAGGGAATTCTAGCTTTTGTCATACCCTTCTAAATTATTTGACTTAAAAATTGAGCACAAATAATTTTTATTATCAGCAAATAGAAAGCTGATCACATTTAGGAAAAAATAAAACAATCAAAGAAAAACTCAGAAGAGTGACATTTACAGAGATGTCAGCATCTCAGCACTAGGGAGGAGAATATACATACAAACAGACACACATGTTATATACAGATATATGCAACAATGTGCATATGTACACATGTGTACACACGCACGCACACACACACACACACGCTTACCTACAAAAAAAAAAAAAGCTCATTTTTCAGCCCATCCTGCTTACCCCACTTAGTTGTCCCCAGTAAATTCACTATTTCAAATCTTCCTTTCTTTATCTGTACATTCAGAAGATTGGGTTAGAATCATACATCTCATAAAGGACTTTTAAAAGACTATAGAGTCTCAAAAGTTCAGTCCAGCTCTATACACTATACTGATGTAAATCCTCCTCTCAGGATTTGAAGGAGAAAAAGGCCAAGTATCAGGCACTTTCCTATGTGAGGGTCATTTAGATGAGACCAGAACAAACTGAATGGTGTTCAACAAGGTGCTTAAAGTTGTGGGGTCACTTGGTCAAAATGCCCCCACTACAGTTTTGCATTTTTAAATGATATCATATTACATAATGATAACACATGACCATTTCCATTCTGCAAATTATGCTAGCTAAAGGAAATACCCTGGTATTTATGAGATGCTTAGTGCATCTCTCATCATGGCCTTATGGCCCAAATCAAAGTGATCGGAGCTATTAAAATGATTTCCCTATTTGGCTGAATTTTAAAGACTATAGTTTTGAAGTCAGTGGCAGATGACCTACTAATGGTATTTAATGGTTCTCTCAACAAATTGCGAAGTACCTTGAATGACCCCACTAGTTAAGTACATAAAAGGAAAATTCCAGCTAGAACCATCCAATCCTTCATCCCATCCTGTTTTTCTTTTGGACAAGAGTGCTTTATTTTCTACCTTCAAGGAGTAGGGAGAATAACAAAGCAAGTGAAAAGGGAATTAATAGTTCTTGAGAACTGGCCTAAACATTTGATATGAACCATGGTATTTGATCTTCACAACGCTACAGAAGAAGAAAATTTTAATCTTCATTTTGCAAATGAGGAAAAGGTAAAGAGAATTTGCATAACATAACTGAGGTCACTTAGGGAGTAAGGCAGTGAAATTTGAATGTGATCTCTCTGTTTCTAGAGCCCAAGTGTTTTCATGATATTTCCCAGAAAGAGAAAAATGCTGACATTATCTCTCCATGGTGTAGGTGGCTAAAAGGAACAGGAGGAGATCAGGAGTCCGCTGGCTGAGGCTGAGATATAACACACGGTGGGTCGTTTAGAGATGCTCTTTGGTGTGTGTGTGTGTTTATTTGTTTTTCACAAATGTGTTTCAGCACTTGAATGAATGAGCATCAGAGACAAGTAAATCAAAGAGAGTCAAGAAGACACAAAAGCAAAGGCAAGAGATTCAATGTCCAGGCTGACTTTAAGGGGAAATAAACTGATAAATGCCACCTGGAATAGAAATACGAGGAAAGCATAACACAAAGAAGGCTTGGATAACAGAATAATTTGGCCATCCCAGCCTTAGCTGCCTTTATTCCCTTCTACCTTAGCTAACAACCTAATCATTGGCCTAGAAACAAGGAGCAAGCAGTTGGCAGAGGAACCAAAGTCAAGGAAAGTTAGAGCAAATTCCTGGCAAAGAATCTTCTCACCCCGGGAGCTGTGATAAATCCTGCAAGGCTCATGTCGGCAGAAGGGGAGGAAAAGTCCCCACTCCACGTAACATTAACTTCAGTATAACTTTTGGGTGATTCCTGCCTGTCAGCCTCCAGATAGAAAACAGGGAAGAGCAGGCTGGAGAGAGAGAAGCTTTGAGAATGACATCCATTTCCTTTTTCATGCTGGTGCGAATACCCCCAAAATGCCCTATTATTTTTTCTTTGCCCGTTTTGATACATTGGCCAAATAAATGAGTTTGCATTTTGCTCTGGGTTGTATTTTTTTCTTTTTGAGAATATGGATCACAGGTAGAATTGTCATATAACCTCTAGTAAAGAGCATCAATTTTTTAAAATAAAAGTCTTTTGACTTACATAGCAACTTGAAAATAGAGAATTTATTTCAGGGGCCCTAAATAATGAGAAAAGAGAAGTTATTTATCCTAAGCAAGTGAGTTAAAAGAGCAAAACAGGGAATCAGCATTGCAGATGTGTTCCAGATGTCTTTTTGTCATTATGGGATGATGTCCCTCTAAAAGTAAAAGGGATACTTGAAAATGAAGGTTTCAATCACCCCAAAAAGAAGCTGTTCTGATAGGGCTATACCCTAAATGATCAGGTTCTGTGTCTACCAAAAGATACAGCAAGAACTGTGATGTGCTTTAAGACAGGGTTCATCTGCATATTTAAGAATCTATTTATTCAAATGGGTTTTTTTCCCTGAATGAGGCCCATTTCCTTTTTGAGCCCTAACTATATATTGGTGGGTTGATTTCTTGTACTGCATAGAACAGTTTTAATGCATCTATTTATTTTCATACATATATTATTTCCAATAGACCATAAGCCTATCCACTCAACACATATTTTAGTGAGAATCATGTATGTGCCAAAAGACAAACATGATTTAGACCAAAGACTTGTATCTTATTTGATTTATTTGTCTTCATGTAATAAAAAGAAAATAACGGCAGTACTTAATTCATAGGGCTTCTGTTTGAATCAAATTAAGATTATATAATCAAACTTCTTAGCCTATGGCCTGAAGTATCACAAGTGTTCAACAGATATTAACTATTATTATCACTAGCAGAGCGCCAGGCATACACCAGGGGTTTAATAGCTATTTGCAGAATGAATGGTTAAAGACTGGTTGCATATAGTATTTACCATGGTAGTGACCTTGCTCTTTACAACTGGTTATATGGCACTAAATGATCCCTTGGTTCAGCCGTTTAATAGGTTTGGGGCAGGTTTGCATACAAAGTGAGGTAGACACTGAAGTCATGCTATTTTAAAGTACTTTAAAAATCCAGTTAATTTTTAGGTTGGTATTTATGAGAACAGTGTGTAATAGCACAAATCTCACCAGACTGGAGAAAACTTGCACCTGACAGGATCTTTTCCTCCAAACAGATGCAGGACACTGCAAAAGTCACTTCCTGGGCTTACCTGAATTTTTATTTTTTGACTGTGAAATGAGGAGGGTTAGACTAACACTTGATGTTTCCTTCTAGCATAAACTGCCTGTAATTCTGAATCATTTTCATAGTGAGATTCTGTAAGGCCTTTACAAAATGCAGATGGGAAAGTCAAATCTGCTTTTGGTTTTCCCTCCGTAGCTTTCCTAGGCTGTATGGGTAAATGTAATTAACATAATTACATTTATGTAATGATCAATAATGATCATTGCTAACATGGTCTGCGGACTTCTAAATGCCAGGCAGCAAGTTAAGTGCCTTTCCATGTATTTTTTCATTAAACACTAACAACAAGGCAATATAAAGTACAGATGCTCCCTGACTTCCAATGGCTTGACTTAACATTTTTCTACTTTTTGACGGTGAGAAAGCATTCAATAGGAACCATACTTCAAATTTTGAATTTTGATCTTCTCCCAAGCTAGTGAACAATATTCCCACATGAGGCTGGGCAGCAGGCACAGCTGCGGCCCTCAGTCAGCCACATGATCACAGAGGTCAATGACCAATACACTTCCAACCCTTCTGCACCCAGACAGCCATTCTGGTTTTCACATTCATTACCACGTTCAATAAATTAAAATGAGTTAGTCAACACACTAACATAAGATATGATTTGTGTGAGATGATCATGTCCACCTGTGGGCTAATGCAAATATTCTGAGCATATTCTGAGTGTGAGGTAGACTAAATATGATGTTCAGTAGCTTACGTGTATTAAATGCATTTTCAACTTAGTGATATTTTCAACTTAATATGGGTTTATCAGGACGTAACCCCATGGTAAGTCAAGGGAGATCTATATTATTAATATCCCTATTAAAAAAACAAAAATAAACTGAAACTTAGAGAAATTTACTAACTTGCCTATAGTCTTACAGCTAAAAAGCAAATCTAGGATACCTGATCTCATAGTAAATACACTTAACTACAGAGTATTTTACAACAGTGAAGCCAAAGTTCTGCCTGGCCCACAAAAATACTCTTGGTCTTAATCTCCTTTTGGTTCTTAATGAAGTAAATCATCACTCTAAATTCACCAACTGTATACAGATTGATAAATAAGTATCTTTAAATTTTTGAACTTGTCTGGATGTGGTTTGCTTGTATGTATGAGTGTACATATGAGTCCCCCACTGCAGACAGCTGCAGTGTGTGTACTGACATTCCAATTTCCCGTAAGGAAAGCCTTAATGGACACGATGCCTTTGTAATACATAGCTAATAATTCTACAGAGAAACTACTTTTTTTATTCATTCTCCAGTTGCTTCTCTCTTCCTCAACTGAATGGAAGACAACTCTAGGCTGACAGTCTCAAAAATGTAATTTACAATTTAAAAAAAAAATTTACTTTCTAAATAAGTCTCACAGGTACAGGTCCCCCTTGTTAGGTTTGAGTCACAAAGCAGTTGATAAGTTGGGGACACTCAGGAGAACATGGGATATCACAAACAGGGACCTAATTCTCTCAGCTGGCTGGTGAGGCTGTGTGGGGAAAGAAGGTAAGTGTTTCTTGAGAGGAGAAGCCTCTACACGTGATTTCTAAATAGAAGTCTTTTTGGCTCAGCTGCCTTCGGAAAAGTAGTTAGGCCCTACTTTTACAATACGTCAGCAGAGGCCTTAAAGTTAATTACAGCCTTATATTTACTCTGACTCTATTATACAGATGAAAAGAAGATGGTTTAATCACTGAGGTGGTTTTAATGCGCACTTATCTCATTTTATTCATGCTGTGGGAAAAACACACATACACGTCCGTATTTAAGAAAGGAAAATAATGAACTACTTCATCTATTCTTCAATTCCATGACATACATTAAGTGAACCCATGTTATTAGAGTCACCTAACGTATACAGTAAAGCATTTTTTTTTTAATTTCTCTAACATGTAATACATTTAAGACTCCTCCATCCTGAAATGGTTAATTTCAAACTTTCCCAAGGTAGTCTCCTCTGAGCCCCATTACCAACATATGATTGTCACCGCAACATGGCTTTCCTGACACATTGGTGTTAAAAGGCAGTGACAGAGCCAACAGGAGAGAACCGGAGCCATTTATATATACTGTAGAACTACACTGACAATCCAAAGGAACACGCCATCTGCATTCTGTGTTGCTGCAACCTACTGAACTGTGGGTTTGCGATTTCAGAATTCAGAATGTCATGCCCGGCTCCACTTTAGGGAGCTCCCACAGCTGTTACTTTTGCTTCCCTGCCTTCAGAATTCTGATGCTGAAGTTAATATGTGAGGACATTCTTGTGTAGTGATGGAGACATGGCAGTAGGGCATGCTAGAGTACCATATATTTTTATGTATTTATTTATTCAAGCTGTGTGGCCTTTTTTCCCCCTTTCCCTTTGCAACTTATCAGCCTGAGCCCTCAGACGCTCACACCCACACAATGATCTCAGCAGGCAAGAAGGAAAAGCAAAAGCAAATGCACTTTAGGAAAGAACAGGAAACCGACGCTGAAATGGCCATTACTGGGCATTTCAATTTTACCTGTGGTTTCAGCTTCTGCTCAAAGTGCATGCAATGAATGTGGCCTGATTACCTTAATTCAGTGATATTGGCAATAATCACAATGACAGGCAGTGCCTAAGAGATTGCCCTTGACAGCAGAGTCACAGAAACGGAGGTATGGAGAATTTCTGTTCAGCACAACACACAAAAGGAATAATGGACAGACGCTCAGGGATCCATTTCCTGGTAGAAGGGTAGATGGTGAAAGAGCTGAATTCACTTTGTGATTAATAGTAGGGTTGATGAGTTGATATTTCACTGGTCTCTTCCAGCGTTTTCACTCTCCATACTACAGGAGGATAAAAGAAGAGCTGAGGCATAGAATGACCACAGAGACAGTTTACTGCTGATGTAGCCTCATAGGAAAAAGAAAGTTAAAAAATGAGTGAGAATCAAATACAAAAATAAAATCAACTGATTTTAAAGGCAAAATACCATGAGCCTACAGAAAGGATCCTTTCTGGTTATATTATGGACTGCTAAGGGGAAGGAGATTTTCTGCCATCCATGACCATGCTGTTTAAGTTAGGGAAGTCCACCCAAGCTGCCTCCAGGCTGAGCATGGAGCCGGAAGCGGGGCTTCGTATGGGGCTCTATCTCAACATGAGATTAGACCTGAGCCAAAACCAAGAGTCAGATGCTTAACTGACTACGCTACCCAGGCGCCCCTGCATTTGTATTTGTCTGTTCAATATCCCTGCCAACAGAGCACCATGAGTACCTTCATTTGAACTAAGCTTAATCACAATTTTGTGAATATCTCAAAAATATGTTAACGAAAAATTATGGCATCATATGCAGGTCACCCTACATATTACCACTTGTCAAACAATAGGACATAGAAAGCCAAATTAATGGAGAAAAATGGTCATGTTTTCTAATTACCTGTGAAAATCTTGGGGCAGATTGACTAAAAATAAGTTAACAACCATATGGTACCATCTTACTTATTAATTTTGCAAAAGTTGTAAAATCGGGATGCCATCTAATGCTGTCCAGCTTGTATTTGAATTACAACTGGAGCTAAATTGTGGATAGTAGTGTAAAATGATAAAAGCCACTTGATGAGAGGCACAAAAGTGTTCATTCTCTTTCACCCACTAATCCTATTTCTAGAAACTTATTCTAAATGTGTATATACTTGTTTAGTGCATCTTATTTATTTTAGCAAAAAATAGCAGTGATCTAATTAGTTACCATGCATGGAACAGTTAAGTAAAATTTCATATATTAATCCAAGGTGTGGTATTTGGTGATTAAAAAAGGAAATCACTGAGGGTATATAAGTCTGAAGGATAATTGAAGAATAAAAGGATGCAAAAATATAACTATTCCATGCTAAAATGTATCCAGACGGATGAGACAAGAGTTAAATGAAATGAAAAAATAAAAACTAAATTTGTTTTGAATGGGTATTGTATAAATGTCTATATCATTAATATATATTAATATTACACAGGTCCTATGCATATAATAACTTATGTACTAAAATAATTTCATGTATTACAGTATTATTATTGTTCTAATATTATTTCTACAATTAAAAATATAATTTTAATGTTTGAGGCATGCAAATTATCGACCAAGCCCAGGAAATTTTATTAGATGGTGATGTCCCACTTTTTGTTAAGTGTGTCATGTCATCTTTAAGATGATATCTATCTCATCTTATGTAAAGATTTCAGGGCTCCTAACTATATTAAATCACATATTAAACATATTTTCTTATTTCTCCAAATTCAAGATTTTAATTCTCTTTAATGCCCTATTTTAATTGGAATGTTGCTAAATCCGTTGACAGTCTTACCAACCATTTTAACAGCCTTTTAATTTGTCGTCTAGAAAATTATAACTCTTCATTAACTTTGGGAGACACAGCATTGCAGTTGTGATATATCATTCCTCATTTTATTAACAATCTACTTAATGAAATTCAGGCTTCGAGCAGATGATTGTGATAATGTAAGCACTTGCCCTGGATTTTTTTTTCTTTAACAAAATCAAGAATTTACTGATAAGCATAATAGGAGAACAAACATCCAATTCCTCAGGAGTGCAAGAAGTAAAAACTTAAAGAAAGAGATTTTTGAGTCCTCATATACATATAATTAATATCCATATAATTTTTTTCTGAAATGCTCAATGTCTTTACAATGCCATTTGCCACTCTTAAGGTAATACTGAAAGCCTATGTCAGTCCCTCAGTATTTATAAACATAACCCACTTGGGTCAAAAATGGGGGATGACATAATCTGATAGAGGATCTTGGTGGTATGAAAATGACAATCAGGACAGGAAATGGGTAGAGAAGAAAGACACTCCCTTCAGGGTAAGTCTAGAGGTTCTTAACTACAAATGGCATTCACTTATAATTGCATATTTAATACATTTGTAGTTCTCCCTGAGCAGATTTCACAAACTATGGTATTAGTAATGTGAAATTAAATGTGACTGGACATCTTCAAAGATCTAGCAAGTAAACAGAAGAGCAGGGACTGAGTTCACACAGAAGCAGAGATAGAGTGATCTGAGATGGATCTTAAAGATCATTCATGCCTCCCTTGGCCTCATTTTAAGAAAAAACTGAGGCTTTAAGAGGATAAGTGACATGTCAAGGTGACAAAGTAAATTAGCGTCAGAGTCCAAGTTCAGGTCAAGACTTCAGGAGGACAGTGCTGTCCTCCTGCCAGGGTCCTGTCTGGCAGCGTAGATGCTCGCTGCCCAGCTGCAAAACCATCCAAGAATGTCACACTTTATCTTGTATCACCTTGGCAGTGTCACCCAAAACTAGAGATGGTTATGAAAGATAGCTTCTGAGAGAAAAAACATCTCACGCAACATTTTTTTTTTCTTTTGTTCAGGTTTATGTAGCAAACGTTGTAACACACTGAGATTAATTTTCACATAAGACCTATTTTTCCCACGGGAATCAGACATCATTTCATTTTTTGTTCCTTTCTCATATCATGACACTGCCCTCCCTGGGGATGATTTGTTGTATAGGTGGAAAGCTGCCCACAGACACATTCAAAATGAGAAAGAAAAATCCAGCAAGTCTTGCCTTTGTCTCTTGACTCCATCCTTCTGCTCTGGGCATTTGTGTGTTTTGGACTGAGATGCAGGAGTTTCTTTTGACATAAGTCTAAGCAATACTTTACAGCTGGGGTAAATGGAGACTAATAGTAGACCAGATTACTATATGGCCTACGGTATTTATTGTTCCTTATTCTAATGGTCATTTGATTAAAATATACCACAATTAGACCCAATCAAATCACTGACCTCTCTGCACAAACTCTTTAATTTAACACATATTTAGTATATATGATTTTTGTCTATGATCATGAATAGAAATATATAAATATGTAAATTTATTTATGTACTTACAAATACATAAATTTTAATGTGTTTAATATGCGATATGTTCTATGGGATTTATCAAGCATGCATATATATGTATAGTTTTGCACTTTATGTATGTATATAACTTTATATATATGCGTGGTCGATTGAAAAAATTAAAAGTATACTCATGTTACAATTCCCAATGCTGTAGGATTTGGTAATTAAGATGCTATTGCAAAAAATCTGAAGTTTCAGGGATAGTCATTTGGCTTTATATACCTCTCTTTACTTGGGACTTAGAGAAATAAGATAGGATCCCTACATTCATAAAATTTAAAATTGGTTTAAAAAATATCAGTACAAGAATGAGGTTCAGTAAAAAATATCAGTACAAGAAATGATACATTATAGCATATGGTACTGGGATAGGATTTGTAAGGAGAATTTTATTTTGTCTTAAGTATTTTTTTAAGACTGATTTGTTTGAGAGACAGGAACCCATGTGTTCACGTGCACATGCAAATCTGTGCATAAGCGGGGGGTGGGGCAGAAGGGCAGAAGAGAAAAGAGAATCCTTGTACAGACTGCCCGCTGAGCATGGAGTACACTGCACAGGGTTTAACCCCAGGACACTGAACCAACAACAAGTCAGCTGCTTAACTGATGGAGACATCCAGGTACCCCTTAAGAAGATTTTTGATTTTTGATGCATATCCTAAACATTTAGATTTATACCAAAGTCCAGCTTATTTGTTATTTTTTTCTTCTACATTAGCATCACTTAAAATACTCATGAATTTATACTGAGGAAGTTAGTGACACACACAAGGATTTATGTAGAATGATGATCACTGAAGCCTGATAGTAACAAAAAATATGTAAAAACTAAAGTTCTACTGGAATAAAAAGATTAAATAGAAAGGACAGCATGGATATAGCCACATGGCAATGACACACAGTTGTCAAAAAAATCTTATTCCAGAAGAATATTTCAAGAAAAAAAAAATTCATGACACAAGTAAAAAGAACAATATACTGAAAGCTCATGTAACTTCAATTTTGAAAATGTTGCATATGTGCACCTAAAAAGCAGCTAAAAAGACTAGAAAATAAACATACCAAAAGGATAACAACAGCAATTGCTACTGCAAGGTAAGATAATCAGTTGTTTTAATTTGCTTCTTTATAAATTTGTCATTCTCAAATTCTTTACAATGGATATGCATTATTTTTATAATCAGAAAAAAATGCAATCCAAGTAATTTAAAAAAGACTCTCAAAGACTGACTCCCAAATTATCCAAAACCCCACACAGCAGGCTGAACCCTACTCTCTTTCTCAATGAAGCTTGGTTATGCGGCCACATTCAAACATCCAGGGTCCCCCAAGTGCTGAGCCAAACCAGGCACTAATAAACTCATTATTTTCTAAAAATACACCAAAATGAAGACAGACTCACTCTAGTACTGAGCATTGTATGTTAAATACTCTAATTATTAATAATGCAATTAATTTAATTAAAAGGATACTTAATAAAATAAGAATAAATGGGATTTAAACTAAGTCCCTCACTGTCTAAGGTTCATTCAGGTCCCAGCGTAACAATTATTTACATTTAGTATAAACTAATTTACTGTTATTATCATTTTTATTAACGTCATCAATTTCTCTGATTCACTTTCACCCATTCAAGGGGAATCGACAACACTAATTTTCCAGCCTATAATTTGTATGTAACAACCAAGCCTGGTGTACATCTCTCACATGAATTTAATTCTTTCTTTTTTTTTTTAGTTATTTAGGGTTTGGTCCTGATCAAATGAAATTTAGAATGTTATTTATTTCTTCCCTAAATCACAAAACCTCCTACTCAGGGGTCACTGCAACTGCATCAAATGAAAGGCTAATTAATATGTTTATTAAGTTTACTCTGAAATAAACACACATATGATATGCAAGAGTGAAAATGCTTCTTTTTCTTTTTCTTTTAAGCAAGTGCCAGGTGATAGCATCTAGATACACAAACACTGCATACTCTAAGGAGGACTTTCTACAAATATTTTTAAAGGCTCCTTTTGGCTCTGAATAAAGTAATATACTGGGACTGCCACAGGAGCATGAGTTGGGCTGTGAGAAGCCATAATCCGAATATGCTAAGAAAATGTAAGCAAAAAATTGCAAATAAAACTGCTTATATTCATGTAACTTGTTTGGCGACAGCCGTAGAGCATAAGGAAAGCTGCTATAACTCATAACAGCATCTTGCAATAAAACAGCTCTATGCATCCCTCTCAAACTGTTCAGTGCTCAGAACTCATCAGATGGCTGAGTAAGCATTACACTTTGGGACAGTAAATCTGTTTCCAATATGGTGTACATTCACAGATAGGCGCTTTAGTATTCATCCTAAGACACTTCCAGCTAAGTACTCATAAAGAAAGGGTAATCATATATTTAAATATCGGGATGCTATTTTCTCTGTCTATTTTAGTAATCTAGTTCACACTAGAACAAACCTAAATGGATCTTAGGAAACCTTTAGCACACTTAGCCCTCACTCATAGCACAGAGTCTGTACCTGGAGTAGTTTCTGGGAAACCTCTCTTCTGCTCCCATAATACTCAGTGCTTCTGTTTGCCATGGTAGTTTCTGTGTGGTACTAGCGTTATATGGCTCTCTTTATGGCCTCACATTAGCTCGTGGGTTTCCTTATAGCATGGACTGTACCTTTTTCCATGTCTCTATTTCTAGCTCCTAAACAATACCAGGGATAAAGCTGGCCGCAGGTAAGTGTTTGATGGTTGACTGAGTGATCTTCCATGTTTTAAAGTCATGAGTCTGGGTTTGACGTCCTGACTCCTTTCCACAGTCCGAAGGTTTGCATGGGGGAGAGAACAAAGCAAACAGCATCTGAGGCTTTCAAGCTGTTTACAGATGTTCATTTTTCTGAGGGATACATCCTGGTTTGAGCTTTGGAAGAGAATGCGTTTATTCTGCTATCAGAGAGAGGGAGAATGGCGGTCTTTGTTTTTCCTGTGTGGCAATGACATTCACAAAAGCTCACCTGCCTCAAGTAAGGGACACAACAGAGGAGGCTTATTAGGGGAGACAGGAACATTCTCTTAGAAAAGGTATTTTTAAATGTAAACCTCCCCCTATACAGACAAAGATTCAAGTCCCTACAAAATTAGATCATTTAGGACTCAAAGCAGTTCTAAAGGTAAAAGTATTCAGTGGTTAGGTTGGTCTGAGATGAGTGCAAACTGTTATAAGCAGGAGTGGCCCCACCCTTGCTGCTCTGCTCTCACCCCCACAGTGGTTTCCTTCAGTTTTACTTTTGTGTGTCTGCCCCAACTCCTCACCCCACCCCCCACCCCCGATTAGAAACTGGAAACACTGTGATTCTCAATTTGAAGCCTCCATGGCAGATTTCTCTCTTAGAAACGGAGTAATATAGGCAGAGCTTGATGGCATATTGGTAAGTGGGACTTTGTGAGATCTGGACCACAAGAAATGCTGCCACACCACCAAGTGGTAATTGGAATTCAGAGGGGAAGACATTGGCCCCAGGTGGACAGAGAATAGCTCTGCTGGGCTGTGAGGCGTGAGGGGACACAGCTTCCTCTGGTACCTGAGAGATCTCATGGTTTGGGGGCTCCTGGGCTTAGTCTCTTGGGCTGGACCATACTCAGGAGGTCTCTGTTAATACATAAATGTGTCTGAGCACATCGGATTTTTGAAATAGAGTTATGGAGTTTACAAAGAAATCTGTTATATGCATTGCACCCCCCTCAATTTGGTGATAACAAATACTGCTTAACGGGTATTTCATCATTAATAAACTTCACCCCACATGTAAAACTTTGGAGTGGGTCCTAGGACACTGACTATAGAGAGGAATACACTCTGCCCCAGGGAGTTTTGTCTAAGACCTGCCCAGCATCACGTGGCTCGCCATGGTCCAGCAGAGGCTCAAAGCTCTTTCTCCCTACTTCAAATTCTGTGCCCTGAATTGCTGGAAAATCTGAGTTGCTGGAGATCGGCACAAGGGCACATGTGAAGCAGGAGGTAGGAGGTGGCTTTCTCAGCTGGCTGGAACTCTGACGTGCTCTTATTCACCCCATCTATTCATGCAGGAAACAGCAGGAGAGAGACACAGGGATGAAGAACTTGAGGTAAAGATGGGTGAGGACACATCAAGGAGCGGGAGGCTACAGCAGTCAGATAATGGTCCAGCCCATCACTTAACAGGGGTGAGGAGGTGAGAACTATCTCCTCTGGGTTCAGAGAAAGGAGAGGAAATAGTACACACACACACACACACACACACACACACACACGTGAGAACAGCTAAAGACCACGGTTTTGATGTTTAAATGATTTGCGCATGAATACTGGAGAGACAAAGGATAGTTTCCCCACCCATGTCTCCTGCTTCACTCTTGTTAAATATAAATAGATTCCTTAGTCAATGTCAACTCAACCCCATGAATTTATGGGAGAGAACAAGGAACCTGACCAGCAGGTGGTTTAGCTAGATGAATTCTGAACTAGAATCCCAGCTCTGAACTTGGAAGCTTATGTGACCTCGGCCACCTCCCAAGCTCTCTAGGCCTCAGTTTCCTTATCTGTCTAGTGAGTGGTGTGAAACAGATCAGCCCTGAGAGTCTGTCTGGCTCAGATATTATATGTTCACAGCATTTTTGAGAGAGTTACCGTACCCTCATCATCTATGGTTTCCAGAGAAATAGCATCTGTCACATCAATGACACAGCATTTGTATCTCTCCCTTTATTTTTCTTCTGCTAAGGTGTTTTAATCCTGACAGTATAATAGAATAAATCACAGCCATCAGAGATGGGAGTGACACTGGCCACACACATTCGAGATAAACAGTCAAAAATCACTCACCCATGCCTTCCCCTTTGCCCACAGCCTCCGCTGTCTGACAACACTAAGGTTGAACTACGATTTCCATCTGGCTGCTCAGATCTGTGCACCAAAATAACCCTCTGCATTGTCTTAATAGCTCTAATGATACTCTGCTCTTCAGCAGGCTGTCTGTTCAGACCATCTCAATATTTGGACTTGATTTCTTCCCTCCAGCAAGTATTGAGTAAAGTACTGTTGTTATATAGTCAATCAACAAACATTTCTTAGCACCAAAAAACAGCAGCACTAAAGGTAGATTGCTTAGATTTGATTTTCTTTCCACCAGTTATGTACCAGTTGCCTGCCCTTGGGAAGGGTAACTAACCCCTCAAAACCTTGGTTCCCCTTAAAAATGATGATGATTTGGGGGCACCTGTGTGGCTCAGTGAGCTAAGTCTCTGCCTTCTGCTTAGGTCATGATCCCAGGGTCCTGGGATCGAGCCCCGCATCAGACTCTCTGCTTGGTAGGGAGCCTGCTTCCCCCTCTCTCTGCCTGCCTCTCTACCTACTTGTGATCTCTTTCTGTCAAATAAATAAAATCTTAAAAAAAAAAGAATAATGATGATTTCCACTTATGAAGCTCATAGTTATGAGACAACATACTAAGGTAGAAACCTCTGTAAACTTTAGCTATTTACATTACTGTTACTACTCTTTTGTCTCTGCATTAGACAAGAGAAGGAGATTATTAAAGTGATAAAGAATTGCAGAAATAGATGAAGGATACTAGATGAATATATAAAAAGCTTCAAAAAGACAGAGTTCTCAGAATAATTGGCTTGGGGGCTAAAGAAGTCCCATAAATGAATGATTTTCAAGATGAACTCCTATCTACTTCTTTGCTTTGTTTCCTCAACATGTAGTTTAGCTGGCATTCCTGCACCCATCTGTGAAAGCTCTCTGTGAAAGAGAAGCTATAATATTCCACAGAACTGAGGATGGATATGTTTGTGTATGACAGAGGATTTTTTGATCTTTAAAAAAAAAGGGGGGGGGGGGTTCTTTTCTCTTAAGAAAAAAAGGACTGTGACATACCTAAATTAAATCACCTTTAAAAAGCCAAGGAATCACTGCCCACTAAGGATGACTGAGAAACAAGAAGGTAATATTTACTGTGCCTTCTAAAAGAAGTTGCAAGCGGTGGAAGCTAGTGGAGGATACATGGTTTAAGATAAAGCAAAAAAAAAGGAATGGACCCATTGTTCTGATCCAGAAAGCAAAACTTAGGGATATGGGTCATGATCTGACTGAAATGTGCTTTCTTCGTGATCCACAAAACATCCGCTGCTCACCTCTGTAACTCTTAGCAAATTCAGTACAAGGAGTGAACTTCTTGCCTTCGGTGTATAGATGAACTCAGAGATGTCACAAATTTCTGTCAGACACGCTTGAACCAGCTTCTAGGATTTGGGATGCTGTTTCCCCTTAAAGTAATCCTGGATGGCTTGTACCTGTTCTTCTTGCTTACATTCTACCTTTGGATTCGTTTCCCACTGAGAAGTCAGCGACTTCTTTGTACCATAATGATATTCTACTGCTCTTCAGCTGAAAATCCTCAAATGAGTTCCCACTGTCCTCTTAGCTCTGATGATCACGATCTCGGTATTTCAGTTTTCCACTGCTAAAATGGGGGTGATACTGAGTTGATTCATGGAAGGTCACGGAGAAACACGTGGTACTTCAAAAGTATGCAATGGGAAGTGTTATCATTAACCAACCAAACAAACACTCCGTGAAAGAGGATTCCTTCTGTTCATTTCATCCCTGCTCCGGCCCCTTTACAAAAGGTGCTGAGCCCCTGCTCCATCATGCTGAATCCTTCTAATTCTGTTAAAGACCGAAAGCAAGCAGCTTATGGTATTAAGCTGCTACATAATTAAACATTCTATGACAAATCATTCTCCTGAGATGTAAATTGATGTTGAACAAAAAGTAAGTTGTTCGCACAGATATTAATTCTACCTCTTACGGCTTTGAGATCCGGCCGTTTGAGTTTCCTCAAAAGGGTTAATGAAAGACCTCCTGAAGGTCTCTGAAATCTGAGGCTGAAATTACAGCATGTGTTATTATTACTGTTTTTGTTAGTCACCCAGAACACAAGTAAGATGTGTGCTTAGAGGTTATAAAAAAGAAACAAAATGCACATTGGCTTTCACTCAGGGTTTGGCTAAAAATACATTCTGACATGCAGCGCACAGGCATGTCCTAGAAAGCTCGCATGGTACCGGGGGCGGCCAAGAAGCAGCTCTGGCTTTGTTTGGCAACAAAGATCACTTGATCATGCAGAGAGAGTAGGGGGTCTGGCAGAGTCAGCTTTGAATAAAAAACTGTGCCTTCTAATGTTCCTTCCCAATCTACTGGGGCCAAATTGAAACAACACAGGGCAAACAGATGCCCTAGGCTAAGGCGGGGAGGGGGTCAGGGAAGATGAGGGAGAGCTTTGGGACTAGATGCAATCTCTCCAAATTCTCGTGTATGATGGGAATCCTGTTCAATAAATATTTATTAAATGTCTCTGTGAATGGCACTATAGCTGGTACTAAGAGGGATGAAAAGATGAATGAGGCACTGTCTTCATTCTCAAGGAACTTACAGGGTATATTTACAGCTCACTATTCTGCACAGAGGTCTGATGTGATGGCTTTCCAAGGGGAAAAAGCACTATCAGGTTTCCCAGGCATGTAGTGAGAAATCTCACATGTACTAAAAGTAACAACAACAAAGACAACCAAGCAGGAACTCTCTATATATTTTTGCAACTTTCATATAAATCTAAAACTATTCTAAAATTAAAAGTTTACTGTTTTGATCCATTCATCTGTTGATGGACATCTAGGTTCTTTCCATAGTTTGGCTATTGTGGACATTGCTGCTATAAACATTCGAGTACACGTGCCCCTTTGGATCACTACGTTTGTATCTTTAGGGTAAATAAAAGAAATGAAATCTTGCCATTTGCGACAACATGGATGGAACTAGAGCGTATCATGCTTAGTGAAATAAGTCAAGCAGAGAAAGACAACTATCATATGATCTCCCTGATATGAGGAAGTGGTGATGCAACATGGGGGCTTAAGTGGGTACGAGAAGAATAAATGAAAGAAGATGGGATTGGGGGGGAGACAAACCATAAGTGACTCTTAATCTCACAAAACAAACTGAGGGTTGCTGGGGGGAGGGGGTTTGGGAGAAGGGGGTGGTATTATGGACATTGGGGAGGGTATGTGTTTTGGTGAGTGCTGTGAAGTGTGTAAACCTGGTGATTCACAGACCTGTACCCCTGGGGATAAAAATATATGTTTATAAAAAATAAAAATTTAAAAAAAAAAAGTTTACTGTTTTTCTTAAAAAACAACCAACAGACCAAACAAATCATAATTTTTATGTAAAAAAAAAAAAAAACACTAACATTCTAAAATTTAGTAAACACCAACCCATATCTGTAATACAAGTTCAGTATCTTCTTTTTAAATCAATCAATTCCCAACTAAGAAGTCCTATGCTGGCATCGTTGAGAGCTATGTCTCCCAGACAGACAGTCTTCTTTTGGCCTATACAGTATCTCAAAATGACTTAGCTGCCAAAGGTCTTGGCCCACCTTGCCCTAAAAGCAGAGGCTGAGAATTTTTGTGAATAAATACTTTATTTGGGAAGTGATTCAGAGGAGCAGGAGTGAGGGACAAAGTGAAAAACAGGACAGGAGAAGAGCCAATATAAGGATGAGTGATAGAGTTGACCACTGGGCACCCAGTGATGATGGGGCTGGGGCCTTCCAAGGAGCCTTAGGCTATGTTTCTCAGGATGAAGGAAAGGAGGATTTGTCATCAGCTTCCTATGCACTGGCTTCTAAAGCCACTGGTCAAGGTGGCCCCACAGGTGCTGATTCTGGGATGGCACACACTCGATTGTCCTCACCCTTAAAGGCATTTAGCACCTTATCATCAGAAAATTCCAGGGCAGGAAAACTGGCCAGCATGTTGTGCAGAGCTTACTTAAAGACCACCAAGAGTACTTTACAGCAACATATAAAACCTGAGGCTTTAATGGGAAAAAAATCCCAATTTCTCGTTTTCTTGATAAATTGTGAGATCTAGAACACTAGTCTTGAATTCCCCAAGGGCACCAAACTGCCAGAACTGACAGACACCACCTGGACCTACATAATCCAAATCGGGACAGTCTTTGTCCCCGACACAAGCTGAAAACTCAGCTTGTTTCATTCCTTGATCTTACCTGCCTTCTCCTGTAGATGTTGGACTTTTCGCCCTGACTTGAACTACTCCTAGACTTCAGAAATATTCACAGTGAAAAGCAAGCAGGGACTTACTATTAATACTATCTTTCCTCCCTGGCTTCATCTTCCAAAATAAACATAATTTGATTGTGTCTCTTCCAAGAGTAGGCTTCAATTCATCATTACTGCTTTGATGTTGAAGATGTTAGATCAATGGATATCATTAATTGATTATGTGCTATATTCTAAGCCAGATGCTCACATTAAATCCTCACATTTAATGTTTAGCAGAATGTAAGAGAAGAAGTGGGAGTGCCGAAAGAATCAGTCCACTTGCTTCCTCGGACTCAGAACAAAGATGTGGATCCTGACAACCAGGGACTGGGAACACTAAATATGCAGGAAAATGGCTGCTCATTATTGGCTTGGAAATACTATATAATGAGCTCCCAGCAACATGGCATTTATTAGGCAAAACCCTCTAGAGATTAGGAAGCTCCATTAAAGCTAGAACTATGGGCTCCTGAGTGGAAAGGCAGATTCCAAGTCACTGTCCCGAGCAGGAGGTCCTGTACGTCTGAAATGCTATCCATTACCAAAGAAGTGGTTATATTCTACAGAGTTCATCCAGTTACACTCAATCCTTTGAGATGTTTATATAAAAATATTGATGCCTTAGTCCAACCTTCCAATGATTCAGATTTAATTAGTCCTGGGCAGGGTTTGGGCATGAGAACTTTTCAAAACTCCCCAGAAGAGTCTAATGAGTTGCCACCCATCCACAGACAGAAATGGCATGGGGTTACAGCCACCTTCACTGTCCCCTCACTGTTCAGCAAAGACCACTCAGTGCTTTGCTGTAGCTTCCCCGCTGTTCCGTCTCTGAGTTCGTGAAGCAGCCAAGTGTGACGTGGGTTATCTCCAGGCAGGGCTTTTGCGACACATACAAATGGGGGTCAGAGTGTGAGCATTCACTGAATTGTCATTGTGAACTAAGAAGAATTTGAACCCACAGCTGTCAGATGAACAGAGGCCTTTAAGTGATAACATCACCTGAGTTGGCAGTCATTTTGAGAGGAATTTGTTTGGGCTTTGAATATTTGCCTTGCAGTTGACAGGATTTTTTTTTTTTTTTTATTTAGGACATTAAACATTAGGACATTACACATTAAACATTGAGACCCTTCTCTCAATGTTCCAGCAAACAGATCCATAGCAACATATTTAATCCACTGGAATTACTCTCTAAATAAATTCCACGTTTTGGTTCAAAGCGCTACAGATAAATTCCGTGCTTTAATTCCCACACGTGAAGCGGACTTCACCTGCACAAGGACGAACCGAGAAGCATGTATTAGATGGCCAAGGTGGCAGGAGACGTGGGGGGATTTAAAAGGAAGTGCTGCAAACTATTTTTAAAATAAAATGCATCCCACTGGGACAGCAACTGCCCAATGCCTACTATTCATAAATCAGGGTGAACAAAGAGACGCTTCACATTTTGTGGCTATGGCCAAAGAAAAAGACCTGAAAAGAAAGGAGAATAACAGATTCAACCGCGAATAAAACAGAGCCCATCTGATTTTCTGTTTCTTTTTGTTGTTGTTGTTTTTGAATTCCCAAAAAGATCTTTCTATCTTTGAGAAAATGCATTAAAGATAATGCTCATAGTAACTTTGGGAAAATATTCCAAATATTATAAAAGACTGTTGGACATTATTAAATAACTCTGTGTTGCGCTTATTTTTAATATCTTTGCGCACACTCCGTATTTGTTCTGATCGCTCCCAGCAGAGATTTATTGCTAAAGTAGATCTGGCTTGAGGTTGAGTGGAAAGGAAAGCAGTCAGTGCAGGAGGAATATTGAGTAACTTGGTGCAAGGGAGTTTGGCTACAGCAGGGAGAGAGGGCTTGGGAGATATGCATGCCAATTAAGGTGCTCAAGAAATGAACATGAATTCATTTTGGGTTACACACCAGCCCCCTCCTCTTCATACGTCTGGAGAGTTGCTTCTGGAATTATCAGAGCTGAAAATTAAATTATAAACCTAAAACATGACACTGAAAATGTAATGTCTCCTTCGATAATATCAGTGTGATGATTCATCAGTGGGTGGGGTGGCACCCCTCCTGGACCCACACCATAAGGCATGGTGAGCCCGACATTGGCAATTACTCCATCTCTCCCAGCTGTTTCTCTAAAGCTCCCGGTCGGAATTATATCCTGTCACAGATCACATTGCACCAAAGGCCTCCTACACATGTGACACAGTAGGTCCCTACAGAGGCACGACGGCAATCTGTGGCACCAGCACAGAAGAGCTGAGAGTGATCACCAGTACTCACAAAAAGCAAATGTTAATGCAATAGATGAATGTCAGGGTGTGTGAGGGAAAACTCCTGCAAGTCGGCATTTCACAGTGTGGGATCTGATACTGTCATGCTGGACAGACACACAGCCCACGTGTTCTAAGTTCTAAGTTCCTTTTCTGAGGTGTGCTTTAAATTCTTCTTCTTGAAACAGGAAACATGCTGCTAATAAGAATAAATTCTCTTGGAGTTGCAACCATGAGTCACAGCACAAAACTGCACAGCGTTTTGTTTATCTTCCTTTTCGCGGGAGTCCGAAGCCACTTGCCCTGTATGCTGAGTCATTCACTCAGACCTAGGCTAAGAGTAACAATAACAGCTCATGAAGGGCTACCTGAGTTCAGAAGGCGGAGGTTTCACCAAAGAGGTGGTTCATACATGAAGCCTTATGGGAAGATGGGATTTAGAATAGGCAGATAACTATTCTATAAAGAAGAAATGGGCAGAGGAAGGGACATGTTCTTTTGGCTATTGCTATGGCCTTCAGGGGCTGGGCAGATAAAGTCAGAGACTTGAGGAGAGAACCGGAGAAGACAAAAGACAAGAGATGTGGCTTGTGGCAAACTGGAATGTGAATGCACTGGCTACAGGCACGAGATTCAACATTTCTAAAGCAATCTGTAAGCCGGACTAAACATATCTAGGGGCTACGTATGCCTGTGTGCATTAACTTTGTGACCTCTGATTTAAGGGATAAAAAGGAGGCCACCTCTGAGTAGGGGAGTGGGAAATAAAATCAGAGCTATATGATTTATTTATGCTTGGAATACGCAGTCAAATTGGGACTGAGTAGAGCGTGCAAAGGAATTTTTTTTTTCCCCACTCTCTTTTCAGAATCTTCTTCTTTTTCCTGTCCATTGATTACCTCTGTTACCATGTGAGCTTCTTATTTCTTTTCCTTGTACATTTTTCCTGGATGATCACACTGAGTCCCGTGAAATTATTAGCTGTCAACTCCTAAATCTCTATCCAGCTCAAATCTCTCAGGAGAATTTCAAAGCCTGTACATTCCGCTGCCTATTAGATATCTACATGTGCATGGCCTAAGGGCACCTGCAACTCAAAAGGTCCACGCTTGCTGTCCTATCTTTACCCACAAACCAGCTCGTCCTCTATTTCAAACCCCAGTCACGAGCACTAACACTGAGACAGTTGCCATAACCAGAAACTTTAGTCCTTGAATCTTCATGCTTCTCCCATCAGTTGCCAGAAAGTATTGACCCCACATTCTAAACATCCTCAGCTTTGCTAGTCAAGCTACCAATCGGCAGAAATACAATACACACTCACTGGCACACACAACATTAATCCTCCCTGCCCACATACATGCAGAGTCTCTGATTTCCTAAGCCAATAATAGAGAATGAACAAGGTACTGTGGTCACACAGAAAAGAGACAGATAAAACATAATCTTTTACCTGTATTTTTCTTGCTGAATGCTACTCTTTACATAGACAGGAAACTAATAAGGTTGAGGGGAAAAAAAATCTAAACTCTTGTAACAATGCTATATTTTTATACTCAGGCATATGTTACCACTCCAGGAGAACTTGAACTAACAATCTATGCACTTCTATTTAAAGGCTTAATTACAAGCATTGACCTTTCTTGGCTCTTTAAATACTCAGCATCAGAAAGGTAAAATTCCTAATGCCTAAAAGTCCCAGAACAATATATATATGCCTCCACTTGTACAGAGTCTTAAAAAGTCAACAATCTTTGTGGCTTAACAACATTTTCAAATCCATCGTTCCAAGTCCGACTACTAAGCTCCCTTGTCTCCATGAAACACACTCTCCTAACCTACCTCACTCTCCCTGCAATATGTTCCATAAACTGAAGCCAGCATTATCTCCTCAAAAAGCATCATGACCCACTTTCATCCTACCATTCTAGCTCATTTGTCCCCACTCGACATTCAGCTAACTTGAACTTCTTTCAGATTCTTAGAACAACCAAAATTTGTCATCTCTGGACCTCTGCACATTCTATATATTTTGCCTGAAAATTTTTTGGCAATCTGATCATCCAACTCCTCATCCTTCAAGTGTATGAAAGGATGTCATGATTTCTGACATTCCTGATGCACAATACTTGGTTAGATGCCTCTCCAGAATCACATGGTATTTTCCCTTTTTGGTGTTTATCAGACATACACCTAGTTACATGTCTGTTAAATCTTTTCTTTTTAGGATAACAAGTTTGTGTAGTTACAAGACTGTGTTTGCTTTATTCTTTGCTATACATCATAACTTAATATAGTTGTCTCATGGATACCCCAAAATACATTTAGATTAATTTGAATGAAGGGGCAAAAATAGGGAATTGTTTTAGAAATTCAAGATTATCTATGATACAAAAAAGGGGGGGCAGGGGAAGGACTAAGGGAAGGAGAGAATTTAAATGGTGAAGCAGTTGTTCAGTCTTGAAATGTTGGAAGCTTCCTATGAAATGAGAAACTTGGACAAAAGATAAATTAAGAAAGAATAACCATCATAACTTGATGAACATCAATATAAAGAAAAAAGAGTCTTCTTGGAAGACCAAAAGCTAGGAAATAAAAATGGAAACAGATTTTGAGGAAAAGACAATTAAGTTTTCTACTGGACTACTTAAGAATACATACTCCAGGAGCAGTTAGAAAAGTAGAAATGGAGCTTGGAAATACCATTTTGTTAGACTTGAGTATCAGCAGGATTAGGATCATCTTGTATGAGGCCAATCAGTATTCCTCACCCACTCTAACACTAGAGCCTTTCTTTCCAATACAGAATTCATTCTATCTAGTTTAGAAGGTACTCACCATAAGATATCTCCAAGCACAGAGCAGGCCTAAGTCAAAGACATGGCCAAGAAAAGTCAGAGTGACAGAGTCATCAGCATGTGCCCCCTGTCAGGCCTATCTGGATCTGACCCTTGCCAACAATGTTACAGAGGGCACAGACTGTGAGAGTAGGATTAACAACAGAGATCTTCAAAGAGATCTCCCCAAAGAACAAAGCCAAGTCAGAAAAATGAGAAATAAGAGATGGTACATGTAGGTCCAGATGTACTGTTAGATCCTCCAGTGATGTAAGATAAGGCATCACATATTTTGCATAAGCTTGTTTCAGTCAGAATATTATCTTACTTTCACCTGTAACTGAAAAAGTCTTGAAAAGTAAAAACTGAATATCCAAGTTATAGGAAATGGACTGTTATAAAGAAAGTGCCACAGAAAAGAAAGTGGGGCTAAGGGCAAAACTAGAGAAGAATCTCAGAAAAACAGAAAGAAAGAAAAAAAGAAAGACAGAAATTCAGATATTCTACTGAAATGGAAAGAAATTCAATTCATTCTACTCTAGATTCAGAGTAGAATGCAGAATTGACAATAGATTTAATACCAGAAGGGCAGTGAATACAACAAAGAAAATCCAAAGAAGACTAAGTGGCAAGGACTCCAAGTTATTACCTATAGAGTGATGAGAACGGATTAATTTTCTCCAGAGTTTATAAGGATAAAACCTTTCCTTAATCAAACTGAGCCTTAAAATTTACATTTATTTTTATGCATAAAGTGCACATCTTTAAAACAAGTCTGTATCCATTGACACTACATTAGAGCATTTTTTTTTTTCCTGATCTTTTTTCTTTGTTTACTTGTAAAGTTGTTTGACTAGCAACTCTCTTACAATGTGTTGGCATTGGCTGACAGTTGTTAGATGGTATCTTTCCTTTTTTCTAAAAATAGGGAAATAATATGTGAGTTATGTTCATCTTTGGTAGCAAAAGGTATGGTGCACAGGGAGTCAAATATACTTTATCAACAACTGGAAGAAAAATTCTGGATTTGAAGATGTCAGTATTTTTGTGAGTCATAAGAAACTAATCCAAGGAAAAAATATTCTCTTGCATACAATGTTAGGAGAGGTGGAGAGCCAATGTTGACCACTTGTGCTGGCAACAAACTTAAAATGACAATGATGAAAACCACTAGCATTTATTCAGCCCTTATTAAAAGAAAGATAGCATCCATACCATGATAAATGCATAATCATAGAAACAACTATAACTATAATGTGGGAACTTTTGCAGAGAGAGAAAATGAGATTCAGAGGGCATATGTTCTAGAATTTGATCAAGCTTACACCCATGCAACATATCAGTACTGGGGTACAGACTGTTGACCTTTGGGTCTGCATTCTTTTTTTTTTTTTTTAAGATTATTTATTTATTTATCTATTTGACAGGGAGAGAGAGATCACAAGTGAGCAGAGAGGCAGGCAGAGAGAGAGGGGGAAGCAGACTCCCTGCTGAGCAGAGAGCCCAATTCAGGGCTCGATCCCAGGACCCTGGGATCATGACCTGAGCTGAAGGCAGAGGCTTAACCCACTGAACCACCCAGGCGCCCCTGGTTCTGCATTTTTAACTGCTTTCCTATATGCCTCTTAAATGAAGCAAGAAGGATTCAAGTTAGCCAGCAAGGAGACAATGGATCATATTACACTGAAAGACTGTAAGGTCTCTTTTTCTTAAAATAATAATAATGATAATAATAATAGGAATAGGAATAGGAAGAATAATACATCAACAACACAACCAAAGAATTAGAAGCAGCGGGTTATTCTCAGTTGAGTTATGAAAAGAAGTCCTGCCTAGAGGTGGGAGAATAAATTAAATGTAATCTCCTCAAGGTACTTTTTAACCTTCCAAACACTGACCGGACAAACTTGAATGTCACTAAAACAAAAGATGTTCTTTGTAGGTAAATGGCTGTGGTTTTCAAAATAGAATCCTTCCAACTGTTGCTTTGGGTACAGTGGAAAAGTAAGTTTTTTAAGACTCTGATATAGGTGGAATGCTCACAATTCTTATTTCACCAATTCTTATATATATTGATTGAATGACTATAGTTAACACTTTAGCTTATAGTGGTTCATGAGTTTCTAGCACAGGTTAAATTTATGCCAGGCCAGATTATACAGAGTAAAACATGTTGCCTCAATTATTCTAAAGATGACAAGAGTGAAAACTGATTTATGAAATACCAAAATCAAACGTAGCCTAAAATGCGTGTTTGTGTATGTCTTTATGTATTTTTTAAGTGCATCAAAGTGCTGGTGAAAGTTGTATCTGTGCTAGAACTGATTGAGGGAACTGAAGCAAGCATATTTTCAAAAATCCAATCTTCCCCCAACTCTTTCCTCAACCTTGACCCAAAGAGACAGCCTGAGGTGCAGAGAAAGAATTCAATCTTGGCCCCCTCTCCAGAGACTTGCAGTTCTAACTGGAAAGAAGGGCTTTTTGAGGCATGAGAAGCCTGGCTGAACTCTCTGGCCCACTGGGCCTTGCCTGGCACAGAAGCCAGTCAGTTCTGCTTACCTGAGCAATATCATTTAGATAGTAACACCTTTCTTGGTTAGTGTTCCAGGTTGAGAGGTTGTGGGAAAAGGTGATGACTAGAGGGGAAGGCAAAGAATCGGTGTGACAGCCTGGCACACGTTCTGACAGCAGGAGCTTTTTCCTACAGTCGCGGCTGTGGAGAACTACTGTAGGTAGAAATGCCTGCAGGGAGTTTGAGACAGTTGTGGAAATGGAGGCGAACGGGTGGGCATAGGAATTGAAATCAGCAGTGCTGGTGGTAGTGCTCATGGGACATTCAAGTTAACAAGTGCAGTTCCTACAGTAAGAAGTGTTTAAAGAAGTTGATGCCATAAAGGTTTATATACCGAACTTCATAGCCTGTGACGTGGGCTTTAATGGCTTGTTTTTGTTTATTTATTTATTCAGGAGGGGATCAAACACAGTAGTTCAAGTTCAAGACACATCTCTTGCATTCAACTTTTTGGATTTAAAACTTGTCTTCACCAATTCCTGTATTTGTGGCCTTGGAATGATTTATTTAATCTCTTGGTGCCTCAGTTTCCTTATCCGGCAAAAAGGGGTAATAACAGAACCCACCTCACAACTCTGTTGTGAATATTCCCCTGGGTTAATATAAGCAAAATGCTTAGACTGACACCTGACATATAGAAAGTGCTCAATGGATGTTGGCCATTATTCTTTTGTTGTTCTTGTTTAATTACATCTGAAAATGGTGTACTAATCCTAGTGAAACACGGAATGTAGACCAGAGTCACAGACACATTATAATACAAAAGCAGAGTTCAAATCTAACTTGAGGCTCGCAAGCCATGGGGGAATGTCCTGTGTATCACACTGCTCTATACCCTACTTCAGGGTCCCCAAGAACAAGCTTATACAATCTGCCTGGGCATTTGCCTGACCTTCATTATTCAAAGTGGCATCTATTTCACACGTTAGACTGAGGCTGGGTCTGACCGGGGATTAGACTACTGGTCACTTTTGTCAGGTGCATTAACTCTCAGACCACTAGGATGCTATTCAGTGCAGCATTAGTCATTTACTAATTACTAATTACTCCAATGGCCACAGACCTAGGGTCAGCAATTTTCTCCCTTCTCACCAGGAGGATCCAGCATAATAGAGGCCAGACAGGTAATTTGCATTGTCTCTTCTTAGGAGCAGAGGCTGATCCTAGGTTGAAAGCAGGCAAAGAAGGTATAATTTGATGGGAACTTCCATAAGCTTCCCATGGGAACACTCAGCCTCTCTTTCCTGCTGGGATCTGGCAGGTTCTCAACATTTGATACTTGCAGATACTTACAGGGGAACTGGACAGGGTCTGACCCTGGCCCCACATCACTTTTAGTAAGCTGGCAATTCATTTCCACTCTGAGCATCTGGAGAGTCATCCAACCGTGTTTGCCAAACTTGCTTGAATGTGAGAAGCATGTTTGTTTTATGATCAGTGTCTTGGGTTTTAAATAAGAATACCACAGGAGATGATCCCACTATGATCCTTGCTAATGTACCTCTAGGCTAATAAGTTCTGAGATGATCCTGCTCTTTGATTTCATGAATAAGAAAATAAAATGGAAAATGCATGACATTTAAAAATTATTGTTATTCCTGAGAGTAAAATTTGTTTTAACCCTCTCTGTGGTGGCTAAGTTTCACATTGACTATGATGCTTGCCAGATTGTATCTCCTGCTCTTCCTCTCCTTAAATATGTGCTTATTTACTTCCTGAGTTCAATTTTAGAACCCATCAAAGTAGATCCACTCAGACTCTGACTACATTTTCATGCATAAATTCATAGATGTCTTCAGAAGGAACTGCACTTGCATATGCAAATACTTTCCAATGCCTTTTCATTTCTACTTTTGGCCTGCAGTTTTTAATTCATGCAAACACATTGGGCTCAATAACAACACACGGCATGTGTGAATTGTTAATTGCAAAGCTATGGGTTTGATATGGCCAAGCAACTTCCATTATTATCAATGGAGAGGAACAAGATTAAACAGGAAGAAAAAAGGTATATTTGAACATAAAATCCCAAGCATTCAGTTTCATTTTATGTAAATATTAATAAGGGAAAAGGTGACAGGACAATCCACAATTCAACAATAATCTGGGATCTACAGTTCAGTGCACAATGATCCAGAAACCAGGATGCACCTTTAAGAGACTTAGGAAGAAGGCTCAACATTTCAGCAGAAAATCATAAGAAACAAAAATGTATGCAGCAACACTGTAAATAAAACCAAAAATCTAGTAGAAAATGAAAGGTTTTCAACCTTGCTGAACATGCATCACCTTTCAAAATATTTGAGCCTTGTATTAGTGACACTCTAGGAAATAACAAGTGTCCTAATACTTTATATTTGAAATTTAAACACTCCCTTAATTAATTAAGCCCAATTCTCACTCATACACTTTGGGGTCAGGAGAGGAACGCAGTGAAGTAAAACAACTGTTGAAGTTACTCACAGATCAAAGACATTTGATACAGAACAATTTTCAAGCAACCCTCCCCCTGTTTGAAGTATGTTTTATTTACATGAAGATAACTCAGAACAGGAGAGTGTAGATTAAATAAAAACTGTATTCTGCAAGGTTCTACAACTGCAGGAGAAATAGTATTTTAGCTATTGATTTTTAAAAAATATTCTGTTAAGTATAATTTTTTAAAAATAATTTTAAAATGTTTATTTTTTTAGTATTCTGCTGATTTTTAAAAAATACACTGTTAAGTATAAAATTCGGAGCTAGGCTAACTGGGAGCATAGGAGAACATGTTTTTATAATAAACAATGGACTACAGATGTGTATGTTTGTGTGTGTCTGTGCATGCGCATGCACGCGCGCATAGAGAATACATGTGTGTGGTGTTTTCCACCTGTGTGTGGTGTTTTCCACCAGGAATGGAATTCCAAGCTGCTATCAACTGAATGTTTGTGATTTCCTACACCCCCACCACCACCCCAACGCCAAATCTTATACTGAAACCTAATCTCCAGTGGTATTTGAAGGTGGGGCTTTGGGGAAGTGATTGAGTCATGGGTTTAATGTCTTCATAAAAGACAATTAAGAGAGCGCCCCCCATCCTCTTCAGCTATGTGAGGACACAGAGAAAGACAGCTGTCAACGAACCAGAAAGCTAGCTCTCACCAGACACTAAATTTGCTAGTACATGTATCTTGGACTTCTCAGCCTTCAGAACTATATGAAATAAGTTTCTATTGTTTATAAGCCATCAATTTATGGTATTTTGTTATAGAGCCAGAAAGAACTGAGACACAGCTAAAGTATCTCAAGAGGAATTGAATTAGTTGCAATATTCAGGAACAGGAGCATGAAACAAGAAATAAAGAATCAATGTTACAAACAAATGAGCCAATAACCTAGCAGTCAGGGCTTGGAATCTTGGCACTGGAAGAGTGAACACTTCCCAGTTCATTCCCTGTATTTCTGTGCATTCTCTTGTAAGTTTGCTAAGCTTTTCATGTAAATCACACATGGCTGGTACACAAAGCACAAGACATGGACCTCGCAAGTCAACCTTGCCATACTGCCTCTCAGCACTGTTTGTGCTTTAGTCTACATGTCCATACATTTACAGCAACCCTTGACAAGTGATAAAAAACTTCTTCATGGATATTGGATATGAAGAGAATGCCAACTGTTAGTGCTTGAGAAAAATATCCTCCTCCCCAAAGAAATCAAAATACTGAAAGAAAAATAAGTTTTGGTGAAAGTAACAGGGAGAATGATATATGTGGAATTGGGTAATAATATACATCAGTTCACCTATGCTCTGAAATACAAAAAGACAAATGCATACACAAAATTAACACCACATCTGAAGAGGAAAGAAATTATATATTACACAGGATAGGGGAGGTTCAAATAGGTTTTAATCAATATACCATTTGTTCAAAGAGAATCTGACTGAGAAGCTTAATGCGTAAAATAGTAGAAATTCGAGCTCTTGGAGGTCTGTGTATGTGATTCAAGAAAAATAGTTTAAAAACCACAGATACTTTTGTGTTCCTCGGGACAGGGATTCATAATGGTCTCAGGAATACCCCTTACGAGAGAAAGCTTTGCCTTATGTTACATTTATCAAAACCTACTATTGTGGGGCTCCAAAACAACCACCAAATTGTCAAGGAATTCAGCATTCAGGACAAAAGAGGCACTTCTGTCATTCCCACAGGATTCTGCTATGGGTCGATAAAAGAATTGTTGTCTTAAACTAAACTCTAAAGGGCAGATGATGCCAGCAAGCTTTGCTTTCAGTTTTTACCAACTCAGTGATCGACGCGCAATAGTGCAAGAATGTAAGGAGGCTCAGAGCAAGTCAGTGGGGTCAGCTCTACCTACCTTGTCTTGGAAACTCATCTGACTCCCGGTGAACTAGGTCTGTGACTCGGTTTCCATAGTGCATCCTACTGTCGTGGTCATAGGCCTTCAGAGTCTCGCTGGAGCTGTAGGACTTTTGCGTGGGCACGCGGCAGTCTTCACTGTCCAGGGAGGAACTTGTGTAGCGGCACTCTTTGCCACACCGTCCCCTGGTCAGAGACCGGTGTCGTCTGTCCTTCACATCCATTATTCTGGGTCTGGCAGAAAGTCGACACTTTCAGAAAAGTGAGGCCTGAGTTTTGGCACTTGTCACTTTGCCACCTAAAAACATCAAAGAAAAAGAACAAGACTGTGATTATAAAAAATGCTGCCTTCAGTTCTGACTCATGCTCTGACTCAGATAAAAACATGAAAAGGAAATTTGGTCAGTAGTGCACAATCTCTTCTGCAAATGTTTAATGCATACTTAAACAATCAGCTTCAATAGAACAACTGGATACAGTAAATTAATTATTTGGCTGGTTAATACATTTTGAGAAAAAAAAGTATTAAAATAACTCATCTTTTGATTTTCTTATATGTATACAAATGACATAAGTCTGTCACTAATACAAGATTTTACTATGAAGTGGTTCAAAGCAAAACTGATTTTACCCAACTTTAATTGCACTCTCTTTTTGCTATAGAGAAGTTGGGGTAAAGCAAATATCAAAATTTAATAAATAAAAATAAAAGAAAGTTGTACAGAGGCACACATATATGCTACTAAAGCTTTGCAATGGTACCAAGTCACATCTGGCTAATATAAAATTGCCTAGCTGGGTCTGGAGAATAGTAACATAAGCCACTCCTGACATGCAAACAATCTTCCTCCGATTGTTTTTTAAGATTTTACTTACTTATTTGAGATATTTAAGATTTTATTTCTTTATTTATATTGAGAAAACTCCTAATCAGTTTTCTTTCCTTTGCAAATCTGTGTCTTGAAATTACAGGTGGCTCCTTCCCTGGTCACCTACCAACAGGAGATCCTGCTCACAAGAGGTCTAACAGGAACAACCACCTGATGACCAACCTGAGCCTACTGGGCTTCACTGTTGGGCTATCCACTGCTGAAAAGAAAAATGGGGAAGAGTACTGAATGTAATGGGTAAACTGATGGAAAAGAACCTCTTTAACATATTAACTGGCAACCAGAGAGCCCCTCAGTCTGTCACTTGACACCCTGAGTCTGAAAGTGTGTCCCAAACTCAGAAAACACTAGCCTTCTGCCTAGCAAATACAACAAAATCACTTAGATGCCTCCAAGTTTCAAATGATGGGCTCTTCCTGATTTCACAGGCCATGCAAAATAGCATGGATCATGGGGCCAGGGCCTACACAGAATGGACAAATAGGAAATTTAATTAAAATGGAAAATACAACCCAGAGCCTTCTCAATATGTCAGAAAATATTTGGTGAGCAGATCTGTGGTGAACTCCTCTGCTCTTCTTTGGCCATCTACCACATTATAATGGAATGCCTATTTAAACCAAATAACTAGCCTGTATGCAAAGCAATGTGCATGGCATCTGTCTCAAGATGGCAGAAGCCAAGTTATCTTCCCTTGTCTTCTTATACTAAGAGTCCCTTTTGGATCTCATGAATCCTCCTGATTTATATTACTTGTACACTTTTTCAAGTACTGCTCATAATCATGGACAATTTTGTTTGAAAATTGGCAATCAAAGAGAGGGTACACCTGTTGTGGACATCAAGCACAGTGGAACTGCTACCATAATCATTCATAAAAGAGCTAATCTTTAGTTTCCTAGAACGTACAGTTCCTGACTCAGGAGGCTGAGAAGCATCTTTGCGAGTTATGAGTCAGGATCTCAGGACCTGCTTGAAGGACACAAATACTCAGTGTTGACCTGGAAATTTTTGCTACTGCACAGCTAATCCAAGTATTAACATTAATGCAATTACTAGATGCCAAAAGTCACCTTTCCTAGTTTACAACATGTGATCTCAACATTTTAGAATTCATATTACAGGTTGGTTAAGAGCATGACCACTGAAACCTTAACTGGATGCCAACCTTACCAGGGTTACTGACTAGCCAGAGTTTTTGTAAAATTAGTCCTGGACTTCCAAATTTAATTTCTCAACCAGTGAATATGGAACATAACAGAATCTACTTCATAAACTTTTCATAAAAATTAAAACAGTTACTGTGGTAAAGCTCCTAATATGTTGTCTAACATGTGGTAGGGACTCTATAAGAAATAGGTTTTTTTCCTCTAAAATAATTAAAATTTTTTTCTTAACTAAGTAGTTACAGATGTGCATAAGACAGAGGGTGGCAATAATAATATAAGTCCCTAGAATTCAAAATTCTAATTATAAATACCAATACTGAACTACACACAGATAAAGGAAGACCTTCACCCCCTATTAAATGTATATAAGACTGTGTACACCAACACTGAAGAGCCACAGTGTTTCTTTGGGAAGTTGGGTGTTTTGAGTGAATTTTATAATTTTCTCTCTCCTGCTTCACTGTAAGTTTTTACTTTATGTTTTTAGTGTTCCTGACTTATAAAATTCTATATCTCCTTTAATTTGAATTGTGCTTTAGAAAGTGGGCTGACTTTCTGTGTGTGGGTATGTGATTTTATTTCATACATTTTTAAAAAATCATGTTCTAAGTGGGGGCCTAAAGGCTTATTACCTATTCATAAAGTACAAGACCTATAGTGGATAGACATTTTGACATCTAATTTGGTTGTCCAGTGATTTTCTTTTTTTACTAAATTCCTCTTTTTTATCTATTCCCTTGATAGTTAAATTTGTCAGCAATGTCATCTCTGGACAAATGATAGAAGTTTATATATAATGAGGTAAAAAAATGCAAAATCTTGGTCAGAGAAAGCTACTTTTTTAATGAACTGAGCAGAGTACCCTGATTGTTGGCAATGTTGACATTTGTTGGCAATTGTTGACATTCTGCACTTAGACTCCTTGTTATTTAAAAATTAGTTTTCAAGAATAAAAAAGACAAAATAGGAGAATTTATATTACAATCTTGATCTCCAGTTTATCATGAAAATTCGGGTAGTCCAGAAATTTGTCCTTCCAGAAAGATGTAATAAACATTTATTCCTCCTACTAGGAACAACTAAAACCCCTGGATATTATATATAAAACAAATATGAGAAAAATATGAAAGGTGGAAAGAGAGAGCAGATCAACTAGGGCCTTTAGGACCCACGCAAGTTTCTGAGATTTCTTTTTGCCCTATATATCTCAGAGTTGGAGCTAAAGACACTGGCAACCCAGAAATATCAATAGGTGCAGACAACAAAAGCTCCAACAAAAGCAGGCTTCCTCTAGCCAAAGGACGAACAAAGAAGCAGTATAACAAGAAAGAAAATGTTTAAGAGTAACAATCTCCCTCTAGCCAAACAACATGGAAAAACCTATAGTCCCAGTCCCACCGTCACCAGCAAAAGCCAAGTGGAGAGCCTAGATTTCCAAGCTGCTGAGGTGACAAGGCCTCCCAATCTCAAACAGTGGTTTCAGGAAAGGCTAAGAAGGGAGCCAGGATTTTCATCTCTTCCAGAAAATAACGAGGCCATCTTCTTCTAATAGGAAGCTTGGACTTCCACTCCCATGGAGTAGTAAAACAAGATGCCACTCTCCTTTGCTGGAGTGGTATAGGAGGAGTTAGGAGTTTCACTATCTCCAGTGGTAACCAGTCATTTTGCCTCTTGTTGGTAGTTGTCAGGGTCACTAGATATTGGTATCACTGGGGCTAACGAGGCACTCATAGCCTAACCACCAAGTGAAGTGTCAGTGGAGGCCAACTGGGGAACCAGAACTCCCCCCCATCCTCTGTACACACCAGCTTCTAATAAGGAGCTCCCTGCCCTGAGGTATTGGCAGAGACTGAGTGGGGAACCAGGGCTTTTATTCTAATCTAGTAGGAATGAGGTGGATTTCTCTTCTGACAGAGCAGTGTCAGAGGAAACCAATTAAAACAGAAAACTTAAGTAAGACATAGAATCTTGTAATACCCAAAATGTCTCAATTTCAACAACAACAACAACAACAACAACAGAACAACCTGTCATATACCAAGAACTACGAAATCTCAAACTGAATGGGAAAAAAAAAAATAGATGCCAACACTGAGATGACAAGATGTTGGAATTATCTGACATAAGACATTAAAACAGCCATCATAAAACTCTTCAGTGAGCAATTATGGGCACACTTAAAACAAATGAAAAACTAGACACTCATAAAAAAGATAAGAATGTCAGTAAATGGATAAAAATGTAAAGGAGACTCTGAGGTATGTTTTTAGAACCGATAAATAACTAAAATGAAAAACTCAATAGATGGGCTCAAGAGCAGAATGGAGGGATACAAGAAAGAATAAGTGAACTTGAAAATTGGACAATGGAAATTACTCAAACTATACAACAGATAAAAAAAAAAAAATAGCCTAGGGAAAAAGAGTCACAGGGACCTGTAGAATGATAACAAATGACCTATGGTTATGTCAGATTCTCAGAATGAAAGGAAGAAGAGAGAGGGCTGAGAAGCAGCTGAATACATCCAAATTTGCAAAAGACATAAAACCACTCATTTAAGAAGCTGAACAAACACGAAATGGGGTAAATCCAAATGTATCCATAACAAGGCATATAGTCAAACTTCTGAAAAGTTTAAGAAAATTTTGAAAGCAGTGAAAGAAAAATAACATCTTACCTACAGAGGAAAGCAATTTAAATGAAAATGGATTTCTCATCAGAAACCATGAAAGAAAGAAATAGCACAACGGTTTTCAAATGCTGAAAAAAGAAGTTTTAATCCAGAATCTTACATCTAGTAAAATTATTCTTATACAATGAAGGAGGAAACATGGCAACTCAGATGAGGAAAAATACTAAGCTAATTTATCAGTATAGTATTAACACAAAAATAGACACATAGAGGAGTGTCCGGGTGGTCCAGTTGGTTAAGCATCTGACTCTTGATTTGGGCTCAGATCATGATCTCAATGTCATGACATAGAGCCCCACATCAGACTCCACAGTGCATGTAGAGCCTGCTTAAGATTCTTTCTCTTCCTCTTCCTGTCTCCCCCTTTTCTCTCTCTTTAAATAATAAAAAAAAAAGTTTCTTAAAACAAAAAAATAGACACATAGATCAATAAAACAGAATAGAAAGCCCAGAAATAAACCTATAATTTATGGTCAGTGGTCAATTACTCTTTGATAAAGGAGGCAAGAATATGCAAGGGGAAAAGACAGTCTCTTCAACAAATAGTGCTGGGAAAATTGGACAGCTACATGTACAAGAATGAAACTCAGCCACTTTCTTATACCATACTCAAAAATAAACTCAAAGTGGATGAAGGACCTAAATGTGAGACCTGAAACCATAAAAATCCTAGAAGAGAGCACAGGCAGTAATTTCTCTGACATCAGCCCCAACAACATCTTTCTAGATTTGTTTCCTGAAGCAAGGGAAACAAAAGCAAAAATAAACTACTGGGACTGCATCAAAATAAAAGACTTCCACACAGCAAAGGAAAAAAAAAAACAACAAAACTAAAAGATAACCTACCAAATGACATATCAGACAAAGGGTTAGTACCTAAAATATATAAAGAATTGTTACAACTCAACACTAAAACAATACCACCAACAAAAAACAACCCAAAAAGTCTAATTATAAATGGACAGAAAACATGAACAGACATTTCTCCAAATAAGACATATAGATAACCAACAGACATATGAAAGGATGCTCAACGGCACTCACCATCAGGAAAATGTTAATCAAAACCACAATGAGGTAACATCTCACAACTGTCAGAATGGCTATAATCAAAAACACAACAAACAAGTGTTGGCGAGAATGTAGAGAAAAAGGAATCCTTGTTAACTATTGGTGAGAATGCAAACTGATTTGCTCACGGTAGCAAACAATATGGAGGTTCCTCAAAAAGTTAAAAATAGAACTACCCTATGATCCAGCAACTGTATTACCTAAATAATACAAAAACACTAAGTTGAAAGGATCTGTGCACCCCATGTTTATTGCAGCCCTATTTACAACAGCCAAATTATGGAAGCAACCTAAATGATGTCTACTGATAGATGAATGTATAAAGAAGATGTGGTGTGTATATATACGTATATACATCATATATACCATATATTTTCATATAACATTATATATGTGTGTGTGTGTATATACACACACACACATACATATCCACATGCCATATACACACACACATTCCACACACACACACACACACACACACACACACACACACATACCATATAATGGAATGTGTGTATGTATGTATATATGTAATGGAAAATATTATTCAGCCACAAAAAAGGATGAAATCTTTCCATCTGCAACAATATGGGTGGATCTAGAGAGTAAATGCTGAGCAATATAAACCAGAAAAAGACAAAAACTACACGATTTCACTCATACATGGAATTTAAGAAACAAAACAAATGAACAAAGGGAAAAAAGAGATAGAGAAAGAAACTAAAGACAGACTCCTACCTATAGAGAACAAACAGATGGTTACCAGAGGGGTGGTGGGGGGAGTGGATAAAATAGGTGAAGGGGATTAAGAGTATACTTATCTTGAGGAGCACTAGGTAATATATGGAATTGTTGAATCACTATATTGTATACCTGAAATGAATATAACATTGTATGTTAACTATACTGGATACTGAATAGATAAGAAAAGAGAAAAAAAAAGACAAAACAAAAAATTTTAATGCTTGGAAACAAACAGAAAACTAAGATTCTTTATCAACAGAAGACTTAATTCTACAAGATTAAAGAGTTAGTTCTCTAAAACAGAAAGGAAACAATAAAAGGAGAAAATTCAGAAATAATACAAGGAGAAATCAGAAAGGAAGAAAAAACATGGTAAGCAAATTATGAATATGCACAATAGGCTTTCTGCTTTCTAAATTATTTTTGGTGATTGAAGTAAAAATTACAGCACTGATGAGGTTCTGAATGTATACAGAGAACATATTTACAACATTCTATTATGATTAGGGAGGGTAAAGTAAGATAAAAGGAGGAAGGATTTCCACAATTTACTCAGACTGGTAAAGTGATGAAAGTAGTTAACTATGATAAGATATGTAGGCATAATGTAACAACTAAAAGATTTATACAAAGAGATGTACTCAAAAACACTGTGGATAAATCAAACTGGAGTTCAAAAAAACGTTCAATAACCCACAGGAAAGTAAGAAGAAAATAGAGGAATAAAAAATAAAATGAGGGGCACCTGGGTGGCTCAGTGGGTTAAGCCTCTGCTTTCGGCTCAGGTCATGATCTCAAGGTCCTGGGATAAAGCCCCCCATTGGGCTCTCTGCTCAGCAGGGAGCCTGCTTCCCCCTCTGTCTCTGCCTGTCTTTCTGCCTACTTGTGATCTCTGCCAAATAAATAAATAAAATCTTTAAAAAAATAAATAAAAATAAAATGAAAGAATAAACAGAAAACAGAAAGTAAAACAGCAGCCTTATCCCTAACATAGCAATAATTATATTACCATTTAACACACAAATTAAGAAACAGAGACCTGCAGATTAAATTAAAATTAAAAATTAAATTAAAAAATATGACCCAACTCTATGCTGTCACTAAGAAAGTCACTTTAAATATAATAGTGTAGGCATACTGAAAGTAGAACTAAGGAAATTATATTTAATACAAACATTAAAGAAAGCAAGAGGGATTATGTTAATACCATATAAAGTAGACTTTACAGAAAGAAAATTAGTGGAGACAGAGAAGGAAAATATATAGTGATAGAAGGATAAATCCTCCATGAAGAAACAGGAGCTCTAAATAGGTATGCACCAAAAACAGAGTTCTAAAATATGTTAAGTAAAAAAGATAGAACTAAAAAAAAAAAAAAATAAATCCAAAATTACAGCTGGAAATTTGAACACTGGAGTCCCACTGACTGATAATGCAATTAGATAAAAAATAAAGAAGGATATATAAGAATCCCCAAAACACCATCAACCAACAGGGTCTTCCCAACAAAGGGTGTTATTCCATTTTAGTATCCATGGAACATATATCAAGAGGGAACACAGGGCGCCTGGGTGGCTCAGTGGGTTAAGCTGCTGCCTTCGGCTCAGGTCATGATCTCAGGGTCCTGGGTTCGAGTCCCACATCGGGCTCTCTGCTCAGCAGGGAGCCTGCTTCCTCCTCTCTCTCTCTCTGCCTACTTGTAATCTCTCTCTGTCAAATAAATAAATAAAATCTTTAAAAAAAAAAAAAAAGAGGGAACACAGCCTGGGCCATAAAACAAAAATTAAAAATTTTAAAGGAATTGAAATCATACAGAGTATGTTCTCTTAGCATATTGGAATCAAACCTGAATCAGTAACAGAAAAATAATAAGAAAATCTCCAAACACTTGAAAACTAAACAACCCTTTTCTAAGTAATTCATGAGTAAAAGAAGGATCTCAAGTGAAATTTAAAAAATACATTAAAATGAAGGAAAATAAAAATATATCAAAATTTATGAGAAACTGCAAAAGTAGTGTCCAGAGGGAAATGTACAGAACTAAAAACATCCATTGGAAAATGGGAAAAACCTCAAATCAATAATCTAAACTTCCATGTCAAGAATCTAAAGAATGAAAAAAACCCAAAGCAAGAAGGAAGGAAATAATAAAGGACCAAATTCAGTGGAACTGAATACAGAAAAATAATACAGAAAAGCAATGAGACAAGTTTTATCTTTGAAAAGTTCAATGAAATTGACAAATTTCTTGCAAGCTTAAAAAAGAATAAATAAATAAATAAATAAGACACGAATTACCAGTATCAAGAATGAAATGGGAGATCACTAGAGACCCTGATGACATGAACAAGACTGTTAAAGAAAACCACAAAAACAAATTTAAAAACTAAGATGAAATGGATCAACTTCTCAAACAACTAGGTATCACAAATCACCCAATATGAAATAGAGCATTTGAATAATCTTGTAACTATTAAAGAAATTTAAATTGCAATTTTTAAAACTCATACACACACACAAAATTTCCAGGCCCAGATGATTTCACTGGAGAATCCTATTGAATGTTTAAAGAAGAATTAATACCAGTTCTACAAAATCTCTCCCAGAAAATAAAGAGGAGAGAACATTTGACAATTCATTTCATGAAGCTACTATTAACATAATAGCCAAATGAGACAAAGTCAATACCAAAAAACAAAAACAAGTAAATAAATACAAATGAATCTGAAGACCGGTATTTCACCATTAATACATATGCAAATATCCTTACATTAGCAAATAAAATCCAGCAATATATAAAAATATTATATAACATAACAAAATAGGGTTATTCTGGGGGTGTAAGAATGGCTCTCACATTATAAAATCAATCAGTGTAATCTACCATATTAACAGGCTAAAGAAGAAAAATCACATAATAATATCAATCGATGTAGAAAAAACATATGGCAAAAACCCACACCTACTCATGATAAAAACTCTCAGAAAAATAGGGATAGAGAAAATTTCTTCAACTTGATAAAGAGTTAACAACCAAAAAACTGCAAATATTACACTAATGGTGAAAACAAAAGTCATTTCCCTATGAATGAGAACAAGGCAAGGATGTCTGCTGTCCTCACTCTTATTCAAAACTGGAACTTCTAGCCAGTGCAATGACATATGAATGGGAAATTAAAGAGCAGAAAGAAGACATAAAACTGTCCCTATTTGGAGGAGGAGTCAAGATGGCGGAGAAGTAGCAGGCTGAGACTACTTCAGCTAGCAGGAGATCAGCTAGATAGCTTATCTAAAGATTGCAAACACCTGAAAATCCATCGGCAGATCGAAGAGAAGAAGAACAGCAATTCTGGAAACAGAAAAACAACCACTTTCTGAAAGGAAGGACCGGCGGAGAAGTGAATCCAAAGCGACGGGAAGATAGACCCCGGGGGGAGGGGCCGGCTCCCGGCAAGCGGCAGAGCAACCGCGCACAAAATCAGGACTTTTAAAAGTCTGCTCCGCTGAGGGACATCGCTCCAGAGGCTAAACCGGGGTGAGGCCCACACGGGGTCAGCGTGGCCTCAGGTCCCGCAGGGTCACAGAAGGATCGGGGGTGTCTGAGTGTCGCAGAGCTTGCGGGTATTGGAACGGGAAAGCCGGCTACAGAGACAGAGCCGACAGTAAGCTCACAGCTCGGTGTTACCTTGAACCGGTCGCAGGCTCGGTGAGCTCGGAGCAAGGCCGGAGGTCAGGCAGACGGGAGTAACTGGGCCCTGTTCTCTGAGGGCGCACTGAGGAGTGGGGCCCTGGGCTCTCGGCTCCTCCGGGCGGGAGACCAGGAGGCCGCCATTTGTATTCCCGTCCTCCGGAACTCTAGGGAAAGCGCTCAGGGAACAAAAGCTCCTGAAAACAAAACCTAGTGGATTACTCACCCCGGCCCCTGATAAGGGCTGTGCAATTCCGCCTGGGGCAAAGACACTTGAGAATCACTACAACAGGCCCCTCCCCCGGAAGATCAACAAGAAATCCAGCCAAGACCAAGTTCACCTACCATGGAGTGCAGTTTCAATACCAAGGAGAGCAGCAGAATTCCAGAGGAGGAGAAAGCAAAGCACGGAACTCATGGCTTTTTCCCTGTGATCTTTTTTAGTCTTGCAGTTAATTTAATTTTTTTATTTTTCATTTTTTGTTTTTTTTTCTCACCTTCTGGTTAAATTTTTTTTTTAACTTTTACCTTTTGCATTTTTAACGTTTTTTAACTAGTTTATCTAATATATATATATTTTCTTTTTTATATTTTTCTCGTTGTCTTTTTTTTTAACTCTTTTCTTTTCTTTTTTCTTCTTTTTTTCTTTCTTCCTTTTTGAACCTCTTTTTATCCCCTTTCTCGCCCCTCACGATTTGGGATCTCTTCTAATTTGGTTAAAGCATATTTTCCTGGGGTTGTTGCCACCCTTTTAGTATTTTACTTGCTCCTTCATATACTCTTATCTGGACAAAATGAAAAGATGGAAAAATTCAACACAAAAAAAAGAACAAGAGGCAGTACCGAAGGCTAGGGACCTAATCAATACAGACATTGGTAATATGTCAGATCTAGAGTTCAGAATGACAATTCTCAAGGTTCTAGCCGGGCTCGAAAAAGGCATGGAAGATATTAGAGAAACCCTCTCGAGAGATATAAAAGCCCTTTCTGGAGAAATAAAAGAACTAAAATCTAACCAAGTTGAAATCAAAAAAGCTATTAATGAGGTGCAATAAAAAATGGAGGCTCTCACTGCTAGGATAAATGAGGCAGAAGAAAGAATTAGTGATACAGAAGACCAAATGACAGAGAATAAAGAAGCTGAGCAAAAGAGGGACAAACAGCTACTGGACCACGAGGGGAGAATTCGAGAGATAAGTGACACCATAAGACGAAACAACATTAGAATAATTGGAATTCCAGAAGAAGAAGAAAGAGATAGGGGAGCAGAAGGTATATTGGAGAGAATTATTGGGGAGAGTTTCCCCAATATGGCAAAGGGAACGACAATCAAAATTCAGGAGGTTCAGAGAATGCCCCTCAAAATCAGTAAGAATAGGCCCACACCCCATCACCTAATATTAAAATTTACAAGTCTCAGTGACAAAGAGAAAACCCTGAAAGCAGCCCGGGAAAAGAAGTCTGTAACATACAATGGTAAAAATATTAGATTGGCAGCTGACTTATCCACAGAGACCTGGCAGGCCAGAAAGAGCTGGCATGATATTTTCAGAGCACTAAACAAGAAAAACATGCAGCCAAGAATACTATATCGAGATAGGCTATCATTGAAAATAGAAGGAGAGATTAAAAGCTTCCAAGACAAACAAAAACTGAAAGAATTTGCAAAGACCAAACCAGTTCTACAGGAAATCTTGAAAGGGGTCCTCTAAGCATAGAGAGAGCCTACAAGTGGTAGATCAGAAAGGAACAGAGACCATATACAGTAACAGTCACCTTACAGACAATAGAATGGCACTAAATTCATATCTCTCAATAGTTACCCTGAATGTTAATGGGCTAAATGCCCCTGTCAAAAGACACAGGGTATCAGAATGGATAAAAAAAACAAAACCCATCTATATGTTGCCTCCAAGAAACTCATTTTAAGCCCGAAGACACCTCCAGATTTAAAGTGAGGGGGTGGAAAAGAATTTACCATGCTAATGGACATCAGAATAAAGCAGGAGTGGCAATCCTTATATCAGATCAATTAGATTTTAAGCCAAAGACTATAATAAGAGATGAGGAAGGACACTATATCATACTCAAAGGGTCTGTCCAACAAGAAGATTTAACAATTTTAAATATCTATGCCCCCAATGTGGGAGCAGCCAACTATATAAACCAATTAATAACAAAATCAAAGAAACACATCAACAATAATACAATAATAGTAGGGGACTTTAACACTCCCCTCACTGAAATGGACAGGTCATCCAAGCAAAAGATCAGCAAGGAAATAAAGGCCTTAAATGACACACTGGACCAGATGGACATCACAGATATATTCAGAATATTTCATCCCAAAGCAACAGAATACACATTCTTCTCTAGTGCACATGGAACATTCTCCAGAATAGATCACATCCTCGGTCCTAAATCAGGACTCAACCGGTATCAAAAGATTGGGATCATTCCCTGCATATTTTCAGACCACAATGCTCTAAAGCTAGAACTCAACCACAAAAGGAAGTTTGGAAAGAACCCAAATACATGGAGACTAAACAGCATCCTTCTAAAGAATGAATGGGTCAACTGGGAAATTAAAGAAGAATTGAAAAAAATCATGGAAACACATGATAATGAAAACACAACGGTTCAAAATCTGTGGGACACAACAAAGGCAGTCCTGAGAGGAAAATATATAGCGGTACAAGCCTTTCTCAAGAAACAGGAAAGGTCTCAGGTACACAACCTAACCCTACACCTAAAGGAGCTGGAGAAAGAACAAGAAAGAAACCCTAAGCCCAGCAGGAGAAGAGAAATCATAAAGATCAGAGCAGAAATCAATGAAATAGAAACCAAGAAAAACAATAGAACAAATCAACGAAACTAGGAGCTGGTTCTTTGAAAGAATTAATAAAATTGATAAACCCCTGGCCCGACTTATCAAAAAGAAAAGAGAAAGGACCCAAATAAATAAAATCATGAATGAAAGAGGAGAGATCACAACTAACACCAAAGAAATACAAACTAGTATAAGAACATACTATGAGCAACTCTACGCCAATAAATTTGACAATCTGGAAGAAATGGATGCATTCCTAGAAACATATAAACTACCACAACTGAACCAGGAAGAAATAGAAAGCCTGAACAGACCCATAACCAGTAAGGAGATTGAAACAGTCATTAAAAATCTCCAAACAAACAAAAGCCCAGGGCCAGACGGCTTCCCGGGGGAATTCTACCAAACATTTAAAGAAGAACTAATTCCCATTCTCCTGAAACTGTTCCAAAAAATAGAAATGGAAGGAAAACTTCTAAACTCATTTTATGAGGCCAGCATCACCTTGATCCCAAAACCAGACAAGGATCCCACCAAAAAAGAGAGCTATAGACCGATATCCTTGATGAACACAGATGCGAAAATACTCAACAAAATACTAGCCAATAGGATTCAACAGTACATTAAAAAGATTATTCACCACGACCAAGTGGGATTTATTCCAGGGCTGCAAGGTTGGTTCAACATCCGCAAATCAGTCAATGTGATACAACACATCAATAAAAGAAAGAACAAGAACCATATGATACTCTCAATAGATGCTGAAAAAGCATTTGACAAAGTACAGCATCCCTTCCTGATCAAAACTCTTCAAAGTGTAGGGATAGAGGGCACATACCTCAATATCATCAAAGCCATCTATGAAAAACCCACCGCAAATATCATTCTCAATGGAGAAAAACTGAAAGCTTTTCCGCTAAGGTCAGGAACACGGCAGGGATGTCCATTATCACCACTGCTATTCAACATAGTACTAGAGGTCCTAGCCTCAGCAATCAGACAACAAAAGGAAATTAAAGGCATCCAAATCGGCAAAGAAGAAGTCAAATTATCACTCTTCACAGATGATATGATACTATATGTGGAAAACCCAAAAGACTCCACTCCAAAACTGCTAGAACTTATACAGGAATTCAGTAAAGTGTCAGGATATAAAATTAATGCACAGAAATCAGTTGCATTTCTCTACACCAACAGCAAGACAGAAGAAAGAGAAATTAAGGAGTCAATCCCATTTACAATTGCACCCAAAACCATAGGATACCTAGGAATAAACCTAACCAAAGAGGCACAGAATCTATACTCAGAAAACTATAAAGTACTCATGAAAGAAATTGAGGAAGACACAAAGAAATGGAAAAATGTTCCATGCCCCTGGATTGGAAGAATAAATATTGTGAAAATGTCTATGCTACCTAAAGCAATCTACACATTTAATGCAATTCCTATCAAAGTACCATCCATCTTTTTCAAAGAAATGGAATAAATAATGCTAAAATTTATATGGAACCAGAAAGACCTCGAATAGCCAAAAGAATATTGAAAAAGAAAGCCAATGTTGGTGGCATCACAATTCCGGACTTCAAGCTCTATTACAAAGCTGTCATCATCAAGACAGCATGGTACTGGCACAAAAACAGACACATAGATCAATGGAACAGAATAGAGAGCCCAGAAATAGACCCTCAACTCTACAGTCAACTAATCTTCGACAAAGCAGGAAAGAATGTCCAATGGAAAAAAGACAGCCTCTTTAATAAATGGTGCTGAGAAAATTGGACAGCCACATACAGAAAAATGAAATTAGACCATTTCCTTACACCACACACAAAAATAGACTCAAAATGGATGAAGGACCTCAATGTGAGAAAGGAATCCATCAAAATCCTTGAGGAGAACACAGGCAGCAACCTCTTCGACCTCAGCCGCAGCAACATCTTCCTAGGAACAACGCCAAAGGCAAGGGAAGCAAGGGCAAAAATGAACTATTGGGATTTCATCAAGATCAAAAGCTTTTGCACAGCAAAGGAAACAGTTAACAAAATCAAAAGACAACTGACAGAATGGGAGAAGATATTTGCAAACGACATATCAGATAAAGGACTAGTGTCCAGAATCTATAAAGAACTTAGCAAACTCAACACCCAAAGAACAAATAATCCAATCAAGAAATGGGAAGAGGACATGAACAGCCATTTCTACAAAGAAGACATCCAGATGGCCAACAGACACATGAAAAAGTGCTCCATATCACTCGGCATCAGGGAAATACAAATCAAAACCACAATGAGATATCACCTCACACCAGTCAGAATGGCTAAAATCAACAAGTCAGGAAATGACAGATGCTGGCGAGGATGCGGAGAAAGGGAAACCCTCCTACACTGTTGGTGGGAATGCAAGCTGGTGCAGCCACTCTGGAAAACAGCATGTTGGTTCCTCAAAATGTTGAAAATAGAACTGCCCTATGACCCAGCAATTGCACTATTGGGTATTTACCCTAAAGATACAAACGTAGTGATCCAAAGGGGCACGTGCACCTGAATGTTTATAGCAGCAATGTCCACAATAGCCAAACTATGGAAAGAACCTAGATGTCCATCAACAGATGAATGGATCAAGAAGATGTGGTATATATACACAATGGAATACTATGCAGCCATCAAAAGAAATGAAATCTTGCCATTTGTGACAACATGGATGGAACTAGAGCATATCATGCTTAGCGAAATAAGTCAAGCGGAGAAAGACAACTATCATATGATCTCCCTGATATGAGGAAGTGGTGATGCAACATGGGGGCTTAAGGTGGTACGAGACGAATAAATGAAACAAGATTGGATTGGGAGGGAGACAAACCATAAGTGACTCTTAATCTCACAAAACAAACTGAGGGTTGCTGGGGGGAGGGGGTTTGGGAGAAGGGGGTGGGGTTATGGACATTGGGGAGGGTATGTGCTTTGGTGAGTGCTGTGAAGTGTATAAACCTGGTGATTCACAGACCTGTACCCCTGGGGATAAAAATATATGTTTATAAAATAAAATAAAATAAAATTACAAGGTAAAAAAAAAAAAAAAAACAAAACTGTCCCTATTTATAGATGGCATGGTTTTCTATGTAGGAAATCCCCAAAAAACTTCTAGAATAAATTAATTTAACGAGGTCACAGGATACAAGATAAACATACAAAAAGAAAAATGGATTACACACATTGTGATGAACACTGGGTGTTATACGCAAGTAACGAATCCTTGAACACTACATCAGAAACTAATGATGTACTATACGTTGGCTCATCAAACACAATAAAAAAAAATGAATTGCATTTCAGTATACTAGCAAGGAAAACACAGACGCCAGAAAGCAAAACAATACTATTTCTAATATTTTTTTAAAAGAGAGGAATACTTAGAAATGTAACAGCACATACAAAAATTACATGGTGAAAATAGCAAAACTCTGATGAAAGATTTTAAAGATCTAAATAAATGGAGAGACAAATTATGTTTAAAGATTGGAAGAATCAACATAACAAACAAACAAAAAATCAATTCTCCCCAAACTGACATATAAACTGAATGAAGTTCCTATCAAATCCCAGCAAAAAAATTTATATAGACAAGCTTATTCTAAAGTTTATATAGAAAGGCAGAGGAAATAGAATAGCTAAAAGTTTTTTTTTTTTTTTTTTTTTTTTTTTCCATAAGAAGAAAGGAAGGAATCAGTCTACCCAATTTAAGGCTTCTATAGCTGCAGTAATCAACCCTGTGTGTTACTGGCAGCAAGACATCACATAAAGAAAACACCATAGAGAACTTAGGTACACACCCACTGATAATATGCTCCACTAATTTTAAAAATGCAAAGCAATTCGACAGAGGTAAGGTAGCATTTTCAATGAATGGTGCTGAAATAGTTGGACATCAATAAGCAGAAGCAAAAACAAACAAAAAAGAAAATTGAGTTCTTTTCTTACTAATACAAAAATTACTAAAAATGGATATGGTGATTAGATATAAAAGATAAAACTTTTAGAAAACATTTAGAAAAAATTATAAAACTTGGAGAGTGGAAAGGAGGAAATCTTTAGACTTCACATCAAATACATTATCTAAAAAATGAACAATTAATAAATTGAACTTCATCAAAATTAAACACTTGCTCTGAAAAAGATCCTGTTAAGAGCATGAAAAGACAATCTACAGACTAAGAGAATCTACCCACAAAGCATAATCTGATAAAGGATAAGTATTGAGAATACACAAGTATTTCTCAAAATCAACTGTTAAAAAAAACAAACAATCCAATTAGAAAATTGGCTAAAGATAAGAAGTGACATTTCACTAAATAGGACATATGAATGATAAACACATGAAAAAATGTTCATCATTAGCCATTAGAGGAATGCAAATTAAAAGCACAATGACATATTACTACAGACTTGTCAGAATGGCTAAAAAAAATAAAAAAGAATAAGTAAAAAAGTAAAAAGATGACCTGCTGACAAGGATGTGGAAAAACTGGATCACTAATGCACTGCTGATATGAAATGGCAAAGTCACTCTGGAAACAAGTTTTGCAATTAATTTCCAATTTTGTCCATTACCCCTACCCACCACTCCTCTGGTAACCATGAGTTTGTTCTTTATGAGTCTTGTTTCTGTTTTTTAGATTCCACATATAGTGAAGTCATAAGTCATTGGCTTTGTCTGACTTATTTCACTTAGTATAATACCCTCTAGGTCTATCCATGTTGTTGCAAATGGCTGAGTAATGCTCCATTGTGTATGTACATCACAGCTTCTTCATCTATTCACCAACTGAGGGACATTTAGTTTCCTTCCATATCTTGGCTATTGTATATAACCCTGTGATGAACAAAGGGGTGTATGTGTCTTTATGCATTAGTGTTTTCATTTGGGGAAGGGATAAATATCTAAAAGTGGAACAGATTGTACCGTAGTTCTATTTTTAATTTTTTGAGGACACCTCATACCATTTCCATAGTAGACACACCAATACACATTCCCTCCCACAGTGCATGGGTGTTCTTTTTTCTTCATGTCCTTGCCAACACTTGTTACTTACTGTCTTTTTGATTGTCATTCTGATCAGTGTGAGAGGATATCTGATCCTGGGGTTTTGTTTGTTTGTGGGTTTTTTCCCCCCCAGAGCCCACCCACCCTTCCTTCCTTCCTTCATTTATTTATTTATGCTAAATGACCCTAAATCTTTATTTGACTAAATTCTATTTCATACATAAGCATGATGGCCTCCCCTGTTATTAGACTTTGGCATTTAAAAAAACCAACCAACCAACCAACCAAAACAAAAAAAAATACAAAACCCAAAACCAAAAAACAAGCAGCCTCATCCAGAACAGTACAAATGCCAAGGGTGAGGGTGGCCTACAGTTTTACTGTAGGATAAACATGTATTTTTAATGAACATATAATGTGCTATTTGTTTCAGGGGTACAGGTCTGTGATTCATCAGTCTTAAACATTTCACAGCATTTACCATAGCACATACCGTTCCCAAAGTCCATCACCCAGCCACCCCATTCCTTCCACTCCTCCTTCTCCTCTAGTAACCCTCAGTTTGTTTCCTGAGATTAAGAGTCTCTTATGGTTTGTCTCCCTCTCCGGATTCATCTTGTTTCATTTTTCCCTCCCTTCCCCTATGATCCTCTGTCTTGTTTCTCAAATTCTCAAATCTGTGAGATCATATGATACTTGTCTTTCTCTGATTGACTTATTTTGCTTAGCATAATACCCTCCAGTTCCATCCATTCCATTGCAAATGGCAAGATTTTGGGGAGTTTTGATGGCTTCATAATACTCCATTTTAATTATATATAATATAATTAATATAATATAATATAATATAATATAATATAATATAATATAATATAATATATATTCTCACTTCCCATAGTTTGGCTCTTGGGACATTTCTGCTATAAACATTAGGGTGTACATGCTCCTTGGGATCACCACATTTGTATCTTCAGGGTAAATACCCAGTAGTGTAATTGCTTGGTTGTAGAGTAGTTCTATTTTCAACTTTTTGAGGAACCTCAAATACTGTTTTCCAGAGCAGTTGCACAAGCTTGCATTGTCTTTGGGTCTAAAATGAATCTCTTGCAGAAAGCATATTGATGGGTCTTGGTTTTTGTTTGTTTGTTTGTTTGTTTTCTTCTTCTTTAAATCCATTCTGATACCCTGTTTCTTTTGGTTGGGGCATTTAGCTCATTTATATTCAGAGTAACTATTGAAAGATAAGAATTCAGTTTTACGGGCAATACAGGCCATTGTATTGCCTGTAAGATGACTGTAACTGTATACTGCTTCTGTTCTTTTCTGGTCTATGTTACTTTTAGGCTCTCTCTTTGCTCAGAGGACCCCTTTCAATATTTCCTATAGGGCTGGTTTACTGTTTACAAATTCTTTTAGTTTTTGTTTGTCCTGGAAGCTTTTTATTTCTTCTTCTATTTTCAATGACAGCCTAGCTGGATATAGTATTCTTGGCTGCATATTTTTCTCATTTAGTGCTCTGAATATATCATGCTAGTCATGCCAGGTCTGCCAGGTCTCTGTACATTGGTCTGCTGTCAGTCTAATATTTCTACCATTGTAGGTTACAGACCTCTTGCCAAAGCTGATTTCAGGATTTTCTCTTGGTCTCTGAGACTTTTAAGTTTTACTATTAGATGATGGGGTGCTGACCTATTTTTATTGATTTTGAGGGGGGAGTTCTCTGTGCCTCCTGGATTTTTATGCCTGTTTCCTTCCCTAAACTAGGGAAGTTCTCTGCTATAATTTGCTCCAATACACCTTCTGTCCCTCTCTTTCTTTCTTCTTCTTATGGGATCCCAAGTATTCTAATATATTTTTGTCTTATGGTATCACTTGTCTCTGGAATTCTCCTCTCATGATCCAGTAGTTGTTTATCTCTCTTTTTCTCAGCTTCTTTATTCTTCATCATTTGGTCTTCTATATCACTAATTCTTTCTTCTGCCTCACTTATTCTTGAAGTAAGAGCCTCTATTTTTGATTGCACCTCATTAATAGCTTTTTTCATTTCAACTTGGTTAGATTTTAGTTCTTTATTTCTTTAGAAAGGGATTCTCTATTATCTTCTATGCTTTTTTCAAGCCCAGCTAGTATCTTTATAATCGTCATTCTGAACTCTAGTTTCAACATCTTACTAATGTCCGTATTGATTAGGTCCCTAGCATCATGTTTCCATTTTTTTTTTTTGAGGTGAGGTTTTCTGCCTTGTCATTTTGTCCAGAGAAGAACAGATGAATGAGAGAACACAATGCTAAAAGGGTAACAATGACCCCAGAAAAATATATACTAAAATATATACTAAATGTACATTAACAGATCAGAAGCGACCTAAAAATGGCAGGAAAAGAAAGGAAAAAAATAAATATATGATCAGTCTGGTGAATAGAACAGAGGCACACACTTGATCTTGGGTGTACTTTGGTTTGTTAGAAGATAATGACTCCCACAATTTTAAAGAAAGAAAAACATATATATTATATGTATATAATATATATATATGCACACACACAAAAATAAGGTTAAATACAATGAAGGGCTAGAATATGACCATAAAAATGTAAATTAAAAACGATCTTCTAAAAAGGTATTGATAAGATGATTAAATAGGAAAGAGGAAACATTTTTAAAAAAGTAGAAAAAGAAAAAAAAGAAAATTTAAAAAGCTTAATTTTGAAAGACTAAAGATTAATGGGAAAAAAGCCATGAATTCTATGTGCTATACTCCCCCAGAACTGGAGTTTTGCAGTTCTCTGAGATCAGTAAACTTGGTCTTGGCTGGATGGGAATGAAAATGGCGGCCTCCTAATCTCCAGCCCTGTAGGAGCTGAGAACTTGGGACCCCACTCCTCAGTGCGCCCTCAGAGAAAAGCAGTCAATCCCTCCCATCTCCATGGTCTCTGGCTGCTTCGTGTTCACCTGGCCTGTGATTGACTGTTTCTGTCTCTGGCTCACGGCCCCACTTGGAGTCTCCAAACCCAGCCAATTCCTGCAGTGCCTTCCTGTACTGCTCCTCCCAGAGGAGGAAGGAGGGATCTCCGTGGATCTACCACTTGTGGGGTCCCTCCTCAGAGAGCAGTGGCCTGACTGTGCAGGGAACCACAGTTTATGGCAAATCCAAGCTGAGAGCCCACGCCTTGGCTCCATCTCTGCAGCTGGCTTCCCTGCTCCAATACCTGGAAGCTCTGCCACACTCAGACACCCCTGGCCTTTCTGTGACCCTGTGGGTCCTGAGACCACACTGACCCAGCGAGGATTCCATACCCTGCTTAGCCACTGGAGCACCATCCCGCCATGTAGCAGACTTCTAAAAGTTCCGATTTTGTGCTCCACCGCTCTATCACTTGCCAGCAGCCAGTCCCTCCCCCCGTGGTCTATCTTCCTGTTTGTCACCTTGGATTCACTTCTCCGCACGTCCTACCTTCCAGAAAGTGGTTGCTTTTCTGTTCCTAAAATTGCTGCTCTTCTCTTTTATCTCCTGTTGAGTTTGTAGATGTTCAGAATGGTTTGATAATTATCTAGCTGCATTCCTGGACCCAGACAAAATTTAGGTTTCCTGTTCCTCCATCATCTTGCTCCTCCCCTAAATCTTCATATTTTTTAGAGAGAGAGAGAGAGGGCCTGCAAGTGAGGGGAGGGATGGGTAGAGGGAGAAACAGAATCTCAGTGCAGAGTCCAATGCAGGACTCAAAACTCATGACCCTGAGATCATGATCTAAGTGAAATCAAGAGTCAGATATTTAACCCACTGAGCCACCCAGGCACCTGTGATTGTGGTTTTGATCTACATTTCTCTGATGGTTAGTGATAATGAGTATTTTTTTTCACTTGTATATAAGTCTTCTTTGGGAAAATGTAGTTTTTAAAATCACTGAATTTGCAACTTCCATAGAACCCATGGTTCTACTGTCCTACTGGAGATTTATTACAGAGAAATAAAAATCTGTATTCACACAAAAACCTGTACACAAATGTTTATAGAAGAATATATATTCTTAATAGTCTCAAACCAGAAATGACCCAAATGTCCTTCAATGGGAGACTGGTTAAACAAACTCTACTACAGCCATGATATGACACGCTGCTCCACAATAAAAAGGAACGAACTACTGATATACCAAAAAAAAAAAAAAAAAAAAAAAAAAACCAGGATGAATCTCCAGAGAATAATACTGAGTGAAAAAGCCAAACCCAAGAGTGAGTTACTCTGTGGTCCATTTATAAAATATCCTTGAAATGACAAAATTAGAGAAATGAGAAATTACTGGTTTTCAGGGTTAAAGAGGGTATGAGTGTGTGAGGGAAGTGAGTATGGCTATAAATGGACAATGCCAGGAATCCTGTGGTGATAGAAATATTCTGTATCTTGGCTTTATCAATCAATATTCTGGTTGTGATATTATACTACAGTTTTGCAAGATGTTGCCATCATTGGAAACTGACTTAAGAGCACTATGCGATGTCTCTGTACTATTTCTTGAAATGGTACCTGAATCTCAGTTACATCCAAGTAAAAAGCTTAATTTCTTAAATTTTAATCAGGCAATCCAGAAAACTTGGGCTCAAAGTCCATCATGAAAACAAATACCTTATCTGTGAGATCACTCATTGCTAGTATTATTAGCATTATCATCATCATCATCATCATCATCATCATTTTACTATCCTTTTAATTTTATCACCAGTCTGCTTCCCTTCTTTGAACTCCCTTCTTGGAAAATGCAGGTCATGTTTATGACTTCCAGTATTAAGAAGAAAGAAATATTGTTGTTGTAGCCACTGGGAAAAATCACAAAGAGTCAATTACAGTATAAGAAGAAGCATTTGCCAACACATTTTCCTCCTTAAGACAATTCCAAAATAATAGAATATTGGTTTTAATCCAGAGCTGGTTAAATATCCATCATTTATGTAATAAAATGCATGTATTTCCTATTATGGACAAGCACTCTTTGCATAGTCGTCCTTGAAAATGAAGGTCAACAATTCATGTGGGGAAATGCAAGTTTAGAGACTGATTTTAAAAAGTAATTAAAATTGCCTTGAAGCAGTAGGAAAGATGGTAACCAAAATTATAAATCTTTTCCCCAAGCCTCTGCTTTTTCCGGCACTGACAAACGGCAATCACTGGATGGCAATGCCTTTGCCAGCTCGTTACTGCTATGCGGAGGCTTTATTCTGTTCCATTTCACATTTCCTCCCTTGAAGAGTGTTCACACTGCTTTTTTCATCAGTTGCCTAAGTGGGTTCCATCACTTTAGCAGAACAGACTACAGAGATCTTGCCTGCAAGCCTTTGTCTAATTAACTAATCCTATGAGCTGTAACACTGTTCACTATTAACTTTTCAGATTATCCTACTACTTAAGGAGGTTGGCTTGTTAATCACTGACAGCGTATTTGAGGTGTGTGTGTGTGTGTGTGTATTATTGTATTTGTGAACGCACCTGTGTGTGTATGTAAATGTGTGCATGAATGATACATAGGTGAATTTTAGGCACGTCCAATGGAGAGCTACTGTTTCCCTGTTATAACTAATACTGCAGGCAGTTGATTAAACTTGCCTCACCCTCAACATCTTTAGTCCTTAATCACACCTTGGACATTGTTTCTCTGTGCTTGAATATGCGTGTCTCATGAACTGACTGCAGAACTTTGAGAGGGATGTTACCAGGAAAGTCAGCCATTTCCAAATGTCCACATGATTTGGAACTCTGTCAATTCTGAATATAGATTAATATGACCACCTCTCTTTCTCATTTCAAATTATGATACATCACTGAATAAATTTATCTAGTATGGAGTGGGGAGTCAGTACATGAACTTCAAATAGTCTTGTTTCCTAATTTGAGCTGGTGTCCCAGATACTTTAGAAATCTAATAAAAAGTTTCATTATGTGAGCATGTTTGTAGTTAAAAAAATATATATTTTAAAAGCTCAACATGAAAGTTCCTGTAGAATATCTTTCTTCCCTCCGATAACATGTTAATTGGATTGTCTACTTGTTTCTTAAATATTGCAGGAGCCATGTTTCTATGTTTAAAAAGATGTAATGGATAATGCATGATCCCTTTATCCTTAACTCCTCTGCAAGTTTTGCCCACTACCAAAAGCAGAAATGCTAAGTCAACCTAAAAACAATGCATTCACAGATTATTTTCCAGTTTTATTAGAACTCTTATTATTTCCAGTGTTATTAGAACTCTTCTATGAAAGACATTTATTTTAAAATCTTTATTTATAAAAATATTTAAAGTACCAAATGAAATATAATATAGAACCTCACATATAAAAAAGAGAGAAAGGCTGAGATAGGGGAGGGAATTGGAGCCCCATTCACTTGCCCCCACCCCGACCCTGAAATAGGGCTCTCAAAGAGTGTGAATACTAGAGTGTGTACTCAAAGACTTTTATAGTCTCTGCTCCTAAAAAAACTTAAGAATGTCTGAACATGGATACACTCTAACATATCTAGAGACAGAAAATCCCTGTGACCTCTGGGTAGACCACGGAAAATCTGGTTTAAAATCTACAAAAGTGGAAGACAGTGTCCTAGTAATTTAATGCACTAGTAAATAAGAGGTCAAAGGCAATTTGCTTTCTGTTCCCCTGTGCCGTTATATTGATATGTCTGGGGATAAAAAGCCAACTCTGGTTAATGTCCAGAGCAAGAAAGGATAAGCAAATTCACAATTGTATTTTGCTCTCTAGCTTCAGAGCTACATGTTGCTGCCTTTGAGAATCTGTTAGGGTCCCTGGAATCATGTACAAAGGAAATGGCAAGTGGAGTACCAAGATCTGCTCTCTATGACTTTTATAAACTGTGAAATGAGAAGATATTCTGTGTGCTAGGAGTCTCCATGAACAAAAACCACAAAGAGGCAAAAAATGCACCCTTACAAGCCTTGAGGTCTGCCATGATAGCACAAGCTTACATGTTTGTGTATATCCTTATTTGAATAGCAATGAAAAATCCGAGTCTATGCCAGACTGGTATTTAGTCCAATTCTGTGCCTTTTTTTTTCCCCCCTCTCAAGTGGTCCAAACTATTTAACATTCAAGAAAGTCAGCATGGCTACACTTCCTGCTAAAATTTCAATGTGAAATGCGGAAGTTTAGTGAAGGCTTTGCCTCCTCAGCTCCACCTTCCCCCCACAAAGACCCCTCTGCTCTCTTCCCATTCTCCTATATGTCTCCTGAGATCAGAAGTCGAACAGATGGCTGTACCTTAGGCACTGGCTAAGTTACCTTAACCAGAAAGACAGTCCCTCCCCTCTACTCCTCCCTACCATGCAGAGCTCAGGGAGGCAGGAGAGCAGGCACAGGAGCCTGCAGCCTCAAGCCCTAATGAAGGAAAGAACTGAACACCTTCTTCCTATCCTGTTGAGTGTGCCCTTTTTATACATGAGACTGAAAGTAGCACCAGATGGAGGGTACAAAGGATCTTGGACCACCGATTTCCAGGTAAAACCCCAAAGTCAAAATCATTGTCAAGTCAGGCTCTTATTTCATGAATGACTACAAAGTGCTAGGCTCTTTATGTAAGTTATCACTAATTTCCCAATCCTGCCACATAGTTTTGTTGTTGTTGTTGTTAGTTTTATGTATGTTTCGCAAAAGGGGAAATGGAGACTCTAGGAGGCTAAGTGACTTGCTAATTACATATACCTAATAGGTGTTCATGCTGAGATGGGGGCTGAGAACTATCTGACTCTGAGGCCTACCTTCCTTCAAAATTAGTAATTCAGAGAAAAGGTCAGTCTTAGAATGTTCTGCCATTTCCCTTTTGGACATTGGATTTGCAGTTGTCTGAGAACCCAATGTAACTATGCCATGACATTCACTACCACATCACCATTCCGATGTATCCAATAAGAAAAGCATTTGGGCTGCTGGGTGGCTCAGTCAGTTAAGCATCTCTTGATTTCAGCTCAGCTCTGATCAGGCTCCAGTCACGACCTCAGTGTCCTGAGATCAAGCTCTGTGCTAAGTAGGGAGTCTGCTTGAGATTCTCTCTCTCCTCTTTCTCTGTCCCCTTGGCTCACGCTCTTTCTCTCTCAAAGAAATAAATACATCTTTTAGAAAAGTACATAAAACATCTGATCAGCTGACCAATATATATGCAAACACCTCTTATATATCATGAACAATGGAAACAAAGGAGAAAGACATCAAGAGAAATCTCATGAAAGATGAGAGGGACAGACCTCTGTTTCCACATCTGAACAATGAAAATAAGATGCCTGTTCTGAAGTGTTAATGTGAGAATGTCAAACTAGCACATGTGAATCTCCTAATAATAGATGTTGAAATTGTGGCAGACTTTACCACCATCACCATCATTCTCATCACTACCATTAATCGTCATATCTTCAAGCCATTAAAAATTATAATAGTGGTGGGGGCGGGTGCCTGGGTGGCTCAGTTGGTTGAATGTCCAACTCTTGGTTTCAGCTCTGGTCCTGAACTCAGGAATATGGGATTGAGCCCCACATCTGGCTCTGTACTCAGCATGCAGTCTGCTTGTGATGCTCTTCTCCCTCTCTGTCCCCTCCACTGTGTGTGCACACCTCTCTCTCTCAAATAAATAAAATCTTTTTTTTTAAAGATTTTATTTATTTATTTGACAGACAGAGATCACAAGTAGGCAGAGAGGCAGGCAGAGAGAGAGAGAGAGAGAGAGAGAGGGAAGCAGGCTTCCTGCGGAGCAGAGAGCCCGATGCAGGGCTCGATCCCAGGACCCTGAGATCATGACCTGAGCCGAAGGCAGCAGCCCAAACCACTGAGCCATCCAGGCGCCCCTAAATAAAATCTTTTTAAAAAATTATAGTAGCTATTACTTAGTAATCACCAAAGTATGAGTTAAGTACCACTATTCCAAACAGTATCTATTAGGGTTAGTACTATAGCATTTTCTGAGGATGTACACACAGATACTAATATTCTCATTTAGCATTCAAACTTGGCTGCATGAAACAGGTTCACCACCACTGAAAATGTGAAATTGAGATGATGAAACACCACCCCATTCTTTAGCAAATCAGGTATGCTTTGCCCCATACTTTAAATAGACCATATTAAGTACATCACAGAAATGATGACACATGTAAAGAGAAAATGGCACAAAAAGGATTTGTTGTTTATAATGAACTTCAACCTGTCCAGAAGACTAGATTCTGCTAACTGGAAATTGTTGTCTGCCAGACGGTGGACATACAGAGAGAGGCTCTGAAGAATTGGAATGCCTCTAAAGTACTCCACATAATAAAGAGAGATGTGGAAATACCTTAAGGGAGGAGGTAAGAGCAGGAACTGGACCCAGAGAACTCTAGATATCATGTAGGGAAGGATGTAAAAGAGACAGATTCAGAGAGGGAGTGGAAAATGCAGCTATCCCCTGGGGGCTTTCAGAGTAGAATGGTAACTGGGTGTTGTTAACTCCTTGTGCCCCATGCCCTCACCCAAAAACAGATTGGGGGGAGGCATTCACAGCACAACCTACATTCATCATTTTTGTTATAAATTTGATAGGATGTGTGCATGAGGTGGAGTCAGAATTTTATTTTACTACTATGAGAAAGCAGACAGCATTCATTAAGGACTTACTTCAATGATGCATGGTATGAGAAATGAGGTATGAAATCCAGAAAGGGATTTGAACAAGGACAATATTTTGTTCTGTATCTGAGATGTCCCTTGAGGGCAAGGACCCTGTCTCCTGTCAGTAATCTATCTCCAGGAGCTAGAAGAGACCACTATTAAAGAACACTTAATAAAACTCTGTTAAAAATAACTATGCATTTACATAGAGGTATCTAAAGAAAAAAAATGGGATAAATGTTTAAAAGGCCTTAGGCCATTTTGGTATTTTTTAGTGTTTAACTCTTCTGCACATATTTTTCAAAGTTACTGTTAATTTGCAAAATTTACATGAGAATTTTCATACAAGTTTTGTGACATATACCCTTCTGCTTTGTCAAACAAATACAATGTAGGTGATCACTTTCAAGATGCCCCTACTTCTTTCAGTAGGAAGCAAAATATAAATATTGCTTATGGCTTTGAAAATTTTAAAATAGTACTCAAGGAGTAGGAACTAGCTCCTCTTATGACAAGAAGTCAGAATCAATAGCCCACATTTAAAACATCTTTCTGTTTTGGAAAGTATGTGCAGAGGTGTAGCATGACTCTAGGTCAGGAGTCAACAAACATTTTCTATCAAGATCAAAATAGTAAATTTTTTCCACATCTAGGGTCTGTCACAACTAGTCACTACCACTACAGTACAAAGGCAGTTATAGAAAATACTTAAAGGAATGGGTATGTTTGTGTTCCAATAAAACTTTATTTCCAAAAACATCTAGAGGACCTGATTTGACCATCAGACCACAGTATGCCCGCCCTTGCTATAGGTAAACGGGGAGTGACCAAAAGAAAGAAGTTTGGGATTCTGGCCAATTATTAGCTTTAAACTAAGCATGTTTCACCAAGGATCTCCCAGAAGAGGAAGATATCCTGACCAGAAATTTTCTTGCAATGTGGAAGTAACATAAATAAGATATTTCTCGTGTGGCAGCAATAACTACTACAATATAACTAAAGAAAATTGCTTTTATTTAGGAGGTTGCTGATTTGAAATTGATACAGTGTCTTGGGCTACAAACCAAAGCTGGGCATCTCTTGAGATGATAGACTTGTAGTTAACTGCTCTCATGACAATAGTTTGAAATTTGACCTTTTTGTATAATATGTGTTTAGCTCTTGCTTGACTGCTCCAGCTAATTATTATTTTGCCAATTATTTTCTGGCATTTAGATTTGTTAGTGAATATAAGAAGCACCAATAATGATATCAAACTATTTTCTTATATCACTCTTTTGTTTGTTTTATAGGTCTCTCTTACTCTGCATGTATGAGACAGAAGATGATAATCAATTTACCAAATGACCAAAAATATTGATAGTTCAAGTTTCAAGATCCAGAAGAACACAAACTCCTGAAAGAAGCTCATATCCTTTCTGGCTTGAAAAGATTATTTATCAAGAAGTAAGGAGCAAGGATTTGGGTAATAGCTTAAGAGAGCATTTACACACACCTTTATTAAGAGGAGTCTTTGTAGCCTCGGCTTACTATTATAGCTTGCTTGTAAATCAATAGGTGATTTGATAGAAAAGATTAGAAAATGTCTGCCTGATACAAAATTTCGTGCAAATTTAAAAATAACTCAATAACATCAATCTCAAAATTATGTACTTGCATTTCTGCATTTCCTAATGATCCCTCAAGGTATACTATTATATTTTTACAGCCATTAGCACTGCCATTCACCAGAAACATAATGGTGTAATCACTCAGAGGTTCAAGGAAATGAAAGTCTCTCACATTTGCCTACTATCCTCTGTTGTCTAATATAGTATCAAATGTTACAACAGTGTAAACTCTTCCATATATGCAGATAAAAGCCTCCGCGGGAGACAGCTGTGATGAACTGCCTAAAATACAGAGGTAGCTTCTGATTTTTGAGAGGGGAATGTTCCCTCCCAAAGCAATTACCAACATCTCTTGTGCTATAAAATGCTTGCGTTCTAGTACAACTGCCTGGAAAGTAAATCTAGCTTCTTCCAGGTCTTTGATTATAAAAATGGAGGGTCACTCTTGTGGGGGGACGAAGAAAGGCACAAAGAAGTCATCAAAAGCCCTAGAAAGACATATACTTCTTTAATTCTGCAAATGGAAAAGAAGCCCATGCTTGACATTGGTCGTTAGTAGAGGTTATGAGAAACCCTGAGCAGTCAGGATTGTCAGGAAAATACCTAAGAACCAAAGGCATGCATGAACATGCAAACAAAAGAAGGGCACACACCAGAACCGAATGCCAGCAGATTCTATCAAATGCCTTCCCAGATTCACCAGCAGGATGATGTACAATTTTCTGTGGGAACTCAAATACAACTTCATAACACTTTATGGAAACAGCAGGATTTCAAAAAGAAACAGGTTGATTTGGCTGGCAGGACCAGCTGATGATAGAGAGCAGAGGCAACTCAAAATATATTGCAGGAAGAACAAAGAGAGCAACACATGTCCTATAAAACTCGGGTGAAGTGATTGCAGATGGGATGAAAACTGTCACTACTTATAAAAGGTTATCCACGTATCATGGGACATTCACATTTTATCATTAAGCACGAGTTCCATACCAAATTATCGTGCATTTATGAACCTTGATATCTGAAACCCTTTAGTTATATGAAGGAAAATGTCCCAATGACAGCATCCTATGAGGGACTTCATATCCCCCACATCTTCAGTCAACACAAGTATTTTATTCAGGTATCCCTGTCTTCATTTTACAGATGAGGAATAAAATAACAAACTCAGTTTGACATTACATAAAAACAGCAGAGGCTGGATGTGAATCCATATATCTGCCTTTAAATCCAGATTTCCCCAACAAAGACCACACCCTTTTGCTTCTCTTCTGTGTATTCTATTATTGTTTCACAACAGGTTAAATTTCCTCAATATGAAAAATGACTTCAAATTTCAAGAACTTAGAAAGCACTCGATGTAAGTTAACTCTTGTTATTATCTCAACTTTGGAAAATTAAACTTTATTTCCAGTAAGAAGACACTTCAAATATAAATGACTGATTTTCCAACTCTTAATCAAGGTTAAATTCCATGACCTCTCTTTCTGTGTTAACCCCTTTCCCTTATACCCAAGTGTTTTTATGTGATTTGATAAAAAATTAAATGTGAATTAAAATTCATTCCAGGGGAATTTTGCACCTCTCCTTGAGATGATTAGTGACAATTTGCAATCTCACAATCATGATAAATGATCGTTGTAATAAGGAGATGCTGAAAGGAGAGGCTCAATTGGTTCAAGTAGGAAAAGAGTCAGACATTCCATAACTGGGACTTGACTTCATTCAGTCTCTATGCTTTTTCACTTAACAAGCACTTACTTCATACCTCCTAAAAAGTTGGAACTATGCTGAATGCTGTGGACAGAAAACATGGACCCTTCCAAGGATCTCACCCACTCCTCGGGAGCCAAGCCCAAGCACATGGATCATTAATATAAGTTCATTGCAATGTCAGTTCCATGCGAAAGACCATACTAACTGTATTGTAAAGGTCACCCAATCCCCGTATCTGCAGTTTGACTGGAACAAAACTGACCACATCACCCAAGCTGGACCAATCAGAATAAAGTGCCTTCTCCAGGAATACAGAAATATTTGGAGGTAGAGGAGAAATAAATTACAAAGGGCTATCTTCTGGTAGTTGGACCTGTGACGTACATACCTGGAAAATGTGAGATCAGAAACTCCTACTCATACGAATCCATGTATCACAGATCAGCAGATGCAGAAGCAGCCCATTTGCAGTGTGACAGAAGAAAAAAGGGTGAAGACGTTTACACAATTGCAGATAGAGGATGGAAAGTCTACACAATTTTTCAGTTCCTAGTTCTAGTATCTTCTAGGCCTGGGTGTAATTCTGCAGCTGGATTCAGAGAGATACCTCTATAATCTTCAACTAAATCATCCCATTTCAGCTTAAACCTGCTTGAGTTAGTTTTACATATTTGGAATCCAGAAAGTTCAATTTAAGAAGCCATCACCTGAACTTACAGAGGGTAAACTATTTGATAATTTTATAACCCACCCTTCATCCCCAATAGGCTAGCACCCTGCTAGCAAAACCCTTTTAAAATGGTCATGCCCACTCTTCCCTTTGTTTATTCATACTCTGTCTTCATCTTCTTAGGAAGTCTTTACCATTTTCCTTTGTACTTGTCTCACATAAAAGTTAGTTGTTTCAGAGAATACAGCCTTGAGCTGCAAAAGCCACGGAATCCATTTGTTATCTGACCCTGCACACATCTTGGGCATCTAGATGCCTACGTACGATTCGATGATTCTAACAAGTCTGCCTGCCAGTTTCACTTGCTAAGCAAATGTCAACAACCTTAAATGCTTGTGATACATATACTACTAAAGAAATAATATTCAGATGGAAAAGATATGGCACGGCGGCACTCTGAATAAGGGAAGACATATAGGAAACATATAGGTAAAAACGTCTTGACGTAGTGCTTGTTTGCATCAATCATAAGGAAGATCTCACAGTGTGGCAATTCCCTATCCAAGATCCCTGTGAGGGCTTGTATTCCTTTGCAGCTGCCAGGGGAATTGGAGGATGTGACACACACTCCATGGGAAAACAGCCCAGAGTTTAGGAAAAAAACACACACTACTCAACTGTCACATTTCCTAAATCACTCATGAATATTTCCATATGCACTAAGAGCCAGATTATTTCAAGTATGTCCCATCTTGTCTACCACATCAAGATTTACAAAAAAAAGAGAAGCTGAGGATGTGGGTGGAAGTGGGAGAGAACATGTCCCCTGGGCCAGTAGCCTGAGTTCACAAGTTTAACATTTCCATTCTAGCCCCATAGCCAAATATCAATCTTTTCCATTCTTTCTGCAAAATAAATAACAATATCTAAACCATAAAAACACAGCCTCTTTATTTTCAGACCAATCCTTCAGCAAAATAAGCCTTTGGGAGAATGAGAGACCTTCGATTTTGCATCTAAAATAGACACTCAGGCTACCAGGAATTCTGTGTTTGACCTAGTCCCAACCACCACAGATGCAGTACAAACTAAGAAAACATTTTTCATTCTTCACTGCAAAAGGAGCAGAATTCTCTAGCATTTCTGAAGGTTTTATAAACCAGGAGAGCAGATACCAGAATGGTGAAGCCTGACACATAAAAGGGTGTTATAGAAATAGTCAAGAATTGGTAATATAAGATTGATGGAAAATTTATTATTTTAGTATATGGGGAATTGCCAGAATATATATTAAAATCTAAGTATGATATGTAAAAATGGGTGGGTGGGTGGAATCTGCAGAATTCTAGTCCGAGGCAAAAACATTCAGTTCTCTGCTTCAGTCTGCTCATTTTTCCCCGGGGTAATATGCAAGAGTTCAGTCTCTGACTCCAAACACGTGGGTTTGAATTCCAGCTTGAATCCCCCTTGTTATCCGTGACCCCTGAGCAAAATTCTCAGCCTGTCTTAGTCTCTCTGTACTGTTCTGTGAAATGAGGATGATAATCCTCACTTTACTGAGTAGCACTATAAAGATTTGGAGAGACCATTCTATAGTGCATTAACACAGTACCGAATGCACAGTAAGCATGCATACATGCTAGCAAGTCTACATTAATATGTTCGTGCACTTAAAACAAAATGGAAGAGGGAAGTGAACCCGATTTGACCAATGTCATAACTGGATTGTAAAAGACATTAGACATAATACTACTCAGGACATCTCCTTTAACCACCTTTTCCATCGAGGTATGCTAACCGTTAAGCTGTTGTGTCTGTGGCAATTCTTCTTCCTCTTGACCCTCAACCCCTCTCAGCTCCCCCCATGCCGTCCTTGTCTATCCTCATCTACTACCAGTGTTGACACATTTTATCACCTAGGAAAAGCAATGGAAAGAACTGGCATTTACACACTGATGCCTCTCTGGCCTGCCTTGCTGAGATGCACCATTTCACAATCTCACAAACTCATGAATGGGCATCTTTCATTTAACTCACTGGGCACCCAAAAGAAAGGGAAAACAATGAAAAAAAAAAAAAGGTCATCAATATTGGGAGCTTCTTATTTTCCAGGTAACAAGAGCTTCCTCTGCATTGTCTCTCCCAATATCCTAAACAATCCCACCCAAAGATCCCCCTGTTCTGAATTTGAGAATTAAATTAAACATCTCAATAATCCTTTTTTTTTTAAGTGAGATTTTGGTATCATTCCATTTTAAAGATGATGAACCGTGGGTCCAAAGTCAAACAGCTCATGAGAAGTGGAACCTAGTTTTGGATTCAGTCTAACTACAGAATAGGAGCTGTTCAATTCTGCCCCTGGAGAACTTTAAAGAAATGGGAGGCCCAGGGAACTTAGCTGTTTATTCCAGGGAGATACAATGTATATCTTTCAGATTGGAACAATTATAGGGTAATATTAAAAAAAGGAGAATTTATTCAGGACAGACTATATCCATACATGTTCAAGGAAGGCACACACACACACACACACACACACACACACATCCACAGGGGAAGATTAATCGAAGTTGTTTGAAGGATAGAAATATTGAAGTTTTAATACTTCAATTCATTATTTGTGACCTGCTTCTGCCACATGAGAGAGGAAGAGAGAGGAGTCTTCCACGTAGGTAAATTATCTACTCCCTCCTCCCTGCCTCAGTTCAAGCTGTCTCACTACCTAAATGGGGAGGACAATGATAATGACGATGTCAGTGATGACATTCACTACAACAAAAGCTACCATTTATTGAAAGCTTACTTTGCATCAGAACTTGCACTACGAGTTTCATGTGCATAAACTCACTTAATGGTCAATGGCAATGAGGAATAATAGCAACTGGTCTCCTCATTTTAGACAATACATCTAGATTTAAATAGGATAAGTAACATATTTAAGGCCATACAAGCGATAAGGGGCAATGATAGGAGCAATTGCCAGGAGTCATCACCTCTATGTATCATAAACTATATACTTCACTGTCCTTACCATCCTCTGCACCTAATGCTGGGGTTCTTGAACGTCAGTGAACGTCAGAATCACTTGGGCAGCTTGTTAAAACAGACTGCTGTTCCGACTCTCTGTTACTCAGTAAGTCTGGGGTAGAGAGAGCATGAGAACCTGCATTTCTAACAAGTTCCTAAATGACGCTGATACCGCTGGGTCTAGAACCATTCATGTAATAAAATCTTTCATGTTTTTGCACCTGCCAATGGGAGAATATTAGTACCAAACTCATAAAGATCCAGGGAGTATTTTAAAACTTAGTGCATACTGGGTGTGGTGCATAAACAACAAATCTTGGAACACTGAAAAAAAACACCCAAAAAACTTAGTGTATAGAAAGCTCTTAGAACTAGCAACCCAGGCAGAGTAAATGATCTACACATTCTGGTCTCGGTCATTATTGTTGTTTTTCTTGATTAAGTTCAACCTCAAATTTTTTAAATAATCTAACCAAAATATTTTTCCTTTCTACATCTTAATATTGCCTTTATGCCACTGCATGATGGCACAGTGATTACATTTACTCTACGGTGCATATACAGATATTTAACTTTCATGATATATTGTCAACACTATAAGGCAGCAAATAAATGCAAATTTATATTGTTTTCCTGCCTTCCATAGTGCCTAGCACAGTGCTTCATGAGCATTTATTAAACTGTTTATTGCTTAATAATGAAATGTTTCAAAAGCAGAGAGTGTATCGAGAAGAGATTTAAATTATAATATTAGAATCAATTTAGCAGAAGATTTAGTAAGATCCCTTAGGTCTCCTGATTCAGAGTCTAATGCTAGCCCTCAGTTTGTTGCACAGACCTAGATATAGCCATGGAAGAGGAGATAAACAGCCAATGTAATTACAGTGACATAATGGTTACACTTTTATAGCTGAGGGGAGCAGCAAATAGGATTTTAAAAATCAAATTAAAACTGTCATTCCACAACATTAAGTTTCCAGAATTTTCATTTTTTAATATTAATGATTTTTTTCTTCAAAAAGGAACAAACAATGCTAATTCTACTGCTACAATACTGTTAATGAAGAAATAAAGAATAATTTATCATTGCATAATTAACACAGTACAGTTAAGCATGTTTTAATGATTTTGTATAATGGTCTCTCATAACTAGATGATACTTGTTAGTCATAGTGGGGAAAGAAAACTATCCAAGGAATCATTAATGAAGATGAATAAACTGACCAGGTTTTTTTTTTTTTTTTTAAATATATAAAGTGTTTACAAGATTTCTTGGTGTATTTTGGCATTGTTTTATTCCTGAGACTGTAGGTGACCAGATGGTTAATAAAACATTTTTACTGACTCAAGAAATGAAAGGCTAAGGAATAAAAGGCTAAGAATGCAGCCCATGGAAATCAACAGGCTTTCTTCTTCTTTGCTTCCAACTTGAACCAACTCTTAACTTTGCAGGTACGTGAGATTTTGAAGGTAGTAGAACACTGTTATCTTTAGCCATCTATGACACCTCAACATCATCAGAATTAATGAGGAATGTATTGAAATTTTCTATTTAAAACATTTTAGGGGCCAGGAAGTAAGGAGAGAGGAAAAAAACCAAAGAAGATGAGTTAAAGATGGTAATAAACATGATCTTATAGCTACTCTTTCTTTTAATAGTTACCAAAGATAGATTCTTTGAGTTATTAAATGTTATATCTATAGAAAACCCTGAAAAAATTTCAACATCTACATTTAATTGAAGCAGGTGCATATTCACATTTTTAGTTATTATGGGGTAGGGGAGTGATGAGGTGGGGTGGACAGAGTTACATTTTGCCCACTGGAGAGGATTAAAACAAGTGGCCTACATGGCCACATCCAGCCTGAAGATACATTTATTTGACTCACATATTACTTATATCTTATATCATATTTTAGCCAGTGTTCAACATATGTAAATTGAGAAAGTACACTTATATATCTTTCTAGCTGCTCTTTAGAAAGCAGATCATTTAGCAACACTGAACCCATAACACAATCTCCAGAACAGTGTTGAGGGCTGTCCCCTTATAGCAGAAACTTATGTTCCCAGTTCTCTAGTTTTACGTATTCTCTGCTGTCTGACACTCAATTCTATTTCATCATTTACATTACCTGCTTGACTCCTGTTGACATGTACATTTTTTACCCGGAGCTACTGTATCTCTAGCACAGTGGTTCTCAAAGCATGGTCCCCAGACCAGTAGCTTCAGCATCCATCACCTCTGCATTTGATAAAAATACAAATTCTCAGCCCTCTCCCAGGTCTACTGATCAGAAACTCTGGAGATAGGACCCACCACTCTGTGTTTAGCAAATCCGTCAGGTGATTCTAAGGCCCATTTAAGTTTGAGAATCACACATTCCTCGTGCATATCCAAGCCTTAAGATGCTTTATTCTTGGCTTGCTTTCCTTTCCAGAAACCTGTGAAGGATCAATAATAGTGGGGACATTAGCAAAACCCTTTTTGTTCTTGTCAGTTGTAGCAGTATTTCCACTGCACAAATTGAAACAGAGGGACAGAGAGTAGTCTCATGAGTAAAGCCACAACCCTCTACTGCTTAAGTTTTCTGTATTCCAGTCGAAGTTTTAATAGAGATTTACAATGATCAAGTTTCATCCATATCTATACATATTTCTAAATGGCAAAGTGTTTTTGTGACAGAAGGAAGCTAAGGGAGGAAGGAAGAGCCTATTTTTGATACCATGGAATTGCAAGCCCCAAGACAGAAGTGCTTTGTAGCAATTCCACATCATTTCACCTACCTCCTCACAGGCTAAACACAGATCCAACAGTAGGGGAGGACACATGAGCATGGAGGGCGCAAGGATGGTTCATCTGGGAGACAACAGATTGCCACAGTGTCTGATCACATCTATGAGCAGCTGAACGGACATCAGCAGCCGCGTCTCTCGGTACTTTTTATTACATTAGAAAATTTAGGGGCGCCTGGGTGGCTCAGTGGGTTAAGCCTCTGCCTTTGGCTCAGGTCATGATCTCAGGGTCCTGGAATGGAGCCCTGCATCGGGCTCTCTGCTCAGCAGGGAGCCTGCTTCCCCCCCACCCCACCACTGTCTGCCTCTCTGTCTACTTGTGATCTCTGTCAAATAAATAAATAAAATCTTTTTTTTTTTAATTAAGCTCTATTTTTTTTAAGGGTTTTTCATTTGAATTTTATTTGTAGCTTAACACATTCCTAACTGGTATGGTCATTGCATCCACCATATACATGAAAAAAGATAAACAATTTGCATACAAAAAACATAAAATACATGATCTCCAAATCATGGTTAGTAAAAGACTACAGCATTTCCTCTTTCTTTTCTTAAAATTATCAGGATCAAGTTTCAAAGGACATTCTTAATCTCTTGTTTTGTGAAATAACAAATAAGTGCATGCCTCTCATACCTTGGGGCTCACAATTTCATTAATTTTGACCACATAAACTCTTAGCCTTCATCTTTCAAAATGAGATAGTATAATCTTGGGAATCCATATAAAAACTTATTCTCACAGATCTTAAGTAATACCCTTTTTTGGATCTTTCCTAGAGCCTTTTTGTCATTCTTGACAATTCTTAATTACTACATTACATTGTTTGTCTGTGTACTGTGTATGTTTTCCACTTCATTTATGACATATTTACATCTCACTGGTCCACTGAACTATAGCAAAAACTTGAGGAAAGAGTTTATGATTGCAAACCCTTTCTTGACTCATTTTCTAATACTTCTTGAGTTTTCTTTGCTTAATTTTCATTTTTGTATAATGAAACTCTGCACTTTTTAAAGTTGCCTGGTTGCTTTGTTTTGTTTTGCCTGAATTAATTTGGCATTTAACCCCCAGAAAATATTAGATACTTATGATTTATATCTAATTAATCTAATAATTAATAGATTTTATTTCTCAAGCACTTTTCTTTCCAAATAATTCATTCCTCACTGATTCTTGTCCTAGCAAAACAAATTAGGATATGACCAAACTCTTAGCTACAGGGATATGTGTTGCAATCCTGTTTAAAATAACTAAGTGTTTGGAGGTAACTGGTTATCCAAAAATAGGAGAATGAATTAACCAATTATAATAACTCACACAATACTAGTGTTTTGCAAGCTTCCAATAGAATGCAATGTTATGTATCTATATGGATAGCTAGTGGGAAAAAGCAGGGTACAAGGCATTACATAGCATCTGATCTTATTTTATGGTGGGGTAATAAAGGAAAGATGTATTATCTTTTTTGCATATTCTATTTTATCTATATAACCTAATTTATTGATATAGTGCCTTAAGCTCTTCCATCAAAATCTTGATCTAGCCATTCTGACTGGTGTGAGGTGATATCTCATTGTGGTTTTGATTTGTATTTCCCTGATGCCGAGTGATATGGAGCACTTTTTCATGTGTCTGTTGGCCATCTGGATGTCTTCTTTGCAGAAATGTCTGTTCATGTCTTCTGCCCATTTCTTGATTGGATTATTTGTTCTTTGGGTGTTGAGTTTGCTAAGTTCTTTATAGATTCTGGACACTAGTCCTTTATCTGATATGTCGTTTGCAAATATCTTCTCCCATTCTGTCAGTTGTCTTTTGATTTTGTTAACTGTTTCCTTTGCTGTGCAAAAGCTTTTGATCTTGATGAAATCCCAGTAGTTCATTTTTTCCCTTGCTTCCCTTGCCTTTTGCGTTGTTCCTAGGAAGATGTTGCTGCGGCAGAGGTCGAAGAGGTTGCTGCCCGTGTTCTCCTCAAGGATTTTGATGGATTCCTTTCGTACATTGAGGTCCTTCATCCATTTTGAGTCTATTTTTGTGTGTGAAGAATAAATGAAACAAGATGGGATTGGGAGGGAGACAAACCATAAGTGACTCTTAATCTCACAACAAACTGAGGGTTGCCGGGGGGGAGGGGGTTTGGGAGAAGGGGGTGGGATTATGGACATTGGGGAGGGTATGTGATTTGGTGAGTGCTGTGAAGTGTGTAAACCTGATGATTCACAGACCTGTACCCCTGGGGATAAAAATATATGTTTATAAAAAATAAAAAATTTAAAAAAAAAAAATCTTGATCTATATGCCTGTCAAATGGAAAGATCCCATCTCAGCATGATGATGCATGAGAAAGAAGCACAATTTTTAACTCTGAGAGTATTGAAGAAAAATGTAGGTATCTTTACTGAAATGTTTTCAGAGTATTTGGAAGGATTAATGGAAAATTGCATCTCACAATATTCAGCAAACCTCCTTATCTTTTCACACAGGAAAACTTCCTAAAAGTTGCTTTACCAGTTGATCTCCCTCAAATCTCACACCAGAGAGCAGCTATTCCACTTCCTCTTTTCTTTCCCCTGGAGCACTTCAAAACGTCTCTCCCTATCTCCCTGTTAGCTTTTTTCTTTTCCTAATGTCCCTTTCTCTTCCTAGCTACTTTTTCACTAAGCAAATCAATCTAAATACATTATTCTCTTTCTGTTTAGTCTACTTTCATCTCCACAAAGTTTGATAGAGAAGCAGTCAAACAAAAGTACTCCCTTAACAACATGGCAGAAAGGGGACAGGAGGACAAAGAATAAATTGCACTGGCTCTTCAACATCTGTCTTATACTTTACTAATGGTCATTATATTACATTATACTTTGAGGTTAATACAATACTTTTAGTCCTGATTACAACTTCTATAGACATCTATTACCTTCATAATCAGTTTAAAAAAAAAAAATAAATGCCAGCAGCAGAAATTCCCTGGCAGTTTCCATTATTCCCACTGCTCTCTTTATTAAGGGAAGCACCCATCATCTCCACCCTTTGTTTCTTTGCTTTGGATCCGTTACTCTTGAAAAAGCACACCTGACCAATGTATTTTATTTCTCAAGCACTGGAGAGTTGTTTTAACTCTGCAAAGTTTTAACTCACCCATTGACAAGGATGACCAATCCGGAATGCCTATCACATTTGTAGCCAGGGACTATAAGAATACCAAAACTACATAAACAATTTGTAGCTCATTCACTTGTGTCTCAGGCAGTGCAAGTGGGCCAGCTCCAGAAGACATACCCAAAGGCACTTCATCACATATAAGGTGGGCACCATTTAGAGTAGTATCACATCCAAAAACTGCAAACCAAAGCCAAAGCGAAAGCCAAAAGAATGCATAATGAATGGGAATAAAGATCATTTAACAAAACAGCAATCACAAGCCTCATCAAGTTTCCCAAGACATTTTAGGAAAGTACCATCAAAAAGCCATTGTTTCTAAACATCTCTTTAATAATTCTGAGTTCCAAAGACTTCTACAGAGAAACAAAGTTGTGTCCCAATGGCATCACCATATATCTAATGAAGAACAAAGCACAAAGTAAAAATAAAACTTAATTCACATCAAATCTCAACTTTCAAACACATGTACCTCAGAGATACTGTTTCATTTAAATCAACACTGACATATTCAACATTTGCTAGTTGGAGGTTTTTGCCTTAACTGAAATAGCCTATAGTTCTTGTTCTCTCAAAACACTTTTACTTCTTGTAAGGGGACAAACCTCAAACAAATGAAGCTATAAACATCAAAGCAGCAAGTAACTGAAATGTATTTGAAATAGAAAGAATTTATAAGTGCCAATGGTTTGCATAAAGCTCATAGAAAAACATACCAAGAAGAAAAGGGGATAGGACTTTATAGTTAGCTTGTCATCCCCAATTAACACCAATTCCCTAAACCATTTCATTCATTCTTACAAAGATAAGTACTTTTAAATGGGAAACATGCCTTAAAGAAAGAACACGGCTTTTAGCAATCACCCTTTGGAAAGAGGACCTTCATAATGGTATAATTTTTGATACATTAAATAAAAGTCCTCATTACATTCATCCAGTAAAAAAAGGATTTTAGTCTTTACTTTATTCTAAATGTGGAAAAGATTACAAAGAAAGTTTGCCATTCACGAGTTTGCAATTTGCAAGTGCCAATAAATAATATTATTAAAATTCTTTTAAGGATTCTCCATTTCTTCTGCAATTTGTCAGACCTACGGACTATGATTTTGAGTTCAGAGCTCAAAACACCAGAAAAGGAACTTTTGGTAACACAGAATATTTAACTACATTGAATGAACAAAAATTAATGATTTCTTAGTAGGTACAAATGATTTCTTATCACATAGGATAAAATCTAAACTCACTTGTACCTACCACCTATGAGGAACTAGTTAATCTGTCATCTTCTGTTCTCACACCATCAGCCATAGTGACTCCACTCTGGACACAAGAGTCTTCTTTCTATTTCTTGAATCAGCCAAGGACAATCTCTCACAGTGCATTAGCACTTGCTGCTCCCTCTACCTAAAGGGGTCTGACCTCAGAGCTTGGTATGGTGGCCCTTAGACTCCTCACCCTTTGGCTCTCAGCTCACGTGCCCCTTACACAGAAAGACCAGGATTGCCTTTTCTAAATTCAAAACTCACTCATTACTTCCTTTCCGATAGCCTTTTTAAAAAAAATTGTTATTTTTTTTTACAAACATATAAACATAGCCCAGGGGTACAGGTCTGTGAATTGCCAGTTTTACACACTTCACAGCACTCACCATGGCACATACCCTCCTCAATGTCCATAACCCAACCTCCCTCTCCAGACAGCCTTTTATTCTTCTTCTTATTATTATTACTTCATCAGCAGCAGTCATTACTCTCCCTAATTAACCCACTTATTTTTATCTATTTGTTGCTGAGATCCTCCCATTTGGGGTGGGGGAGAGGGGAGTAATGTAACTTCCATGGGAGGAAGAGGCTTATATTTCCCAATTCCAGTAAATACTCACAGACTGCATGAGAGAAGGTAGAGAAATTTAAGACAAGGGCTGGTTAATCGGCTGACCCAGATAGAATCTACCCTATCCTGGAAGTAGGATAGCTAGATGAAGGAATGACTGACACAGATGCATAATAGAGAGCTTCCATTTCATCTCCATGTGGAGCACAGCAGGGAGGAGAGCCCTTTCTCTGTGCATTCAGCACTAAACATGGTTCTGACACAAATGGCTTTCTTCCTGAGCTTTGTTTGAAGACTGAATGAGGCAACTCTTAGGTGGGAAAGATCTGAAGAAGCAGATGTTCCTGAAACTGCCCTTTCTCTCTTGTCACACTTTCTCTCCCTGGTTCTGCACACTTTTACTGTGATCCTTGGAAGCTCGTAAGTTCATGGTCACCATGCCAGCTGATCTTTAGGAGTGTAAACTGTTCTCTGGTTAATTCTTACTGAAGTATAGAACATGTCTTTTCTTTTCCCTATATGTCAATCAAGCAACTTGTACTAAAAATCTCAGAGAAAGGAAAAGCAAGAGATAAAATAATTTGCCAACTTTATTTTAAATTGATTTGGCAGACAAGCTTTAAATGTGCCTATCCAAGTTCCTTTCCCTTGTATATAATTCCATCTGAGGAAGAAAAAGTAGACATCATGGTCATATCAGAATCTTCAAAGATTCATCTTGCAATAAATTTAGATTGTTGTTAATTCTAGATTATTGATTTGAGGCCAGGCATTCCACAAGCATTTAAAGAGCACCAACTATATTCCTGAGTAAATGTAAACTGTGTGGCTCTCTACGCACAATGTAATTTAATGCTAAACAGTGCTTATAGCTTGGGGAAAGGCATAAATAATAAAGTTTTAGTTAAAGAGCACCAATTAACTATGCACTAAACATGGCCCTAGACACTGCATAATTGACAAAATTGGGGGAGAGGATATAACTGATTATTAACATATTAATCATCATAATGAAACTATTACTATCATCACAGATGCTAAAACATCATTTAAGAAAATTCAACCTCTACCCTTAGTTTTAAATATATAGAGAGAAATAAGTTTCGAGAGCTATTTTAGCATACAAAATTGTTAAGCTTTTAATTTGTTTTATTACTTTTATATTTAAAATGATTTAATTTTCTTGACAACTTTGGAAAGGAGAATTTTCATTTTATTTTGTGTTTCTCACAAGGATGTCAAATGTAAGCCTCAAAGAGGTTAAGATACTTAACCAAGCATACAAAATTATGAAATCAAAAACAAGGACCCCAACCATGTCCTCCTAACTCCAAAAAACATGTTTTTTGCATTCATCAGGTTGCCTACATGGTCACGATATAAACAAGAATAGGTAATATTATACTGAACTGCACTTCTTTCCAGAGAGCTATGATATTTGAGGTCAGAATTAAGCATCCATCTGAACATACGTAAAATACTTAGGAGAAGCTGAAATGATGTAAGCGTTCACTTGACATGAGGTGTTGTTAACACAACACTACTGAAAAGTAATCTAAAGGCAATAATCGGATTGTGTTGAGGGTGCACAGAATCAATGTTCGGTTGAACCAATCTAGCAGAGATCACTAGTTGCTGGCCTTTCTTCAGGTTCTCCTCTTCTGCTTCAATGCACAACTAGATTATCTTACACAGTTCCCTTTGTAACTAGTTGTGACTGTATAATTGAGATCTACCAATAGGAAGGGAGCAGAAGTGATATGGACCCTTTCCAGGCAAAACCATACAAATCTTTTAGATACTCCTTTTTCCGCATAATGGGCCAAAATGAAAGTGATCTTGGAAGATATATGTTGAAGATGGCAGAGTTTTTATCAGACTGGGTCTTTTCTTCCCCCAGAATAGTGTGAAAGAAAACCACCCACTGCTAGTCACTTGCCTACTATTGTTATTGAGGAATAAATGATGTCTTTGAGCTCTTTTACAACAGTAGCTGGCCTACCTTACCAAATACAACTAGATTCCATCATACTTGTTGAACTATATCGAAGGCTAATATTTCCCCAAGCTTTGGGCTCAGCATCTCCTCCTCCTCCTCCTCCTCAATACCTTTCTTTATCACCTTTGGCACTTCTATTCTATAGCTTTCTCAGGTTCTCCAAAGTTTTCCCTAACCTCAAAGAGGATATTTCATAGCCCTCTAAAATTTCCTCTTTTGTGTTTCAGAAGCATGGAGCAAATTAACCTTGTGAACTCTTACTTGAGCAGATGCCAGGAAAACTCCATCACACTAGGCCCTGAGAAAAGGCCTGACCTTGGCCCTGAATACATTTTTCTACATTGTTTAGCTTTCCTGAGCAATCTTTGTGGAGAATTTTTCTGTATTTCAAGTGTAGATGATGTTTTTTATCTTTTGTGATTCTAAACTGAGATTTACTCAGGAGCATAATAGGTATTCAAGTATTTATCAAATATTATTTATCCTTTAGTTCCTCAAGAAAACAGATAAAGTTCCAGTGTTACAGCTTTGCACATTGAGACAACATTATACCCAAAGCAGGCTAACATACGAAATCTCGAAAGTTTACACAATGGGAAAAGAAGTATATTGCCTCACTGAACTATGGTCCGAAGTCAGTATGATTTTCTTAATCAAGCTGAAAAATCTCACAGGTAAAATTCACCTTTTATTAAGATGAGGTATGTCCAGAGGCTGAGCCATTTTTTTGGCACCGGTGGAGAATGCAAACTGGATATCATAGATTTGCTCAAACTGGTTAATCTGGAAGCAGTGAGAGAGCCTTGTGTCTGTTCCTTATTAAGAAAAATTAAACAAAATACTCCTCGTTGGCCCCTCCCAATTCCAAGTGAATGAAGGACAGAATGACAGTAAAATCCTCATCTAAAAGCATAGGACATATATACTATTAGACATTCGCATGCATTTTCATTGTTTTATCCCCAACATTTTTACCACTAATGTTTGGGTTTGTGGATTTCCCTATAGAATAGTGCTGTTTCTTTGTTTTACTCATATAGCTTTGGGTGCTATCACTTTTCTTGAATTTAGTTATTTTTTTGAAACCAAAGAGCCCCCACAACTGAAAGCAATTGCAAATATACAGTCAGTTCTCATGCTTCTATTGCTCCATGGACACATGAAGCTGGACCTCAGAATTAACTTTTACAACATATTCCTTTTCCTTCCAGATGCCATAATCCTCCTGAATATATTCAGAATATAAAGATTCTAATCATCAGCACTGTTTCCTACTCAGGGATTTATAACACCTACAAGCTGAAGTTGTATCCATAGAGAATAGTCCCCATTCTACTTTCATTTCTCAAAGTTTATTCTTCTTCAAAAGAGAGAACCAATTTGCCTCAATATATCACCACTTGGCCAAATAAACTCAAAACTGTCCAATCAACATAACCTCTCAAGCAAACAAACTAGGAATGGGACTCATGAAAGAAATATGGTTGGCATTTACATCTATCACTACACTTCTCAGATGCTGTTCACTAAATCTATTCACTCAGCAGCATTCTTAGATGCTAAAATTTTTGTATTGAGATGCACAATACGACAATCAAATAACAGGTCAACACAGTAAGCTTTTACAACACAACAGCTTTTCAGCAAGACACGTTTCTCTGTACAGGGACTTGCCACAGTGCAGGAACAAGTGGAATGGAATGGTCTCGTATTTCAGATCAGAAAGCAGAAGTGTGCAATACACGTCAGACTCCCCTCACGTAATACTTCCTTCAAATAAAACCATCTGGATGCCATACTATGTATCAAAGCTGTGCAACAGAATATAATGGGAGCCACAAATGCAAGTCACACATATAATGCTACATTTTCTGGTGGCCACATGAGAAATTTAAAAAAGAAACAGGTGAAATGAATTTTAAGAATATATTTGGTTTAACCGAACACATCTCAACTACAATAATTTCAACATGTAACCAATATTTTAAAATTTGTTAGTAAGTTATTTTGTATTCTCTTCATTCGCACTAAGTGTATAAAACCTATTGTGTATTTTATACTCACAGTGCATCTCAACTTGAACTAGCCATATTCCAAGTGCTAAAAAGCCACATGTGGTTACCATATTGGACAGTCAACTTTATGTCTGGGAACTTCATGTGCTACTTTCCTGGAATGATCCTCATTACCACTTAATCCTCTACTTAGTTAGCCCTATCCACACTCAGAGCTCAGAATTATTTATTAAACACATATTTATTAAGTGGACACAATATTCCAGGCAGCGCTCTAGACTCAAAGATAAGGAATGGACAGGGTAGAGTCTCTCTTTCAAAGCATGGAAATACAAACAGTTACCCAGAGAGGCCTGGCCTGATTCCTTGATAGGACTGGTCTCTCTATCATATGCCATTATTGTGTATACTCTTCCTTCACAGGATGTTTCCCAATTTAAATCATTTGCCAAATATCAAACTTAAAAGACAGGATCCATGAGAGTAAACATGACGTCTCATTTACTGCTACATCCCAAAGCCGCCCCAGCACAGAGTAGATGTGCAAAAATACTTGTAGAACATAAAGTGGAAAGGAGGGAAGAAGGAAGGAAGACAGGAAGGAAAGAAGGAAGGAAGGAGAGAGAGAGAAAGAGAAGTGGAGAGATATACAATGGTAGAAGGTGAGGCAACTCTATCAATGATGTTCATTAGCTAAATGGCGCAACCAGCTGCCATAATTCACCACTCTCTACCCTATTTATATTCAGCCCTTTTGAATCCTCCCAAGCTCCATAGAACTGGTTACTTTATACCTTGTATTTCATCTGCTATTTTCCTGGATTTACTTCAACAATGCTTGAAGTTGTGTCCTAAAGATATGTATGAGGGGCTATATATTTTCTAGCCACACCAGTAAATTTTGAAAATTTTTTTTATCTAGTTTATATGGTATCATATGCATTCAAAAGAAACTAGCTCACTGTCACCACTGTCATCTTGCCAAGGTTCAGCAGAATGGTTATAAGCGGCTCATGCCTAGCTCTAGTTACAGGGATAAGCTGCTATTTCCTTCCAGGGACCTAGTCGTTCTTTACTGACTTAGTCAATTACCAGAATTTCTTTTTAGGTCAGTGATTTATTCATTATTATTTGTTGTTGGTATTGTTTTTTGCTAGAACATATCATCTATGCATATTAGGCGCTTTCAATTTTATGTATCAGTCAAAAACTTCAAAACATTTTATGACATATGTTGGGTTGTTTCATCTCTGTCCCCTAAATCCATAGTTTACTCATGGCCTCATTTATGTCAGCAATCTATAGATTCAGCTAAGTTGGTTGATGATGAAACTCTTTGCAGCCCTCTATCCCCAACCTTTCTCTAGGAAGGTCAGGGGTTTTTGAAGTGTGGTCCAGGTACCAGCAGCACAGCCATCACCTGGGAACTTGTTAGAAATACATATCTTCAAGCATCTCCCAGACATACCAAATCCGAGAATCTGGGGATGCGGCCCAGCAATCTGTTGTTTTATGGAGCCCCGCAGGGGAGTCTGGTGTACAATCTGATGCAGAGTTTAAAAAGCACTGCTCTCAGCCAACCTCTCACCCTGTGCTAGGGTATAACATTATCAGAAACAGAAGTGAATTAGCCCACTGGGCACTCAGTTTTGGAAATGAAATAGGGTTTCATGATAGAGAAGTGTGTTTAGAGAGCATATTTAAATCTTGGAATGATAAAAAGAAATAAAGCTATAAACTAAAATGAAATATACCAAGAATGGCACAAGCATTAAAAAAAAAAAAGACTTAAACTCTTAAATTGAAAATCCATCAAATTTCATTGTAAAGAGGAAAAGAAGTCACTGGGGCTATTTTAAAATCTACAACATTTCTGAAGTCAGATTCCAAGTTGTCTTTCAGTTTTTGTTTATAGTATTTTTAGATCTCCCTCTGCATGCTATGTTTTCTATTAGACATACTGCCAACTTTTTGTATCTGTCATCTGGTTTTGAAAATGAGGTTTCTCATCATTTTTTAAGCATTTCACCATTTCAATTGTCACACTAATGCTCGGTACATCTGGAAGTTCCTATGATAGGATGGATTTAGAATCTACATTTAAAAGCGTGTCAAATAATTACCAATATTTAATTTCATGTTCCTTCGGAAAAAAAAAATCCATTAGAGGTTCTACAGCTCTTCTTCCGTGCCATCTCCTAAATTAAACTTCATATTAAAATGACTAGATTCTAGGATTTCTCAGGCTTTACATTTTCAAATTTAAATTCAAAAAAGCAGAAAGAACGGATACGGAATGAGGTGATTTATCCCAAGGGTTTGTTCTTTTTAACTATAAGCTAAACCGAGAATCACAAAGGGAAGGGGAGGGGAAGGATCACATGAGTTGGGCTGGCATCTTCATGTTATTTTCGTATGTGATTACATATTGCTTTGGGGTTTCTATTTCAAGCACTAGTCATTTATATTTTCCTCCAATACAAATACAAGAATACAAGTGTATTCTTGATGACTAGGATATTGTTCTAATTATTTTTAATAAAAATCATTTGGCACCCTTGAACTTTTACAGTGTTTCTCCAAAAGGTTCAAACTATTAAACAGAAGTATCCTTCCATCCCCAAACTGCAATATGACTTCAGAAAGTTAATTAATGTCACGTCTGGAAGGATTAGGCTGTGAAAGCGGTTTAGGACGGTAGCAAAGAGCATAAACTTGGGAGTCAAATTGCACAGGTATGGAGTCAGCTCTGCCACTTACTTGCCAGATGACCTTGAGCAATTCCCTAAACGCTATGTTTAAAATTCATCATCTATAGCAAGTGTGTGGAAATTTATCTAGCTCTGGAATTATTGTTAACAAGGATCAAATAAATTAACTCGTGTAAAGGGTCTATCTTGATGTCTGACACATAGTTTCAAATACTTATGGATATGATTTTATTAGTTGGCTCATCTCTGAAATGATGCCTTCATAAGAAGTTCTTTCACCACATATTGCATGGAGCCCTGGGTGTGGTGCAAAAACAATGACTCTTGGAACATTGAACAGATAAAATAAAATTTTTTAAAAAAATGTTTTTTCAGTTAGGGACAAGTTTATTAATACTTGTTGTCCTGGTGCTAGCTGATTTTCCATAAACTTGTCAAAGTGAGTTGATGGATAGGTTGCTGGACAAATTAGTGGGTGGGTCCATGATTAGAGTAGGGAGCATTCTTGAGAAGTTGAGGATAAGAAGTACCAGCAATCATCCATTCTTATCCACAGGTACCCTCCACTTGCTCCCCTCTACCATACCCCACATCTCCAACACAAAACTACACTCCATTATACATACATGGGTAAGCAGAAATGTCCCCTCTGCTCAGGAATCTGAGGGCAACATGCAGTTCTTTCCTGACTACTTTCTCCACCTACCAGACAAAGGGTGCCTTGTTACACCACGTGGAATGCTTGCCTTTGTTCCTTTGAAAACACTACCTTTGTTTTAACCCACGATATGTATCAATTTAACTTAGTCATTACACTTTATATTTTTCTTCTTAAATATACAGATATTTAGATATATATTTTTAATATCATAATATGGAAACATGATAAAATATAATACACTATAAAGAAATATATAAAGGAAAACAGGTGGCCCACAATTGACAATAGTTCAACTTACGATTTTTTGACTTCATGATAGTGTAAAAGCAATACATATTCCGTAAAAACTGTACTTGGAATTTTGATTTCTTTTCCTGGGCTAGCGATACACTGTATGATACTCTCTCCTGATGCTGAACAGTGGCAGCAAGCAGCAGCTCCCAGTCAGCCATACAGTCCCCAGGATAAAGAACCTATACGCTTTCAACCATTCACATTTTACTTTCAGTATAGTATTCAATAAAATACACGAGATATTCAACACTTAGTTATAAAGTAGGTTTTGTAATGGATGACTATGCCCAACTGTAGGGAAATGTAAGTGTTCTGAGTACATTTAAGAGGACTAGGCTAAACTATGATGGTTTTAGGTTAGGCGTATTAAATGCATATATATGTTATATATAACATATAAAAATAAATTTAAATATATATTCCTTCATATATTATATATTTATAAACATATATATAAAGTCCATAAAAGCAGTGAACTTCCATTGTAGAAAATACTGTGCATAAATATATGGATATTTCCAATCTTACATATAAATACATTCGTGCAAAATTTTGGTAACCCTCTCTACATATATTTATTACAGTTTATAGAGGTAACAATAATAACAACCTTTTCTTTTTCTCTTGAGTCCTAAACAAATTAAGAAGCAGTTAAAAGCTGCAGAGTATTAAATAGGAAAACCTATGTCTCCACTCCCTTCTAGACATAGAAAAAAAGAAATCTTCCATATCCCAGCATCTAGTTCCAGGAACCAGTTTTATCCCTTCCCAACCCTTGGTGACTCCTCGAAAGACTAACTCATCTAATTGGTGAAAACAGGAAAAGGAAGTGAACAAGGGGAACTGTCTCTCCGGTCATGCCAGGGGAAGCCTGGCATTGTTTGGGTCTACCTATGATGAAGTGCCTGGGTTTCACTGGGGGAAGGGAAGTTCATGGGGTGACAAAGAGTGTTATGAAGGTGGTATTCTGAGCTCCATTATCTGGCTTTTTTACAGCTGGCTTCTACCTCAGTTTGAGAGAATAGAATGGGGTTACACTTTGGTCCTTTATATGCCCTTCGTGAGATCCAAATTACTATCCTACAATATGCCTGTCTCTTCGTATGTTGCGAATGTTTTCCCATCATTAAATATTCTTTCTTCCATAACACCATCTTTCATTTCTGCTCAACATTTTTATTACATGATGCCTTATATCCTATTGAGCCAGGCTCTTATTATTAGATAATTGGGATTTTAAAAAATTAAGTTGCTATAATTAAGTTTGTAAATAATACAAACATACAGTATTCTTTTTATACCATTCTGTTCATTTACTGTGGATGAATTCTTAAAAGAACACTGGCTAGGTCAACATCTATGAACATATGAAATATTTTTTTAAAGTACAGTGCAGAGTTGTCATCCAGAAAGTTTAGATTATTTTATGCTTCCCTTACAAGTCAATGAGAGTACCTGTTTCCTTGAACACTTACCAGAGCTAAGGAATGGAATTAAAACAATGTCCTATTTCACTTTTCGAGATCTTACATGCTTTAGGGAGTGGAAAAAAGCCAGGGTGCATCCTTTGTTTGGAAGGCACTGTTTGACTATAGTTTGCCCAAGTGTGAAATGCCATATTTCCTTAAATCAAGTTACCTAATCTCTTGACATTAACAAATATTAGCATTTTAAAACCTGTTTTGAAATTAAGACAAAAGCAAACATCATTGCTAATGTACATCTGAGGGAGGAAGGAGGAAAGAAACCATGGAAACCAGCAGAGGAATTAAAATGGCAAGGAAGAATTAGACACCAGAATAGAACCAGCAATAGGCCCGATGAGGATTTTAATTGGAACCAATTTGACAAGAATTATAAGGTGCTCCTTCGCATTTTTCTTTTTCTTTCTTTCCTTTCGGTCATGCTTTTAGGAACCCTTGATAAATCTAACCTCCACTATACTTTCATTTCTCTTAAAACTCCTTAGAAATACTACAGGCAGTTACTACACACAAACACAGCTCAATTTTTAGGCCACAGGATGGCACTCTGGGTGCATACAAATGATGCAGTGCTACTCTCCCCTTGGGAAAGAGGTTCTCTGTCCCTTGAGAGGTTCTGATAGACATTCTTCCTTAGCCCTAACTCAAACTCCAGCACCTATCCATGGGAGGAGGAGTTTCTAGTGACTAAGATTTCTCCATTCCCAAAGCCCAGGGTTTCTCTTGGGTGTTTGTCTCCACATGTCAAATACTAGCAAGGGGCTTCCTGGAACACCTCACCTCTTAGGTTTCTCATTTCCTCGAAGGTTACGCCTATGGAGGGTGAGAATTTTCCTCACTAAAAGCATATATATCCCTGACATGAGTACATCAGGAATGTAACCACTTCACTGCTTATGGATCACATAGTAAAAATTCATTTCCATATGGTTGATAGTTCTAAGCACCAAAAATAGCAGTGCTGTTTTTCTTTAAATATAATTAATGTTCTGTTGTGTGTGAGTGAGGTTAACATGGGATAAATGCAGTTGTAGGTAAATCATACAGAATTTTTTTTCCATATTTGGACAATTGAAGTTGTCCTTATTATTACAGGTATCATCATGATTATTGTTTATCATTAAAATGTGATACAAAAAGAAAAGCATCCCTGAGCTTTAAATGTTAAGACTGCTGATATAATCATCAAAATGTTAGAAGACATAAAAGATGACATAAGTCCCTGGCAGACAAAGTGCACTTAACTAAATCTTTAGTAAACTATATAATAGTAAAAAGATTTAGATTAAAATCACAATTATGATTTCCACTGACAGAAAGAAAGGGGAAGGAGTTACCAGGCAATCATGGGGCATGGGGAATGGATGATAAGGAGACAGTATGGGTGCAAAGTGAACTCTTGTCAAGAAATTACCGGAAGGGGCGCCTGGATGGCTCAGTGGGTTAAGCTGCTGCCTTCAGCTCAGGTCATGATCTCAGGGTCCTGAGATCGAGTCCCGCATCGGGCTCTCTGCTCAGCAGGGAGCCTGCTTCCCTCTCTCTCTCTGCCTGCCTCTCCGTCTACTTGTGATTTCTCTCTGTCAAATAAATAAATAAAATCTTTAAAAAAAAAAAAAAGAAATTACCAGAAAATAATTCAATATTTAAAATAGGACAAAATGATAGGAAGCCTTGAATGGCACAGAATGAAGGCCCTGGGCAGGGATGTTGTGTGATGGAGACATGGTTTTAAGATCAATCAGGTACCTGTGGAAAAAACTGGGTTACGAAAAAAGAGGTAAAAGCAGAGAGCCTGAAGACACAGAGGTGTGTTAGAAGGATCCTGCAGGTGACTAATGTAACAAGGGCTCAGGCCACAGTGGGGGCAGAGGAAATGGAGAAAAATCTGCAGGTTAGAGAGATACTGGGAGAAATATGGACTGTCTTGGCTAGGTGACTAAGTGACACTGGTAATGCAGCCTTCGAAATCACAACTTCAGATAGCCTAGCATCTTGAATGAACACAACTTCCAATCCTCTCAGCTCACTACAATAATTCTCTGAGCTGATCTCCAAGGACCCATTTTTCTTAGTCTGTAGTCCCCTTTAGGCTTCATTCCTTTTCCTGCTCCACTAGAATAATATCCTCAAAAATAGCCTCAGTTCCCTTGTCCTTCAATTTATTTGGCAAAACCCTGGATAAACACAACTAGCATCAGGTGTTTCCCACTCCTACTGGATCCAGGCACATTAACAATGATGGGTCTTACCCAAAAGACAGAAGGATGTAGGTATAAATCCACAAGACATGGTCTTAAAGTATCCAGACATTTTACTACATTTCTTTATTATCTTCCATCTCTACCCTTAGCAACTACAGTAAAAGCATTTTCATACCTTCTCCTTACTTTTATCTGATCATCTAGCCTCATTCCCTTTAAGAATCTCTAGAAACTGTGAGAAGGGAACTTCATTTCAAATCTAGATACTAACTGGGTCTGCACTCATTTTTTCCCTGCTCTTTTATTACAATGAGAAAAATTTTCTTCCTTCCATTAAGAGACAAAACTTTTACATGTGCACAGGATCTGAGTCCTATTACTCCTCAAAGATTTATCTTTTGCAATTTGGTCTCACATTCTATAACTGATAGTTCTCACTCACACATGAACATAATCTAGAATATCATTCATTTAGTTATCAAAGGTTTGATGAGTATCTACTAAGCATCAGGTGTTCTATATGTCAGGGATAGATTAATTAAAAAGAAAAAAGGAAAAAAAAAAACAAGACTGGGGAAAAAAAAATTCCATGGAGTTCTAGTCTCTGCTAGTGCTAATTCAAGTCTCATCTCAAAACAAACAAAACAAAAAATAAAAATAAAACGGTCCAATTCCATTACCACAGTTTTCTTCAGCTACCAACCCACACTGAAGTCTACATCTAGAAAAACTCCTTCAGAGTTGTGGTGTACATCTAATGTACCCACTCTGTCATCGTGCAATCATTTTCGGTCCTGCTCCTATTCCCATCACTCCACTCTATCTCTTCCAGCTCAGGTCTCAAAAGATACCCATGTTGCTAAATCCAACCACTGCTCTTCAGTCTCCAACTCATTTGACCCCTTGGCAGCCTTAAACTGTGTCGTCAATCCTTTTCTCCTTGAAACACACTTCTGACTTCTGTTGTATCATACTCTTGCTGGGATTCTTCCAATTCCTTTATTAAGCCATTGTATGTAATTCTCTCTGTGTGCAATGCTCATTCTTTCTCTTAGTCAGCCTATATGCTTCCTACTTTTCAGGACTGAGTTTACATATCTCTTCTTCCAGAAGTCTTTTCTACCTACTTGTTTTAATGTGAACTCAATTTTTATTTCATGATACCCTATCTGCAACCAGAATCTTTGTCAAAATTTGTATAAGTATGTGCAAATTTGTTTAATGCTTGTAAGGAATAAGACTTTGGATTTTTTTTTTTTTACCATTCTATACCAACCTTATATTACTAATCTGTCTAGTAATGGCATTGTATATAATTATATACCTAGTGCCTGATATATAGTATAACAGTAGCTAAATAAATGAACTAGGTATTTTGCTCCCTTTTTATTGGATCATGTTTGAGATTGAATGACAGAGTCAAAAGTAACTCCTTGTCTTTTGGAGTGAGTGAATAAGAAGGAAATTTTCAATGAAATTCACAGTACAGGAAAATTTGGAAGAGGACTTGCTCCAGGAGGAAATACTGTGAACCATGTGTGGGACAGGTTTCATTTGAGCTATCCCTGAAACATCTAAAGGAAAGGTAGAGCACACCGATGGAGACATGTGGTTTCTTCTTAATATACACTCTACCCCTTTTCCATTGTGTAGAAGCCACAATATTTAGTAGTTTGGCCTCCCCTCAAGCAATAAGCTACTTGTGTTACTCTCTTTTCCCCTTGTCAGAGATTTGTGAGCCCAGGTCTAAGCTAATTGGTACAATACATTCATTCAGTGGCTCCAGAATGAATATGAGGCCCAACCCATCAAGAAGTCATAAAGAGGTTTTTTAAGACATATGAGAAAAGTTTTCTTGTTCAAAGAGCAGTAAGAAGAAATGTGCCTTCTCTCCTGTTGAAGGTGAGGGAGGAAGCATATAGCTTTAACTGCTACTGTTGATTATTCTATGCACAGCCAAAGGAAAGCCATGCTGGGGAAATGCCAATGTATAGATAACAAACCCAGAAGACAGTAAGAGCCTGGGTTCCTCTGACATCACGGATGGCTGGGTCAATAAACCCTGAAGCCTCTATCTCTGCTATTTCCTGTTATGACCCAATAGACTTATTAATAATCTATATCCATAATTTTTTCTCTCCTTTTGGGTGAAGACTTCTTAATTGAAACACATAAGGCAAAGGCTTTGGAAAATCAGTGGAAGTAAAACTAAGAAAATGGACAAGTTCATTCCAAGAATAGTATCATTTTAAAAAAATAGGGAGGAATGAAGCAACAAATGAGCTAGTACTATATAGAAAAAATGCTTAATAATTAGAAAGAATAGTATAAATAGAGACAAGTAGGGCAAAAAATAAAGGCCACCTATCAAAATTACTTTGTTACCTATCCTGTTCTTTAGAGGAGTAATGTTGGCCATATTATTCAATCATATCAGTACAATAGTATGTAAGAGAAGCCCCAGTGCCAGAAAGTAAGCATCTGTGCAAATGTATTTTTAGAGAGAAACCTCAATAAAATTCTAATAAGGAATATCATGAATAAGTTCACTAATTTACCCATGAATAAATATGATGTAACTTTTCTTTTAGTTTTCAACTGTTTTACCACTTATTGAAAGATATCCTTTATTCTAGGTACTTCCTAATCCTGGGTCTAGGCAACATGTCTACCCTCAAATCACTCACAGACTCCTAGTAGAGGAGACAGACTAATAAAAGGCATACAATGGTCTGTTTATCTTGAGACAAATGTAGTTACAGATATTAGCAGTCTGGCAACCATATTACCCAATGTTAATGGAGGTGGGCCACATGAAGAGAGTCTGGAGGAAATAATGCCTGAACTGTATGTCTAAGGAAGAATAGGCAGAGGGGAAAGCAAGTTCTTGGCAGAAGGAACAAACCCAGTGAAATGAGAGATGCATAATATAGCTCTGGCGTATGAAGTATGATTCTTGTATCCTGACCTGGATTCTACCTCTCTGGTTGAAATCAGTACTCTTACCTACTGCCCCCTCAATCTACAAGAGACCAACCAGCCGAGTCCAAATTGGAAAAGAAAGAAAAAGTGTTAGTTATGGTGTTCTACATTACCAATTACAGTTAGCTAAATGAACATGACAAGACATGTTTCAAAGATACCTTGAAGATAGCAGATCTTTTTGTTTTTATTGTGAAAGGCAATGACTCAGACACCAGTTTCTCTGGGATTTATTTCATCTGCTTATAGGAAAACTTACAAACTTAGGCACATAAGGCTATTGCTTTGTTTAGAACCAAGTATGCAAATACTGCTGTCTAATTACATTTTATAGACCTCAATACAATGCACAATGGGCCCCCAGAAAGGTTTCTCTCAGACTATCTAATCATAAGCAAATAGCAGCCTCTTTTCTAAAATAGAAACTGAAACAACTGAAGCAACTTTCATCTGTGATCAAGAACATCTTTTCCTGATCAGTGGAGTAAGAATCCAAGCTACTTGACTATTTTTCATTCTTCACAGGCTTTTGATACCTTGATTAAGACAATCTGTTAAATCCCAATTCTTACTATTTCAGTTGCTGTCTTTCCTGGACCTCGGCAATCAAAAGGAGGGAAGGCCAGTTCGCCTAGTCATTCCACGCAAGAAAGTGTCCAATTTACAAAGATAGCTGCTCTATGCATGTAAACAGGCAGAACTAGGGTGCCTGGGTGGCTCAGTAAAGTTAAGCTTCTGCCTTTAGCTCAGGTCATGATGCTGGGATCCTGGGATCAAGCCCTGCAATGGACTCTCTGCTCGGTAGGGAGTCTGCTTCTCCCTCTTCTGCTCTCCCTCCTTGTGCTCTCTTTCTCTCTGTGTCAAATAATTTTAGTATATGTGCTGCCAAAGCTAGGACTCTCTGTCAAATAAATAAATCTTTCAAAACAAAAAACATAGGCAGAACCTAACCATCCCTGGTACAGAAAAAAACATTCCCTTGCAAATCTCAGAGGCTGAATAATTCACAGTGTCCCTCCATAGCTAATTCTTGTCTTCAGGATAATCTAACTTTGGAGAAATTCTCCCTCAGGTCTAATCCAAGCTTATCTTCATAGATGGTAAGTTCTTTTCGTATCAGGGAGACTAAAGGAAATATTCTATATGGTGAGATTTGAGGCATGATAACTGAGAGCTTGGTCCCAAAATATCTCTCCTACTAATTCTACCATATCTCATAGGACCTAATCTCTATCAATGATATGATCTACCATTACTTTGTAAATGACTAATAAAAAATGTTGACAGTCAAACTAGTGCTTTATTGCTTATTTTTTTAACTTACTGGAAGACCTCAGAGTACCTGGGTAGCACAGTCAGCCAACACTTGGTTTGGCTCTGGTTGTGACTCAGAATCATGAGACAGAGCCTCGCATCTGGCTACACGTTCAATGCAGTCTGCCTGAGACTCTCTCTCCCTCTCCCTCTGTCCCTCCTGTTCATGCTCTCATGCTTGCTCTCTCTCTACCTCTAAAATAAATAAATAATTAAAAAAAAAAAAAAGAGAGAGAAAAGAAAGAACTCCTAATACTTATTTAGACACAGATTTTTATTGTATTATTATTTTGTGGCAAATATTTTAAAAACTCCTAACACTGCTTCATATATGGAATCCCACTCTTCAGAATTTTTTTTTTAAATTAAGAATCATAAATATCTGTGCTTTTCCACACAGGGAAATTCTCTATGCTGGTAAGTTGATGAGTCAGCATTTCCTAATACAGAGTTCCACCACTGGTGATTCTCTTCTCAGCTATTAACATCCATTCTTTAAGGTTTATTGTTGATGCTTTTCTTGATCATAGGAGAAGGTTTTAAATGGGAGATTATGAGACAACAACTAAGACAAATGTTCCCTTTTTAAATGTTCCCTAAATGAAATGTCAAGTTGCTGCATTTAAATGCAGTTGGCGGGGCACCTGGGTGGCTCAGTGGGTTAAGCTGCTGCCTTCGGCTCAGGTCATGATCTCAGGGTCCTGGGATCGAGCCTCGCATCGGGCTCTCTGCTCAGCAGGGAGCCTGTTTCCCCCTCTTTCTCTGCCTGCCTCTCTGCCTATTTGTGATCTTTCTCTCTGTCAAATAAATAAATAAAATCTTAAAAAAAAAAGAAACAGTGGGTTAAATGCAGTTGGCAATTAAATTCAACCTATATTACTGATAATGCATGTGACTTGATCAAAGTTTTTTTTTCATACTTTATGTTTTTATTTAAATTCCAGTTAGTCAATATACAGTGTAATATTCGTTTCAGGTAGATAAGGCTTGATCAAAGTTTTCACCATGTTTATGCTATGACAATTCCATTGCAGTGGTCTTTAGCCAAGTGATTAAACGCTGCCATCAATTGTTTCAGGAATGTTAAAATGTAAAAAATATAAATTTCTTAAAACTGATAAAATATGGATCTTCCTTTGGAAACCACTTATTCATCTGTCTATTGAATGATTCAGTCATTAAAAATTATATTTAGTGACATCTACTATGTGACAGGCACATTCATGGATAAGAGTCATAAAATGATCAAGTGGATGATTTGGTTTCTCCAATCAGAAACTCAGGGATCTAAAATTATATACTGTTATAGTTTGTGGCCTAATCATAAATAGAAGTTTCTAGTTTCTTACAAGGTGTTTGTTGATCAAGAAAAACCCAAGGAATTACAAGAGAAATTTTGCTATTCTGCCAAGATACCATCTACCCCAAATAGAAGAAATAATAACTAGACAGGTTTCTCGAAATAAATAGATATATTAATCTAAGATACTGTTCACTTAGGGAAGAGAAAGATCAAAGCAGGCCAAACTAAGTGAACCAAGGTATCTCTACATTCAGACTGAGAAAGAGGCAGACTGGGTGAAAGAGCCAAGCTAATACTAGTGATGTGGAAAGGGACTGAAGGCATCCTAACTTTCATCTGGATGTCCCTGTAACTTCTGTTAGTATCCCAAATTCTAGAACTTTCTTGCCTGTATCTAAGATATGAACCACTTAATCACTATATTATGCACATTCCTGGATTTGGCACTCCTGCCTACTTTCTGATATATTACACTATCACCACAGAATCATCAAATGGACCTCTTCAAAGGACTGAAAAGAATTATAGAATTCTAAAATTTAATCCAAACTTCAGACTGTTTTAGAAATAGGGAAATTGAGGCCCAGAATGCGAATTGCCTAAGAACAGTCAGCTTTCTTCCTGTTATATATTCTTTGACAATGAAGTCAATTGATTATTACAATTCCAGTGTCTTTCAGCCACTGATTCAATGACAGCTCTGTCTCAGATATTCCTAGACAGCAACTTTTTATTGTTTATTCTAGAAATGATAGTAATTTGTGGTTCACTGAGCTGAATACTTGAACACATACATGTACACACTCACATGTGCAGAGACACACAGATCACTTTTGAACGTCAAGCACTATCTTGGACTTAGATTTATGAAAGAAAAAATGATAATTCTCTTCCTCTTCAAGGCCCTGTGCCCTGGAGAAAAAGGAGAGCATGCCAAAAGTCCATGTAATAATTAAGATGTAGATAAGCGACCATGTGATACTTCCTCTGCTGAAGCAATTCAGGGATAATCTCAGGGAAGAGGAGATGCCTGAACAGAAATAACTGGAAGTTTATAGTGTAAGAGTAGAAAGGCTGATGCAATGGATATCTATGGATCTTGTCTAGATTGTGGTCTTTCCTACTACCTCTAATAATGACAACTTCAGTTTCCTGAAAGACCTTATCTTTCTCTCACTCTTGTTCCACATGATTCGCCCCACCCTTTGTTCAGAGCCACACATATGACAGGCTCACCCATCAGAACATGCCACTGAGCTGACCACAGGATTGGTTTAGTAATGGATGAAGACTTTAGTCAGACTAATGAGACTTGAATCTGGAACTTTTACTACAACAGACATGAAAAAGAGCAGGTGTTTTTGTTTTTTTTTTCCCCCTGTGTTACCAGTAGAATAGATTATAATTTGGAGCAGATGGCAGCCATCTTGTAACCATGAGGGAGAGCCTGAAAATGAAGCCATTACAAAGAAAAGCAGAACTGACAGATGGAGGGTGAGATCACTACCTGATAAAAATCATTAGAGTATCTGGATACAGCTGTGTCTGAAACTGTAATAAACCTACCTCAAACTTTTTGGTTGTGTGAGTCAAAAGCTTTCCTTTTTTACTAAGGCCAGATTTAATTATATTCTGTTTTCTCCATATAAATGACTCCTAATAGTGGGTGTGTGTTAGGCAATGCTTATGAGAGAAGATCAATTTTGGGGGAGCCAGAGGGTAGCGTTATGAGCTGAATTATTTCCCTCAAAATTCACAAAAATGTTGAAGACTTATCCCCCAGTACTTCAGAATGTAACTATATTTGGAGATAAGGTCTTTAATGAGGTGATTAAAGTTAAATGAGGTCATTGGAGTGGCCCCTAATTCAACATGACTGGTGTCTTCATAAGAAGACGAGATGATGACTCAGATATGTACACAGAGAAGAGCATAAAATGACAGCGAGACAGTGACATTGGTATGCCAAGGACAGAGGCCCTCAGAAGAAACCAACCTTACTGACACCTTGATCTTGGACTCCTAGCTTCCAAAACTCTGAGGAAATACATTTCTGTTCAGTCCCCTAGAGTGTGGTACTTTGTTAAGGTAGCTCTAGCAAACTAATAGAGGTGGTTTTCCCAGGAAGAATGATTGTCATAGATAAAGGATCAGGACTGTCAAAGATGAAGGTAGAGAAGGAATAGTGTAAAAGTATGTTCAAATGGATGCCAAAAATAGACACAGTGTATATGTCACCTTCATAACGATTTGGTTCTGTGTCATTCTTTCTTATACACATCTTTGTCCATGATGGAAGACAAGCCACACTGCCTAGTTTTTAGACACTGTGACTCAAGTCTTCAAATACTTACTTGTTTTGAAATGTATCAGGGACCCAATTCTGCTAAATATAAGCAATCCTTCCTGCTAAGTTTAGGGAATAAGCTTCTTTCACAAGAGCCCCACAATTGTGATGTGCAGTCTGATAGAAATCTGGCATTTTCAAGTTGGTCTCGTCAAGTAGCCTGGCTTCTAAGAATTGGGTTATTGTTGATTTTTGCTTCAAAATGGTATGTGGCTCTATTTTGTCTGTGCACAACAGAGTACTGATGAAACAAAGTATAGTCTGGCCTTTAAACAATGATGACAAAAAAGCCTCAATTGTTGAACTTTCAAAAACCTCCCAGCCTCAAGAACATGCTCTTCACTGTTGCTGTAATGAAGTCCTTTAGCTCTGGGAGTTAGAAGAGTAAAAAGTGAAGCTAGAGGAAGAGAAAGAAGAAACTTCCGTTTGAAACAGAATTTTAAAAATTGTATTTGTTTGCCCTCAGCTTGGGTGTGAGGACTCATTACAGACTAAATTCTTCATGTTTCATCTGGATACACAAAGACAGAGCTAGAGCTGGTAACTCAAGGGAACCAGTCTCCTGTGTTATTTCCAACTCTCCACTTATTAAAGTTAGACCAATGCTATTTTCTCTGTACTGAGTTCTATCAGAGACATTTTAAAGTGCTCTTTACTCGCTTGATAGAAAGCATCTGGGCATTCTTGAGTGTTTTCATGGATTTTTACCCATGCTCATAAAAAAACCATAAGGATCTTTTTTTTTTTTAAAGACCATTTCACTTCCTGATATAATTGTTTATTAATTTTCAGATCACTCTATAAATCATGTCCTCCATATCAGGCTGTCATACACACATTGAAAGTTCTGCAGAATAACAAAACAAACAAACAAAAACAATAACAACAAACCCCACCCCCCCAAAAAAAACTTAGGAATTATGTTTCCCTCTCATAATCATTGATGCTAGCTTTCAATCTAGCTGCGGTATTTTCTTCTGATTCACTATAAAAAACAACCCTTTCTAAATGCTTTTTATACTGAGGAGAAAAATGAAATCAAGTGCTTTCTTATCATAATAAGTGAATGCATTATATGTTAACAAGCATTTTCTTATTTTTATAATGGAAAAAATTGTTAAGTACTATGTCACTCTCCTTAATTGTAATAAAGGAGATTTGCTTTCAGACTGAAATACAATAAACTCTGATAAATAGCAGTCAACCCAAGGTGGGTTGAAATCCCAGTCAAAATGCTGACCCTCTTCATAAGTGCATGTAATTTTATAGATAGGTCAGGGATTTATGGCCTCCCTAAAATATATATTTCCAACTGGTTTCCTGTTTGATAGCTTCAGACACTGAGCTATAAATGGAAAAAGAAGAATGAAGAAAGAAGAAAGAAGAAAAAGGAGGAGGAGGCAGAACAGGACGTTGATGACAAGGGAGACCAGGAAGGAGGGGGTGTTATTTTGCTAAAACCCATAGCTACACATACAACGATTCGGCCTTCTATTTTAAAATAAAGTTTCAGTCAATTTGCATGAGCAGGCAGCCAACTGCAGTTATACTGACTTTTAGAAAAATACTTACTTAATTCCTATACAAACAGCAAGGTCAAGATTTTATGTTCTACCTTCTCTATCAGGCTTCAAACCCCAGAGCCAGGAATGATGCTCCTGAACTCGTAAGAGTATCTATTCCTGGTGCCACTGATTTGACACTTAGCAAAGGCTACCAAACTTTGTTAATTAACTTTTTTATGTACATGTCCTGTCTGTCCAAACAGCTGACTCTTTTGACTGGAAAGGCAGTATCTTAGAGAACACTTCATATCTCCACCACACAGCCAAGTGTTTTGCTAGAGTAGTTACAACATATGTTTTTGGATGATGGTGATGATGACGTAGTAAAGGAGAGGCATTATGCAATGTGCCCTGTGACACAAAGGCATTTTGAACATTTTCTGCTATAATCTACCATCCAGCTGTGCCATAGGAACTTAGCACGTGTTTGGTCAATTTTAAGCAATTTTCTTTCAGCCCAAGTAAGGTGGTATTCAGGTATTGAACTACTTCACATTACAGTTTTGTGTATAGATGTGGGGTTTGATTCAGGGCTCGATCCCAGGACCCCAGGATCATGACCGTAGCTGAAGGCAGTTGTCAGTGGCTCTCCATCCTGGCTTTTTATCAACATTGCCTCTGAAGCTTTATAAAACAAAGATGAGAGGGTCCCATCCAAGATCTAAAATACCAAAATATTTGGAGATAGGATCCAAAATCTTCATTTTAAAAACTATACTGATAATTCTGATGTGTGACCAGGTTTGAAAACTATTGAAAAACTAATCAAAGACTATTTTCTTGCCAATTATAGCCTTTTTTCCCCTTTTCTCAACTTTTTTTCAGACTTTACACACTAATGAAATCATGCATGAACTAATAGCACATGCAAAGAAAGATCAAATGGTTTATATAATTTATATGTGAATAAAATATTTAATAAATATTTAAATCATTAAACATGTGAATGAAATAAAAATATGTTAATGAACTATTTCTGCATTTGCCACACTGCTTTATCAAAGATTTGAAGCAGTTTTCAAAACAATTTGAGAAAAATAAAACAAATATTGAGGGAAGTGAAGCTGAAGGGATATAGGGGTAGAAAATAAGCAGCTACAGACAGACATGAGGGCAACGTTTGCAAACTGGAATGGAATGCATAGTGTCCTGTTAAAGGCATAAGGCAGTGCACGAATTTAGTTAAGTCTGTGCTTCCTAGCAGCCAAAGCAAAGAGAGAAATATAGGTGCTGTACCGTCTCCATGAAATTAAAGCGGTTCACTTTTCCCAAACGCTGATGGATCCTTATAAAAAAGAGAACTTATAACTCTGGTAGGCAACACATCCTACGCAGTCATTCCTACAACAATAGCATAGTTTCTTCCATTATTTCTTAACGTTTCTATCAGTGTAGTCTGCTGGCACAATGACAACACAAAATTTTGCAGGACTGATTCGACAAGGAGCCTAAACTGTTCAATTACTCTGGAAGCAAATTTTAGAGAATGATTGTCTTTCAGTTAATCTTCTATAAATATTATTTCTTATGGCTGTATTTTTGAAAATTATTTGTAAAAGTTTAAGACTGTCCTCAAACTCGGAGTCTGTTGTGTCAATATTCTCTATGGCTAATTAAAGGCATTTACCTCACCATCATTTGCGTAGAGGGATAGATCTGGTGTTTTTATTAAAAATAAAAATCCAAATTCACACACATGCTAGAGATGCTGAAACTCCATCTCTCTAGTGGCAACTGGAGAAGAAGGTTCCCTTTGAGGGGCACAAATTTTTCCTCAGAAAACAGATCTTAGTCATCTTTAACATTGGAGTAGTGTTTATTGTACAACCTAAAATTACCTAGAATTGAGCTATGTACTGAATTTTTCCTTAAATATCAAATTTCAATAAAAATATTCTACTATGTTTACTTTCTTTCCTGGCTTTTCAGATAGAAATCTAGAGGTGACGGTCACCTTCAACTGACCTACAATATCTGACCATGTTGTATATGTCTTTCTTTAGTGAGTACATTTACTCTGAGAGATTAAACCACAAGCACGGGATTTGGATACAGAATAGAGAGAAGCTATAGAGCTGAAGATTCCTGGAAAACTGAATTTCTGCCTCCCACCACTCACTGGTTGCATAGACTTGAGCAAATCCATTCCTCACAAGCAAAATTAGTGTTTTACTCTTTTTCGCCGTTTTGCTTAGCATTGTTGCTAAACATTTTTGTGTAATGTATAAAATGCTTGCTAATTGCAGGTATTTATTTTTCTCTGGATTCCTTAAAAAGAATACTAGCACCGAGACTGAAGAGGAAAGCTTGATGTCTTATGAATCAGTGGACAGCAACCACCTACAGGTATACACAGACACACACAGAGGATCTGATTTCCTCCCCCTCCTCACTCTTGTACATGAGTGCCACGGTGGCTCTATATTTTCATAGCCCTCATCTTACTAGCTCAGTCCTAGGCATAAAGTACAAAATACATCACTAACTCCAAAACATTCTTTTCATGGTTCTTATGATTTGCCACATACTCGCCGGCACTGAGCTTCATATTTGACTCCCCCAACCCCGACAATAGGTCCCAGGGAGGCAGAAGTCATGCCCATCTGGACTGCAGCTGCCTCCCCAAACCCCTGTAAAGTGCGAGACACAAATTGGGCATTCAATAAAGAGCTGTAATAGAGTTCTCATTCTCATTTGTTCATGTAACATTAGTATTATCTTCCCTGTTTTTTAGGTGAAGAAATGGAGGCTCCAAGAGAGGATGCAGTTGGAACAAGGGAATGAGGCCAATGAGGCAGAGTTCAGATCTGACCCCACTTCTAGAGAGCTCTCATGACCCTATTATGTATCACTTGCCCAGTATATGATGCAAACTCTTCAAGAACCTAGGTGCCCTTGGGCAGCTAGGGCTCCATGTGTCACATATCGATTCTTTATTTATGATGTGATAATTTAATTGAATTTGTATGTGTGAGCAGTAAGTAAAATGAGGTATGTTCCAGGTTTGGCTGATAAAATGCGCAGTCTTTAGAAGAGAACACTGTGTTTTTAAGCATATTAGCTGCAATGTCCACAAATTTGGTTCTTAGCTTTCTTGTTACACAACGGACTGTAAGAACCGTAGTATCTGTGGGCTACGTAAAGAAACAAAAAACAGAGAGGGAAAAAACTCCTGATTTTTAAAAGAAGGGTTCATTTTTCTCATGCTGAGTCTTGAGAGTCTTGGCTTTTCTCCCTGAGCTTTACTAAAGAGGTGCCATCCAGGGCCTCTTTCGCAGCGCTGATTTTTTGGGGAAAACAAACGGAGTCAGTACCGAAGACCTCAGCAAACTTGTCTCTGACCCAAACCCTTACATTTCAGAGGTCTGGCCTGATTTAGACTTACAGTTTTCCTCGCATACACTCAAATCATATCTCCTTTGTGTGGAAAAATAAGATTTCATGCACAATCAAGTTTATCTACCTCAAATCAATAAAAGCATTAAAACAGATATAAAAGAAATACAGTTAACCAATTTAAATATTATTGAAAGTCTTGTAGAACTACAGATATGCTGAATGTGAAATTTCCTAGTTGAAAGGTGTGTTGAAAGCGTTTCAGGCAACACTAGAATGCTTTCAAATGATGCGCAGCCACTTATGAAAACTATTCAGGTGCTTTCCCTAATCTGAAAGGGAGTGCTTTTTCATAGCATTAGTTTTATAATGAGCCTTTTCAGGCAAATTTCAAAGGGTGCATGGTTCACATACTTTAAACTAAATTCACTCATAATTTAGCATCCGACAAAAGCTAATGCTTAATTGTCTCTAAAGAGGCTATAGAAGGAAAACATTTTCCTTATTCACAAACACAGAGCTAAACAGTGGGGCTCCCTCCCATGACCACCTCCCCTAATTTTCATAGGAACAATGGCTCTGTCAAGAGCTCCCAAGAGGAGGAGACCTGGAGCACAGATGCCAGGGTGACTCAGGGGGGCTGAGGTGTACTGGCTTTGCACAATACTTCCTGCTCATCCTTGTCTCAACACCCTCGGGGATAAAGACTTTGGCCTGCGCCGTGGAGGGGATCGGGGTTTGTAATTTATGTAACATGGGATATCTAACAGTTTACTATTGGCTCACACCTTGGGATAAGTCAGTTACATCCGCTGAGCTCCACCCAGCTTCCTCAGTGGCAAAATGAGGAGGCTGTGCTTGACAGATGGTCTTCATTATCACAGTGGTTAATAGCACAGACACACAGGAAAGCCAGAGGTTTAGCTTCACAGTTCTTGCTCTGCCACTTCCTAAGTGACTTTGGACAAGTAAATGCAACTCTCTCTGTCCCTCAACTGTCTCATCGGCAAAACAGGGAAGAGTACGATCCTCTAAGACTACCAGGAGTAATAAAACGAGCTCCTTTCACGTAAAAAACACAGAACAATACGTAGTTTGTGTAAGGAAGTACCACATACATCTTAACTACTATTCCTATTATGACATCGCTCCCATCTTTATATTGAGTCTCTTGGAAGAGCAACAGTGCATTCTTTCACTTTCATTCATTTGTTTTTCTTTCTCTCTTGTGTGTCTTTTGATTAGTGGCACCCCTTGGTAAAATCTTTAGTTGCTCTATACTTCCTTTTGTACTAGAACTTTTGCAAAGTGTGTGCCTTTTGAGGTATGGGAACTGGGGAGAGGGAATTCTTTGAAATGAGTGCATCAAGGAAGATGGCAGCTCCCCTGGAAGACGGCATGTCAAAATATAATGATTTGACAAAGCCTTTTTGAAACACACACACATACACACACACACACACTTTTGAACCTGTCTAATCCTGAGAAAACCATAAATAAGCAAACAGGAAAAATATATATGTAAGACAGAAAAAAACTCGCTCTTGTAAACCTTTAAAATCTCCAGTAATTTTCATAATTGTGACACTTGGTACAATTTGATAGTATCTTATATTGATTCTCGGGTTTTAAGACAATAATCATTACATTATTATCTGCAGCCTAAGCAGTGTAGCATAACCTCCTAATTAGGATAAAAAACAGAGCCAGGAGCGGCCCCAGCAAGTCACAACAAGTCAATATTTTTAATAAGGATTAATTAAAAAAAAAACTCTACAAGGTTGTATTAGAGGCAGTTCTGGCATGTCTATTGATTAACAGTTGGCATTACATCTCATAAAGGGCTCATTATGTAAAGCATCAATCTAAGTGTGATGTTCCCTCCCCCACCCCTTAAATACTATTGATTTGTTTTGATGTGTTTTTTAAAGCACCATTTGGGAACTGAGAAGACTGAGACTGGGGTCCTGCAATCACATGGTCCATCACACTGCCAGGCACCCAACCAAAATGGCAGAGAGGACTAATGGCTTCTGTTTCTCCCCCATAGTCAGCTTCTACGACTTCTCGGGCTGGTAAAGGAAATCTGCTTAACCACACGCTCTACCAAAGGGATCCAGATTGAAAATGGGCACCCACCATCCCCTCCTGGGCAGGATGTCAGCTCAAGCTGGCATTCTCCTGAAAGAGGACGGCTTTCTTTTTTCTCCCCGGAACAATTTTATGTGTGTTCATTCTCCAGACCCCACTATTTCCTTTATATATTTATTTATATGCAAATAAACGATGCTGCCATTTGGAAACCACCTCCAGTGCCCTTCTTAAGACTGCAGCACTAGGAATCAGCAGGAAGACAGCGCAGCTACAGGTGCCTGCAACTCATGAATATGCAGCTCTGACATTTGAAACTCTTTGGCAGACTTCTCAACTCCTTTCTTCATTGACACCAATTCACTTCCCATCACGAGGGTTTTCAAGTAAACAACTGGTTGGAGACTGCTGCAAATCCTTCCTGAATTAATCTCAGTCCGTGATTCTTAAAACAAACAAACAAACAAACAAAACCAGACTGATCCCCTTAATAACGTTTTAAATACAGAGAAACCTCAATTCTTAAAAAAAAAAAAAAAGTCTGTGTGGTTGATGCTAGGTGGCAGTGCTGTGTAATTAAAACTTGAAAGGATTCCACTAAAATTTGTGAGTCAGGCCACCGACTTTTCTAAACACAATCATAAGGTATAATTATGAGTAAAATACATTAGGAACTCATAGTTCTTTCTTAGAAACTCATTAAGAAGTCATGACAGAGCCTTTGTCACTTGAAGGTCAGTATTTTTTAAAAACAACCTAAAATAAGATTAATCTAAGTGTGTATACTATGCATTTTTAAAATGACCTAATGAATACCAATAATTTACCCCAAAATATATTATTTAGATAAAACAAAGTATATTTTTCTGCTACCTATGATATCGTGCATATGTAATTTTAGGAATCTGCCACCAGTAATCTTTTAATGATGGAAAAATCTAGAAAGCTGCTGTGTAGGTGTCCTACTGTAGCATCACCAGGAACAAACACTTCATTAATTTGTTCCAAAGATCTATGAAGATCTATTATGTAGGGTAAGTATAGCAATAGGCATGATGAAGGTAAAAAAGATGCATAATTCATGGTCCTTGTACTCAAGGATATTGCACTGTAGAAGGAGAAAACTAAATAGGAGATCAACAAGGTAGGAAAAAATTATGAAGCTTGTAAGAAGGCCTATAGTAGCCTGAACAAAATGACTCAATCGGCCAGGTAAAAACTTCAATGAAGATTAAAAGTCTTTGAGAATTGCATCTGTTCCTTCTTCCTCCCAGTGTAATCCTCCCCCCATAAATGATCTGCAGAGGAGATATAAATCTATCCATTCACTTTTTGTCTAAACGGAATCCTCTCCCACACAATGGGGAAAATGAACACTGGATTGGCTCTAGTTTTGAATGGGAGCTTTGGAAGTTATCACCTTAGTATTTCATTCTGGCTCTGCCTTTAACTAGACCTATGATGTTGAGCAAACTGCTTAACCTCTCTAAGTCTTATTTCACCATTAAACAAAATTATACTGGACCTGTCTCCTATGACTATTGTGAGGGTTAATGGGTACAGGTTTTCTTTTCGAGATGATAAAATGTGTTCTAAAATTAGGTTACAATGATGAGTGTTCCACTCTGTGGGTATAACCTGCGCTTATCATTGGCTAATATACTTTAAACAGGAGAACTTTATGATACATAAATTTTGTATCAACAGATCTGTTAAAAAAGAGATTAAAGATAAACCAACAATGGTATATCTATGCCATAGAATACTACTAAATAATAAAAACGAAAGAAGCACTGATGTGTGAAAGAAAAAGTTAATGCATATAAAATGGTTTTGCAAAACCAGTGTGTGCATTTACAAAAAATACTAGCTCATCTTTTGGGCTTCAACCACAGATTATATGGTCTTAGTCACCTAGGACACTGGGAAAATCTCCTTATGCTTCAGTTTATTTCTTTTTGATATAAGGCATTGGACTACATTCCCCTATGAGAGAGTTCAGTTCCAAGATAACCCCGTATCCCAGGAAATAGTTTTTGAGTTTTCCCAACTTCTTACACCAACAATGTATAATTCCTTTCTGGCAGGTACAGGCTCAATACAGTTACTGCCAGAAAGGTGTCTGCCGCCTTCAATTGGATGTATAAGCGCCTTTCCACCTAAAAAGCCATCCTCACTTTTATGCACATTTTGGAATCTGAACTCTTCCAGGAAAAAAGAGCAAGAACATCATACTGTTCTCAACTCTGGCTGAATATTAGGGTCACCAATTTTTAGAAAGCTTTTTAAAAGGCATTTTCAGAAAATATACCAATACCCACACCCCCCTTAGACCAATTAACTCTAAATTTCTGGTGGCTCCTAAACGTTGATTATTTCTCAAAAACTCAAGTGATTTCCATGCACAATGAAGGCTGTGAACCAATGTTAAGTAAGTCCAGAGCAGGATGAAATTGTGTTCACCTCCAGTGATCAAGGAAGGGAAGGTACCATTTGATCTATGTCCTAGAGGCCAGTAAGGGATGGATGTGGAGGTAATGAAGGAAGGAGGCACCTCTCTGTTGCATCTTATTCTAGAAGATAAACCACTCCAACATAGAACTGTACAAATAATCTAAGAGAGAAGCAGAAAGAAATATAGTCTGAAGAGAAAATAGGCAATCAAAATCTAGACCAGGATGTTGACAAGGAAAGGGACTTAAAAAGGGGAGCAGGGGGCAGAAGAAGAAAATCTACTGCTATTGTCATAGCACAGGACAATAATGAAAAAGCCCCTACTTAAGATCTGTGTCTGCATGATAAGGCAAATCTCTTTCCTGCTAAGTCAACTTCAGTGAACCCATCCTATTTGGTCAGAAGGCCCCTTAGTTTTCCTCTTCTACAGCCTGTGATACTATACCTAATGCCATTCTCCAATCCAGCCATAGGGTCCATCATTGCTAATCAAATCAGAATGTCAGATCTACTTAATTCGAAGCCGTATACACACTTGACATCTGTTCTTAGAGGAATAAAAATAGCTGGAGAATCCAAACAGATAGCTATTACATAGCCAAACAGAATACTGTAACAGTAGTACTGGTGTATATACAAGGAACAAAGCTGGCCAAAAATACAAGGTAGGGGAGTTCTTAAAACTCTGTGCCTCTGAAATACAAGAGATGGGGGAAGAGTTCTGAAATCACAATTTTTATTAGCCCACAAAAAGGTTAATTTGACTCTGGGTTAGTTGGGGATTGACCAGACGGTTGTTGCCTCCATCTCAACCCCTTTAGACAGTGAGTGGTCTGTTGCAACCAGCTGACACCAGTTCAAAAGTGCTGATGGTTAAATTTTCAGGAATTATTAGGTGAGGAGCCAATTGATGTCAGGTTGGTGGCTTCAAGTTGGTCATGGTGAGAATATTTGCATGATAAGAATTGGCAAATGCAACAAATCAGGGCTTCCTTAATATCAGAGTCAGTTTCTAAACATTTACCAGCTCACCACTGCTCTTCAGGGCACAGCTCTGCCTAGCATGCCATCCACAGAGACTCCAATGTGAATGTCTCCCCCTAAGACTACTCTGCCAGTTTTCCTCCTGAGTTGACCACCATGATGATATTGCAACCCTCTATTCCGATGTTTATTTGCCAGAATTGTAGGTTTATTATTCCATTTCTGTCTAAATAAACAATCCTTGTAAAAATGGCCTACAGTGGCCAAATTGGCAAGATACTGGTCATCAGTTTTCAGTGGTTTTCAAACTCTAATGCACTAATAGGTCACTTTTATGCAAACTGTGATGCCTGAAGACCCCATATAATTCAAGACTGACACAATTCAAGGTAAATTTTCCCATAGGAATATACATCTGCAACCGTTAGTAGCATAAATCAGTTTTATTTCCAGTTTTAATTTTCTCAGTATTGCTTCTAATATTTTATGGGGGCCAGTATCCCACATTAATAATATAGGGTACATTAGTGGTTGTTAGATCTTTTTAACAAAACTATCATCTCATGTAACTCCCTGTTCAAAATTTGTGCTCAGCATTTTTCAACATGAGTGAGAGCATTACCATTTCATGAATACCTAGATGGCATAGTTATAATATGCAAAATACAAAGCAAAAATGAATGTAGCAATGATATACCCAAAATTACTGACATTATTTTTACAAAAAAAAAAATGTGGTTCAATGATACAAAAAGAAAAAACAGATATTTGAAATTACCAACTAAACTAGCATTGCTGATGGTAGTTTATAATTCATCTGGTCCGGCAGCTTTAAAATTGCAAATCTCAACTGTAATTTTTATAATTTGAGGGAATCACATTGTTTCAAATTTTGCCTACAATATGCATTTTGTTTTATTATGTTAAAATTATACTATTTCAAATCACATAAAACGCGGCAGCCTCGTCAGAAGAATAAACTGGAATACTTGTTAAATGAAGATTCCTGTTTTCTACTCCAACACATATATGGGATAGAGTGCATTTTTGGCAAGCAGTTCAGATAACATTAGAAAATTCTGGTGTGGGTGGTATAGGTGGTCCAATGAAACACTGATGTAATTCCTCTACTTTTTGAAAACCCAAGCTGAAAAAGCGTTAAATGAAAGGCTTCAGCTTCTATAAAATGAAACAGGTTTATTTTTATGCAGTTCTTCAAGCTTAACTTTTTATAAAGCAAATATACTTGAAATGTACTTCCTCATTTGGGGAATGGTTCAATAAGCCATGGTACATCCATGAGCCAAAGGCCAGTTACCACTTTGTACCTTATCAGTCTTAGAAAGCTCTACAGGGGAAGCGTTTTATCTGAAAGATTCATGCCACACCTCATTTTAATCATGGGCACAATAACCCCCATCTCTTCAAAGTCATTTAGCTGTGAATTTTCAAGAATACATCAAGTAGATTTTCTATGGGCCCATCTGTGTGGCACATTTATTTTCTGTGACTGTTTTGCTGAGCACAATGAAAACCTTGACTACTAATGAACAGGGACCCAGAGAATGGCAGGGCTGCTGCAGCGGCGGCTCTTGGTGGGAGAAGAATCCTTTCACCTTGAGCTGCAGCCGCAGGTTGATCTGTGGAAGCTTTTCAAGGAAAGCCTTTGAGTTGAGCTGCTTCTCTTCTCTCTCTTCTGGTCTACTTGAGGAATAATTTCTACTGTGTTCTTTCTGGCTATAAAGCCAAAAAGCTAAAAGCAATCTTCTCTATGGGGTTCAAATCAACAGAACTTGGGGTTCTAATGAGACATAAATGTCTGAAACCATTAGAAAGGAGGGCACTGGTGTGTAAGCCCTGTAAATTTTAGAAAGTAAGAATGTGCGTTTTGGAGATGTAACTTCTATAATCTGCTCAGTTTTACTCTCTGTAAAATGGGACTCATAAAACTTACCTCATGGAATTGATATGAAGAAAAGAAGATAAAACATCGAAACTCCTTAACAAAGTAATGGTAACTGAAAAGCATATCATCAGCTAATATATCATATATATGACATATTATTTATCATATATAAATCAACCTAATGTCATCTGTTATTAGTATTGTTAAGAAGAGAAACAAACTATAATCTCATAGCATCATGGCCAGTCTATGCATAGAGCTTTCAATAATAAATCACTTTCATGCAAGTACTAAATACAGAACACTCACTGCCCCTGGGATTACAGTCTTTGTGACATGTGGTAACTTACCAGTTTGGCATTAGATGGAAGACATAGTTATTGCTATGCATACGAGTGGAAGAGTGAGGAAAACACATTCTGGAGCCAAGTACACTTCCAAACAGCATTGTGAATCTAAGGAAATTCACATTATAGGATGGGCTCCAGCATCTGTTATGCCCAACTACATTAAAAATGCTTATTCTCTGAGTCCACATGGAAATCTCAGTGGAGAGTCAACTCGGATAGATGATGATAAAACAATCTAATTTCATCAATTCTCACATAAATATTTATAATATTTTGTAGAATCTTAGAGTTAGGCCAATGCAGAATCTGTAATCAATCACCCAAATTTTATTCTGTTAGTTGAGATGATATAATTCTTTCAAATATTCATAAAATCTTAGGAGGTTGATCACAGTTACAACTTAGACACAATAGTCACTGATTTTTTTCCCCCCCAAAAGTGCCTAGGAAACCAGTTTAACTAAAAGCAGAAGAACTGTGAGGTACTTATTTTGAGGAAGAAGTTAATCAGGGAACAAGAGATAATTTCAAAAGAGAGACTGAAATGGAATCTTCAAGTCCTTCAAAGCCCAAAACCCTCCTTGGAACTCCCCCAAGTCTTTCCCCTTCAGCGTTGTCATAGGTATTTGTGAGTGCAGGACTTACCACAGTCTACCTTGTTTTATCATTTACTCATCTGGGTTTATTACAGATTACAATTCTGTGAAGGGAAGGTAATACATTCTCATTTATGTATTTTCTCCCATATTGCCTAACTTACAATTTCACTCATGGTGTTTATTCCATATACTGTTACAAAACTGAATTGGAGTGTGAACTATATTGCTCAAACTTCATAAAAAAAATGTGTAAAGGCAGGCATTTAAAAAGGCAATGCAAGTGCAAACAGATTTGGCAGTTCAAGAATGAGTATTCATTGAAGAAAAGGGAAATTTCTTTCTTTTCAGGATAGACAAATATTTTAATATTTAGAGCTGCTTCATACAATATGTGTGCTTCCCTTCATGCATGCATTCAATCATCTTGCCTCTCAGGAAGAAGTACAGCAAGGTGGGGAGAAATAGGCTCTGGGTTCAATTGTTTTGAGTTTCAGCCCTATGTTCACCATATTGTCTAACTTGATTTCTGGTAGGCGATATCACCAAACCTCAACTTCCTACTGTATAAAATAAGAACAATACTTAAAATAATACCTACTTCATGGAGCTTTCATGTGAGATAAATGAAATAATCCATGCAATGTACTAAAAAAAAATTTAGCCATCAAGTTTATTTTGAACCTATTATATTTATAGCACTGTGCTATTCACTGCATGACATTTAAGAAATTAAGGCATGATCTCCTACTCCTAGAAGTCTGCAATATACCAGGTAAGCAGGGCACAAAGAAAAAAGTTTACTGCATCTGACTAATTGCCATATTAATTCAGTGGCTGCTGAGAGCTGATATAGTTGAATAAGGGAAGAGAAGCATATGCCTTCCTGAGCCTTATTAGTATCAGACATTAACCAGAAAACCAGACCTTGCTTTTTTTCCCCTCTTTCTCTCGTTGTGGTTGGTTTTTTTTTTTTTTTTTTTTTAGCAGTTGGGCTACTCCTAGACACTGAGAAAAGTAAGATTTCAAATTCTGGCACTTCAACTGAATTGAGTGAATTATGTGAGGGGTATAAAAAGTGGTTTTACAAAAAGCAGGAAATACTGTAAAAATAAATCATTAGCTGCCTTAAATTAGAAACTTTAATCACTCAGGCAATATAAGCTAAGGAATAACAAACAATATTACTAAAAATAACATTTATTGAGTTCTTTCATATGCCAGGAAAGCTAAGTGTTTTTCATACACATTCTCATTTTTTCCTTATAATAGTGCTAAGAAGTAGATGCTATTCTTATTCTCATTTTCAGATAAGAAAAAGGAACCTTGAAGAACATAAGCAATTTACCCAAGGTGCCAAGACAGTATGAAAGAAGCCAGTAATACCAACATGAGTAGTTATGAAGAAAGTTGTGTGCAAGGGGCATCGCTTTCTCATTCGCTTTCTAATTCATCCTGTTTGAGTCCCCTTAGATAAAGCCAGAAGCTACTAGGTTAACAGTTCCCTCCTACCCAAGGCTGAAAGAAATCTCCACAGAACAACTCTGTTCCCATTCTGACCACTGACTTGAATAGAACCAAAAGCAAAGAGAAATGGCTTCCAAAATGGAAGACAGAGGCAATATTTTCCACTGAATGTTAGCATGATCTGAGGTACATTTGGATATCAGGAGCAACACGTATGGGGCCAAAAGATCTTTCAAAAGCACAGACAAACCCAGACACGGGAAAACATCAAAGTTCTCTTTAACTTACCTTAAATTACACTAGTGTTTTCAAGAGGAGGAGCAGGTTAGTGAGGCTAAGCAAAATCCCTGTACCTTTACATCTTCTTCAATGAAAACCTTTAAAAGAGCTCTAATCCATGCCGATATACCAAAATAAATTGACTTGCAATCTAAATCTTCAGGTAATATATGCATTCTCTATGCCTTAAGAAAACATTAATTATGTCCATGCAATTTTAGAGCTCTTCAGTTCATGCCTGACTTATTTATTTTACAGCACTTCTCATTTCTAAGTTAGCAGTTCAAATTTATGATACCATTCAACTGCTTTTTCTCTAGGACATGGTACCGTAAAGGGTTTTACTCTAAGTTTCTCAAGGTTCAGTCATCTACTATTAGTTTAGAATGATTAAAATAGACATTAAGCAGTGTCAGTTTATCTTAGACAATCATATCATTGCCAAGAATAAATGTTTACTTGTCGTGAGTATTAGAGACAACCAACCAAGAATCTCTGTATCATCTCTCTCTCTCTCTCCCTCCCTGTCTCTCCCTCTCACACACACACACATAATTTCCAAGAATGTGGAAAGAACTCTTTCATGAGTTGATTTCAAATTAAAAAATGATATTACTTCTTAAAAGAAGCTACTTCATTCTTAAGTGCAATTTAAGACTTAAATAAGAATATCCCTCAGCAGTTCCTTATATAGCCTTCTAGAACATTAGAAAGCAAGCTTATGCATGCTGTCTCATTTCGCTAAAAGAAAACTCAAGCCAAAGTAGTTGTGTGGCCAGAGTTTGAGAACACCTGGCACAGAGAGAACTCTAAGTAACTGCTAGCCCCTAGGGGCCCCCAATGGTCTGACTTCACGATTGGAGGCAAACCCACACAGTCCACAGGACTCATTTGACTTATAGCTGTGTTTTACGTGATCAACACATAATTTTTAAAAATTGAATTCCTTGCCGATATTTAAAAATAATTCTTTAGTAACATAAATAAAATCCTTATCTCCAGTTCACTTTAAAATCAGACCATCTGACATCATCAGGCCAGCATCCCTCAAGGGAACAAAGAGTTTTAATCCCTTCCAGTTCCAACCATGTTGATGCAATGCCTGGGTATTCATCCTTTCTGATGGCTGAGTAATATTCCATGGTATATATGGACCACATCTTCTTTATTCATCTGCTGAAGGGCATCTCGGCTCCTTCCACAGTTTGGCTATTGTGGACATTGCTGCTATGAACATTAGGGTGCATGTGCACTTCTTTTCACTGTATCTTTATCTTTGGGGTAAATACCCAGTAGCGCAATTGCTCGGTTGTAGGGTAGCTCCATTCTTAACACCTTGAGGAATCTCCATACTGTTTTCCCGAGTGGATGGACCAGTTTACATTCCCACCAACAGTGTAAGAGGGTTTCCCTTTCTCCACATCCCTATCATAGGGTTTCACTCCTATGTGGAACATAAGCAATAGCATGGAGGACTACAGGGGAAGGGAGGGAAATCTGAAAGGGAAGAAATCAGAGAGTGAGATGAACCATGAGAGACTGTGGACTCTGGGAATCAAACTGAGGGTCTCAGTAGGGGGTGCAGGTGACAGGGTGATGAGCCTTACGAGGGCATGTGTTGTGATGTGCCCTGGGTGTTATATGTAAATAATGAATCATTGAACACTACATCAAAAACTAATGATGAAATACTGTTATTGGAAATACTAATGAAAAATAATGATTCGGTGGCTAGCTGAACATAATAAAAAATAGTAAAAAAATTAAATTTAAAAATTAAAAGGAAAAAAAAAAGAGAGAACGAAATGCTGGTGCTCAGAGCTGTGCCCATGCGTTCTCTGCCTTGTTTTGGCTTTGTCCATTTATCTTGTGCAGCCTCCTCAAGGAGGCAAACCGATCATGGATCATACAGCAAAGACTCCCAGTCCAAGGAGAAGTGTCTCCAATGTCCCATCAAGAGAGAATGGAAGCCAGAACTGAAATTTAAGAATCAGAATCCTAGAGCTAGTATAGACTTTCATTCAATCTCAAAGTTCACCATCACATGTTGCAGGTCTCTGAGGCAATCTTAAAAAGTCAATTCCTTGAATTTTTCCAATATTAAAATCTAATTACCAAGGCACTAAATTGGTTTTCTTTTTCTATACAAAATTATCTTTTTTAAAATCTTGATTCTAATACTCTTTTTACATCTTACATCTTCCTTCAAGATGCTCTTTTATTTTCTGATGTAGCAATAATTATTTCAAGTCACAGTAACTAACATTAGTTATAGTCGCTGCTAATGAAATGTTTCAGTGATGTGTGCTTTAAAGTCACACATGATTTTGTCAGATAAACATGGGGGAAATTTATTTACCCCTGAGTACAGTTTGTGGTTAAAAAATATTTCCAAAACTGTGTCTCCTGGGAGATTAAAAAACACACACACACACAAACAAACAAGTACCCAGAAATCTTTGATTAGAGAAAAGATTGGGAAACATAAAATTTTTTTTAATACCTCATTTACGGAATACAGAAGAGAAAGCTGTGGCCTAAACAAACTGACTTAGATAAGACTGCACCATGGCCAAAGCTTGGAATTAAAATTCTAAGTTATATGTTTGCTCCAGGATATATGATCTGCCCAAATTATCTTTATTTTTTTTTTTTAAGACTTACTTATTCACTTTATAGAGAGAAGGAAATTGAAAAAGAGAGAACAGGGGGAGATGCAGAGCGGAGAGAATCCCAAGTGGACCCCCTGCCATGCACGAAGCCCTACACAGGGTTTGATCCCATGACTCTGAGATCATCACTGGAGCCAATAACAAGAATTGGCTCAACCGGCTCAGCCACCCAGGTATCCCTGCCCAAATTATCTTTCATCAGATTTGGGATATGCCTAGTTCTCTCTAGTGTAGATTAAAACATTAACTCCCCAAGCATTTTATCAGATACTGTGGCAGGCTTTGGGGATCCAAAAACTAATAGCTTACAGTCCCTCTCTTCATGTGACCTTTACCAGTGATGAAGGCAAGCAGAGAGATAATAAAATAAGGTGTCACAGATACCATGACAAAAGGGGACAAGAGAAGAAAAAGAGGACACAAAGGCAGAAACATTTTTTAACTTGTCAGGAATGATGATGAGTTCCGTGTTGAGGGGAATAAGGTTTGAGGACACTGAGATCTAGGCATGGCAGCTGGGTGTCTGAGTAATGATGGTAGGCAGAACTCTTTTCCCCCTATCCTTATGCACTGGTGTCATGTCAGTAAGTATGTTCCATGGCAAAAGGGACCCTGAAGATGCAAGTAAGGTTACGGATTGTCTGACCTTAAAATAGGTAAATTACCTTGGATTATCCAGGTTGGTCCAATATAATCACATAAGCCTTTCAAAGCAAAGCTTTCTTCTGGCGGAGAGAGTAGAAAAAGTCAAAGGAGTGGCAGAAGTGGATGTTGGAAAGATTCCAAAAGGCACCATCACTGGCTTGAGATGAAGTGGGTCCCGTGTCAACGAAATGGAAATGATACACCTATAACCACAAGGAACTAAACTCCCCTCACCACTTGGATCAGCTTGGAAGTGGATTCTTCCCCAGAGTTCCAGAAAGGAACGCAGCTTGCTGATGTCTTACTATCAGCCTCGTGAGACTTTAACCTGAACCAGACTTAGATATACTGTGCCCAGAACCCTGACCCTTGGGCGTGGTGAGATAATAAATAAGCATTGTTTTAATTCACTAAATTGACACTCACTTGTTAAGCAGCAGTACAATATGAATACGGCATTTTAATTAAGAGGTTTGGGGGATGATGTAAAGGAAAAAATTCTTCCTCATCCTCTCTAGCACCTTGCAATTCAAAAGGAGAGTTATCTACAGGTAATGTGGTGGGTCAGTTGAAGATGAACATTTCTTTAAAGAGGAGGTAGAAGTTAGAAAGAGGAAGAGTTGGTCCTGAAAAGAAAACAAACATGCTTGGCGGAAAAATTCCCTCTGTACTGGGCATTCCCTGGGGCTTTACATTATTATTTAATTATCATGCCAACGTGGTGGAAGAGACATATTATTCCTCCCATTTTATAGATGAGAAGACTGAGGCTAATAGGTATGAGTGATAGGTCAAAGACCAACAGCACATCTGTGGGCAAATCAGGATAGGCTTTCAGATGACTCAGGTCTTCCTGCCAGGGAAGCTCCTGTGGTTCATTTGTAATATAAGCATGAGATCTGTTGCTCAGATCATAGTTGTATTTATGTGTACAGAGCAAAAGCGGTCACTTTAAAGGCCCTGCTTGAAACAAAAATTCTTGAGCTTTTGAAGAAAGCTTTTGGCAAACAGGACTTTAATCTGCAGGAGACGTAGCTCTCCCTGAGTAATTATTCCATTTTCTCTGCAGTAACGTCCTCAGACAAGGACACCAGGCTTCCCTGGCCCTGGCACCACAGTAAATCTGACCACTGCAGCATATGGCGCCTGATGCTAGAAATGTGGCCCCTCTGAAGTCCAGAATTAAGATTAGCAATCCTAAATGGGATTCCACTGAGGATGTCTATGCATTTCTAATTCCTGTGTCGAGGGGCAAGAATCTTCTGGCATCTGCTCCAGGAAATCTGTATGTACATTTCATCTGGAAAGCTAAAGGGATTTTCTCACACTCTGGTCCATCTTGCTCCACTGTGGTTTGTCCACATTAATCTTCTCACTGATTTATCTCTTCTCATTTTGAACAGCTTGGATGCTATTGCTTCGATTACTTTCTTTGGGAAATTATTCTGTTGTCTAATTAACCTACTATTAATTTTATTTTCTATTATCTAATTTATTCCACCCTCCTCTTTCCCTCCACCCCCCAGTTTCAGGCCATTACTTCTTATTTCTTTCAGTTCCATTCAATTGCCATTTTCTCTCTCTCTCTCTCTCTCTCTCTCTCTCTCAGGCCCTTAGTAATATCTAACATTAGCAAATACTTAAAAGAGAATTTAACATCCGCAGTAAAGACAGTGAGATGCAAAAACTTTACACTATCTACTCCTTCCATTGTGAGTATTAACCTCTCCTCATTATTATTTAAAAATGGCAGACTTTCTTTTCCTGGATTTTTTTAACTCCTCATATTTTTATAACTCTCAAATTATCTCTCCTCTTTTTTTCCCCATCTTCTCGTGCTACTTTTTAACTTTCCATTTGTCTTTCTTCTTTTTTGTTTTCTTTACTTCCTTCTTTATGTCAGGTGCACTGTTTTCATCTGGCCTACAGAAGCTCAGTGTTTATTTGATATATTTTAGAAAACACAAAGTATTAGAAATAAATTTTAAAAAAGAAATCCGTAATCCTGAAGACCAAGATAACCGCCAATAACATTTTTCTAGAGTCCTGTTAGGATAGCATGACACATTCTAACCCACTGAGGGCTTTATCAAAATCAATGGTCTTTAACCTTTTGTTAAGGAGAGTCTCTACTGTCCACTCTCTTCAGATGCAGAGGACTTTCCTTCCTACCTGGCTGACATGAAAGAAAGTCATGAATTTCCACAATCGTTCAAGGAAGAAAATGATTGCTTCAGTCTGGGGAGATGAGGGCTTGCTTCATGAAAGTGGTGATAAGTGAGCTCCACTATCGAGAGGGAGTATGGGAATATGGGGTTATTTCTTGAACTGCCACAGAAGATAGGGAATAGGAAAGGTATTTCAGAGAGAAATTGTGGTGTGGGAAAAAGAGGGACAGATTTGGAAGACGAGAAGCCATATCTGAAGACTGTTGAGTAGTCCTTCGTATGTGGGCAGAAAGGATAACAGAAATAAGTGGTTGTAGTAGAACTCTAGATGATGAAGTCATGTTAGCCAGAAAGTCTAGGGTATGGAATGGCTAGGAAAGAAAGGTAGCAAACAGGTACTACTGAATATTTCAAGCAGAGTAAAGACTGCACTATGGACAATTATTAAAGTAGCACTGAGAGGTGATACTGTGTGGTAAAAAGAATACGTGTTCTGAATTAGATTGGCACAGGGTCCAGTTCCAATTTCTCCCTTTATATGATGTGTGTGGCATTTGTCAAATTACAGATAATCACTATACCTCAGGTTCCTCATCTACAAAATATGGCTAACACTACTACATAGGATTTCTCTTGGTTTGAGTCCCCTGGAAGACCAGAGCCTGAGAGGAAGAGTCATGTGTACATGACTTACTAAGGAGGCTCTCCCAGCAGAGACTTGTCTCTCTCCCCCAGGAAAAGGGAAAAGGGAACACACCCAACAAGGCCAAAGAGATTAGCTTCAAAATCTCATCCTCCCAGGTGACACTATAACACAATTTATACCTCAGAGATATCCTGATCCAAAGCAAGGGAGCTGGGGTTCTTCCATTCCCAGGTTTCATACCGATGACTGGGAGAATGGGCCAGTCATTAGTTGAAATATGCATGTCAAGAGATAGGATACTGGGGAGGAAAGCAGGAGGATAAATTCCACTGTGGACAAGATGATCTAGGCCAGGAAATGAAGAAGAGGTACTGCTTTCTTCTACAGGATACTTAAACATAACTACAATGTTAATTTTAGTTGATAAGAAATATAATTATCCATTATTACTCATTAAAATCCCTCTGCTTCTCCGGCAAAGAGTGAATCCTAGGGAAGGAAGATTCTCTGCTGAGCAAAATGAGGGGGTGGGCATGTGGTACAGATATGACTAGAGAGAGGTAGGCAGACAGGAAAAGACGTGCAGGAGGGCAGATCTGAAGGGAAAAGCGAGGAGATGCTGGAGAGGGGTCTAGAGAAAGAACCCGATAGGATAGGAAATAGTCTAAGAAGGCTATGACCATTGCATTGAGAGAGGAGATTTCGGTAACCCAAGATATCTTTAGCAGAATGTTCAGAGAGTTTTGCTAATGCGGTATTTCTTCCCATGAAAAGTCAATAAAATGTACACCTTCCACTGGCATCTTTAGGAGTGACCGTTGGAGGTGTGTATGAGTGTGTGCATTGGAAGGAAGAGGTTCTGTATGAGACATGAGGGGGCCCTCTTTGTGTTTCCAACAACTGCCTGCCTGGAAGTCAATTATATTTGGGTTGTGCAAGAAACCAGTTCACTGTAAGAAAATGCTAAACAGCATCTCTGAAAGCCTGGTTGGTCTCCAGGCAGCCAGAAACAACCCAGAACAGAGCAGAGACTGGAAACAGTGGGGAGAGAAAGGAAACTGCATCTGAACTCAATTATATCAGTCAGCCAATCAGTTCTTCAAGGCACTGCATATTATTCTGAGTAAAAGTTAAAACAAAAAAGAAAATGGAGACTAATCATAAAAAAGCTTAATCATGAAAATAGAGCACACGCCATCTCTAAACAAAGAGCCCTCAGAGCCAATCACAAGCCCAAAATGAAGCGATATACAGTACAGTTGTAAACTGGCTGAAGCATCAAGAAAAAATCCCAAGTTAATCAGAAGGCATTCTTTCTATACAGTAAGCGCATACCCATTACAATCCACTGTGCTAATGACCATTACTCAAAATGACAACATCGTAACTAAAATCACCATTTGTTCAAGTTAATTTCTTAAAAATCTGTGATTTTCCTCCATTACATTTAATATTTATGAACCCTAACTCACTGGAACTTCTCTATTTTCTGGTTATTACCATCATGTTCAGGATGTGAAATGAAGGTCATTAAAGTTGGACTTTTCCTTTTCTTTTTCATTTACCTAGCATTACGTCTTTAAAAGGCAATATAATTCCAATCAAATGCTTGGCATACAATAACAGTTTTACCTTACTCGAATATTATGTTATTGGGAACAAAATTTAGGTCCCATTAGCTTGATCGGCTGCATACGAGTATGTCTCACTTTAAGCAACAGCTACTTTCTGACAAATCTGGCTAGAAAGTGAGTACTTTTGTTAGGTACATCCTGATTCCACTCTGACTCCTTTCATCACAAAGGGAAAAAAATACTCAAAAGAAACTGAAAAACCACTGGTGAAGAAGAAATGAAGTTGGCAGGAAGGTTAATGGCATGCTGGGCAGAATGTTCTATGCTTTTCTTCCTCATCTTTTCCTCTTTCCCTGGAATTTCTCATTTGTCTCAGGATTCCTCGGGGGGTATAAGGTGCGTGGTTCTCAGAACTCAATGCCGTCCCACGTTTTCTGGGTATTTGGTTGTAAACGAAGTTGGTTCAATATGCCAATGGGTTCTTATAATCAAAGGAGATATTTTACAAATTTAATTTTAATTTCACAAGTCTTCGGATTCTGAAAAGGAAATGTATTCCCTCTGACAGATAGTACCTAATGGAAAATCTCCGAGATGTAATCCTGCTGCACTTAAATTGCCCCATGCACTCATTCTCATGCTATGCCTCTCCCTTCTTGGCATCACTGGGGAGACAAGTTTTAATTAAACACATTAAACAAAAAGGGAGATTTAAATCTCTATAAGATCCTATATATTGGGGGAAGATTTATTCTTAGACCTTGGTTCTATGTAACAACTCTCCACTCCCACTCCTTTTCCAAATTTAGGAGACACTTTCACAGAGAGAAAATTCTGGAAAAGTTTCTCTGGCATTGTCTTTGGACCCCTCGTGTACATAGGAAAGGGAGAGAAAGAGAGGGAGAACTTAACGCAATAAAATGGTGACAGAAATAAGGGCTCACTAGAAAGTAAAAGGCTCCACTCAAACTGAACTAATATGGAAAGGTCTCTCATGCTGGGAAAACTAGTTGAAAAGAGTCCCTACTGAGAATCAACTCCCACCATCATCGTAAAAAATAAATATGAAAAACCACCACCACCACCACCACCACTACCATCAAATGTAATGCCAGTTTTTAGTTTCAAACTAAATGCTTTACCTTTGGGGAATTCAGACAAAAGAAGAAAAAAGAAATGGGGGGGGGGGGCTTGCTGGAAAACATTTCTGCTTCACTCTCTTTGAATTAGAGAAAAGTTTCAACCTTTTTCATGGCTGGCTCACCATCATAGGAGGCAGTGGGTGGTAAGGAAAATGGAGCCTGGTATAAACCAGCCTTGCAAAAAATGTACCTCAAAGTACCAGCACCTTCCAGACCATGGTCTATCCCCCTTCCTACTCAGCAGTGTACAAAGGAAAGACATTTTTACCTCAACCCAAGTACAACCTACACACCATGGACAAAGTAGGGATGGGGCTATTTTTAGGGCAGCCTAAAAGAAATTCCACTGACATTTAAAACAGTAAACAGACAAAAAAAAAAAATGCAGTCCCTTTTTTCTAGGAGCTCATATTATAATTTAAGGACTTAACTTGACAGCCATGAAAATCACATGGAAAATCATATCAAAAGGAGGTAAGGCAATCCTCACCACCCTCAGCGAGCTTATTTCACAGAAGAGAGAAAATGTGAAGTAGCGGAAAGGATACAACGTGGGAGAGTCAGACAGGCCCGCAGAAATGAGCAGATACTGAGAAAGACCACACAGAGAAAGTGGGAGCCCACCGTCCTTCTGAAAATGGTAGAGTGTCCAGTCAGTTGCTGTGATGGAGATGGAAAACAGATTTGGTGCATGGGAGGAGACTGAGGAATATGGGATTAAAAGCCTCTTTGAGTGCTGGGCTTGGGAAACTCAACAGATCTTGGTAACTCAAACAGTGGCCCAGAAGCTGACCGTGAATTTGATCCTTTCCTCCAGGGAAAAGATGAGAATGCCAGCTACAAGAAGGTATAAATTGAACCACCAGATAGCAGGCGATTAAAGCAGAAACATATTACTCTCCGTGCAACTGAAAGTATTCACATGTCTTTATGTGCACAGTCCTTTAAACAGAGAGCAACTCAATAAATTCTTATTTATGTGATGCCATCAGCAGCAGCAATGCCTAGATAGTTTCCTTCTTTTGTTTATAGGCAGAAGGGGATACAATGCCCGGGATTTTTTCTCCTTTCATATCAGCTAGTGACTGCCCTCTAAGTTGCAGTGTTAAGATGGGAATTGAAGGATTTTGACAGTTTTACCATAAATCTTTTTATTCACAAAGACTTCTAATCTTGAAACTGGTTCTTTGTTTTAAATCAGGCATCTATTGATTAACCGTGAGACCCAGCGCAGCTCACCAGGGGCTGAGGTGGGGTATACACTATGGAATTAGGACAGTTAAACACTGAAATCGATCCTGCCTTTCTCCTGCCGCTGTTGCTGTAGCAAGCAGTTTCTCTAAGCTATTAATTTTATTATTAGCACACCTGGAGGCATTGCTTCCCTCAGGGAAAAGCAATTCAACGACGTGTGCTACAAGGCTAGTGGCGGGTGATCAATGGCACAGCTGGGGTGGGACTGGGAACTGCGTCCTTTCCCCACCTACGAGAAACCTGAGGGTGATCTTGCTCGCAAAGCAGGGGACACAGAGTAAGATGTGGTTTCAGACCCCCTCTCCACGCTCTTTCAGCAAACTGGCTACCAAAATTTTGCTTTTTGTTTCTTTATAAAGCAGAATACGTGGAAAGAGAAGTCCTCTAAATTCCAGTCCTGACTCTGCCACTTCACTCTGTGGTTTCTTGCAAGGTGTTTCCCACGCTAGTCCTCATGTCAGAAGGGAGGAGTCACACCCAGATCCCAGACTGTAAACTGGCAGCTCCCAGGCTTCACTCTCTTGTTCAGTGCATTTCTTTTGGGCAGTATAACGTTTGTTCCGTAAGCAGCATAACATTTTACGTAATTTTCAAAAAACATAAATTAGTAGTCAATTTTCAGAAAGCAGAATATTGCATATGAACACCTGGATATCTAGTTTCTCATTTAAAAATAAGAGGCATGCACAACACTGGACTTCAGTGGCCTATTGTGGAATTGGCCAGAGTAGAGTCGTTACTGTCCTTTTGAGAAATGCATGTGCTCTCTGGTTCCCACGTAGTCACTTAGCTCACACCCCTTCTCCCCCAATAATGTTTTGTGCTTTGCCCCTGCACAGTGGAGGTTGCAGTCTCCTATCTATGGAGATTACCTCGATAATCCTAACAATTTAAATGACCTGAGAATATTCCAATATGAGCAATTTCCTTCTCAGAGTCCTTCAAGTCTCTGTCTTTCCCTCATTCTTACTTTTCCCTCTTCCTTTGTCCCTCCTTGCTTCTCCCTGACCCTTCGCAGTCCAGAAGGAAACAAGTGCTTTAGGAGAGTCCCTTTTATAACAGATAATATAGAGTGGGACTTAGAGTCTGCCCAAACTGACGTAACTGTCCTAAAGAGCTTCAGGAGATTGGGCTGAGGTGGTCTGGCTCATAATTATACATTATATCACGATTATACAATAATAGTGAATACAGAGAGGTATTCACATGCTCTCATCACGTACACAGGACTAATCTAGTGACTGGAGAAATCCCAAGACACAGTTTATTCATTTTTCCTGGCCATGTGCTGATGTTCTGTACTGCCTGGGGATGCAGAAGAAATGCATCTTACAATGAGTAGCTTCTGTTCCCACATACTCTGTCTACTGAATTCTGACAGCACCAGGCAAACGTACTGAGAGAGTCACTGACCCTTGTAATCCAATTTCTGTAACTACCAAAGACCAACCCTCTCTTTCTTTTAACTATTGTTGATTGAGCAAATACTACAGCTACATTCTGTTCCAGAAACAATTAATAAGTGAGTTTACCTGGTTTATCTGGTTTACCACCACCAGAAATCAAGGGAATCCAGCTAGGGTTTCTAGCAACCCTTGCTGTAGACTGTAAAAGCCCAGACTTCGGAATGAGACAGATGAGAGTCAGAAGTCTGATCTTGCCACTTATTAACTGCATGTCCTTGTCACGTCACTTAATTTCTCTGAGTTTATATACGTTGGCTCTTACACAGAACACTAATGAAAATGGTCAAATAATATTCCTTTCCATTAGAAAAGTAGAAAAAGAAGCAACCCATTCCTTGGTGACTCCGGGTGGGATCTCACTGAATTTACTGGCCATCTTGGCATTCAGGGTCTTAAGTCAGCAAACGGATTCATGAGGTGTATGATAATACATGCTATAGATGTCCAAGTAGTGTGAGTTACTGTTAACTGTAGTCAGAATTCAGTTAAGACTTTTGCATTTATATATGTGTGTGTGTGTACATGCATACATACATAAAATACTGTAAATAAGTAATAATAACTGTGTGGAAGGAATAGGTACTAAATGGAGATACAGATGTTATGGCAGAATAAGAAAAACTGTTGAAATTAAATGATGGACATGTGGGGGTTCATTATTCCATTCAGTTCATTTTGAATATATTTAAACATTTTCACAATAAAAATTACAAAAAATAAAACGAAAATTGGTATCCAAATACAGGCATGCAGATTAGACTGTGGAAAATCAAGAAAATAAGAAGATATATGGGGCACCTGAGTGGCTCAGTTGGGTTAAATCCTCTGCCTTCGGCTCGGGTCATGATCCCAGGGTCCTGGGATGGAGCCCCGCATCAGCTCTCCTCTCAGCAGGGAGCATGCTTCCCTCCTCTCTCTGCCTGCCTCTCTGCCTACTTGTGATCTCTCTCTCTGTGAAATAAATTTTTTAAAAAATCTAAAAAAAGAAGATATGAAGAGTCCTTCATGAAGTTAAATGTACACTTCATTTAATTTAAGGGAGCATCATTTTTGTCTAAGGTGATTTTTGGCATTTTTGAATATTAAAATACCTGTTATTTTATGAAATACTATTACTTCTACTACTACTAATAATAACATCTATCATTTCTCAAAAACAAGTCTGCAGCCTAGTTCTATAACTAAAGGTTTAACAGAACACGTCATTCCTTTATGTAGTGTCCATAGCTACTTTCATGCCCCAAAGGCTGGGTTGAGTAGCTGCTATAGAGATTGTGTTGGCCATAAAGCCCAAGATATTTGACCCTTTACATAAGTAATCTGTAGACCCCTGATCTACCTTTATTCCTGCTATAATATGTGCTCAATAAAAGCTTCCACCTTTCCTGTATGAAAGACCAGTTCCCTCGGGTCCCTTGTAGGTGACTGAGAACTAATTGGACACATTAATTTAAGCTATTAATGGCTGATAATGGTTGAATATGTCACCACTCCCAGATAAGACACTAAAAGCCCCCCTTAAAATGCACATGTTAGCACAAGGGCACAGCTAATAAATCAATTCCAGGAAGTGAGATTACAGAGCTCTTTTGTGGTAGGGGACAGTTTTTTTTCCCCACTGAGATTGTCTTTCCTGACTTCCTCCAATACATCCCACCAGCTGCTCTTGGCGTTTATTCTATTTTTATAATTTCACGGATCAGCATAAATATATCATAAGCCCACATAGGCTAGCTGGAATTCTCTACAAGAGTTAAACCCTTTTAGGAAGTAAGTGATGGGAATATAGTGTAGTTGCTAAGAGCGTGGTGTTTAGCAACTAACAGACCTCGCTCCTTGCTCTGTTAGTAAATAGCTGTATAGTCTACAGCTATTCCTATCTCCCATGGAAGGACGAGGACAGCATTCCTCTTCAGGGGTTTTGTGAGGATTAATAAGAAATTGTGAAGGAAGTGCTTATCACAGCTAACATTTATGGAGCATTACTATTTTTATACCTTGTGTTGCAAATGTCAGTACCTCCCAGGGATAATGATCCCTGCTAAATTGGGTTTGTCCAGGGACCAAAAGTTAGTGTGTGTGACCTTCAAGAGCTGCTCCCTGTCCTATCGCCCTGTTCCTTCTCACCTTCATTAATCCTTGACTCAAAACCCAATTTCAGAAGAAGGGGAACAGCTTTCATAAAGTCACAGGTGCCTCACATGGAAATCTCTTCCAAATTTATAATTTGGTAACTCTGCATGCGATCCTAATAGTCTACAGTTCCAGTAATAAAGATAGGTTAATTTTGCATTAGATGAGCTTTAATGTACATTTAGAAATCAGAAACTAGCTTATGTGTTCATTAGTGGAAATCTTGCTTAAAGTGGGTCATGCTGAACTAGAAGAAATTCAGAGTTTGGAAGAAGGAAGGTACTTTGCTTCATGTATCATCTTCTATTATTTATGATGAGGGGAGTGGCTGTGAGTCAGATGAGTCTGACACATATTCTGATGTATCACTGGTCCATGATGGCTTGAGAGATCACCAGGGAAGAAGTTTTTCCCATGACTTTGGCATCCTGTGCCCAGCTTCAGCAAAGACTGGCATGGGGCCGCGACAGTTTCATCACCCTTGAGGTAACACTTGGTAAAACCTTCCCACTGGAAGTAAAAGCAGCAAGACGGCCTTAGCCGTGAGGCGGGCGTACCTAGAGAAGGCGTGCAAAGAACTTGGGTTCCAGATGAGCGTCTCACATTTCTAAGTCTCAGTTTCCTCGCCCAAAGGGCTAGAAATAATGGTTGCTAAGACAAAGAATGGTACCTGTAAAGCACATGGCATGATTTCTGTCAAATAAGCTATAAATAAACTTATTATTTGTGAAGGTCCTTGAAGAGTACTTTAATACAGTAAACAGTAAAGGGCAGTTATCATCATCCTCACCACCTTCATTGTCACTGTTGTCATCAAAAGGTGACCAACAAGATCAAAAATTACTTTTATAGACCTCATCGTCTATCACACCTCAAATAGAAACAGTAATAGGCTCAAATGACAGTATGAACTTCACAAGTTAAACCCACACCTACAAATAAGTCTGCCTCCCCCGGGCCTTTGACTGACTAAGGTTACAGGGATTTGTATGTGAAAATGGAGAAGCCTTTCCTAGATGTTGAGAGGAATGTTTTTGTTTTGATTTCCCCCCCCCCCACCTTTTGTCTGATCCGAATTGTGTAGTAGAGAGATTCCTTGGGCTGTGTACAAAGCAAAGAATTCACAGGCTCCACTTAAAGTGAGCTGAAACACTTAAGAAAACAAAGATTTCCTCTGCCTAAGTTTCCCAGGTATACATAGGGAATCAGATTCACACTTCCATTTAACAGTCGCAGGACTTGTACACCTACAGTGATTTCCCAGGGGCGCAATGCTGAAAATGTACCCCAAGGTGTCAGGAACAAATGTGTATAATGGTGGCTGTCTTTCCTCACTACAACTGCAGTGTACGAATCTTAATGGGTTTAAAAGAAATAGGAACTGACACTAAAATGGCACTTTTTATGAACAAGATATATTACATGTTCATTCCACACTTCTCCCCCCCAACAGTGGCATTTTCCCCTTTGAGAGAAAAATGCTCAGTCTGTGCCTCTATGCTGTGGTCACAGCACAGATTCAAAGGTGGGTGTTTTCCATTACTAATCTCAGCCGCGCCCAAAAGGGAAACTGGATCCCATACATGCCGCCCCCCTCACATCCACTGCATGTACTGACGTCCTACACCACTGTTCTTTCTTTCTTCGACCTCCCATACTATCAGACAGGTCCAAAGGGCATCAGCATCCATCACCTTCCTGAATAAAACTCCATGTTGATACAAACAGGAGGCTCAGAAGTCATCATTCCCCTACACACCTCAGCAAAGTGTTAATGCTCTTTGATTTCCCAGCCATGGTAGGAGTGGTCAGAGCCAACAGAAGAGAACTGGCTCCTTCTTCATTATCCTCCCTCACTGATACAGGGAAAGACCACACTTTCCATGTGATTTGTCCGGATCAGTTCTAGTTGTGTCAGAAGTCTGGTGACTCAGTTTAGACTCCTTGCTCTGCTGTAGTAGCCGTGGGCACATGGGGAATTACCTTGTCTTGCCCAGATCTCACGGTCTTCACACTTAGAGTAAGTGGATTTGAGAATTTTTTTTCCCTAAAGTTGTCATGCCTTTTTACCAACACCGAACCACTGGTAGTTACTCTGTGGATTACTGTGTTGAATTCCAGTAGCGCAAACTGGACTCAGCAGAAATGCCCTTGTGGTTCAGGGGTACTGCCTGCCCTCAGATGGGAGAAAAGAGGGGAGCAGTGAGCATCGGCTTTGCTGTGCCTCGGTTATAACTGAATGATGCACAGGAAAACGTATTATCCAACTTGAGCACTGAGGGCTACTAAAGAATTTTTATGGAGAGTAAAATTATTACTTCCAATCCTGCAAAGCCAGGTATGGATGTTCCTAATGGATCTGGTAACACATCAGTGTGCCAGCAAGATCACCTTCCCTGTCCCTGATACACTGTCATATTATTTCTGTGTAAAAGAATCAGAATTCAAGTATTAAGAGGTCGGATAGTTTTTCACATGTGTTGAGTCTCACCTACTTCTTCCTTGATTTAGAAGCACACCTGAACAAACTACCTTTCTGATCCCACTGGAAGTGCATTTTCAAGTCCTTAAAACTGCCATAGTGGCACATCTTTCATAATATATATACACATACAGATATAAATGTTATATTCAAAAATGCCATGTCTTATTCTTGGCCATTTTACCTATGCTGTATACACTTCAGCTACATCTATTTCCCTCTAATCAAAATGGTAATTTTGTCCTATAACTAATATGCATGATTTTCTTCTCTGGAAAAATGACAATAAAACTAATATGATGGTGCCCACCATCTAAACCCTATCTTAGAGGAGCATCTAGTTGGCACAGTTGGTTAAGTGTCCAACTCTTAGTTTTGGCTCAGGTCATGATCTCAGGGTCTTGAGGTCAAGTCCCATGTTAGATTCCATGCTCAGTGTGGAGTCTGCTTGACACTCTGTCTCCCTCTCCTTCTACACCCTGCTTGCTCTATCTCTCTCAAATAAATAAATAAATACGTAAATCATTAAAAACAAAACAAAACACCTTACCCTGGGATATTAGCTGCTATTTTAAAAAAAAAAATACTGACAAAAGAATTCTATTCAGATAAAAAGGTTCCTTTTACTGGACTTCTACCTTCCAGTGTTTGGTCTTTAATCACTTGGTTTTTAAATACAAAAACCCTACTAAATTAGCAAGGAACTACTATGAGTTAGTTATAGGTATTTGAATTTAATTTTTGTCAAGAAATTGCTCAAAGGAGAATTAGGGATGACAACTATATTATTTTCCAATGGTTGTGTAACAAATTACCACAAACTTAGTAGCTTAAAACAAAGCATGTATTATTTCACAGTTTTTATAAGGCAAGAATCTGGGCATCACCTGGATACTCTGCTCAGGGTTTCACAAGGCTAGGATCAAGGTGGTATCTGGACTAGAAATCTCATCTGAGGCTTGAGGTCCTCTCCAAATTCATAGATTGTTGGAAAAACTCAGTCCCTTGTAGGTTGTAGGACCGAGGCCCTCAGTTCCTAGAGGCTATCTGCAGTATCCCTCCACCTAACCTTCTCTACAACATGACAATTTATTCCTTCAAGAAGACAGGAGAATGCTCTCCTGATCTTCTTTCATAAATTTCACTGATTAGGTCAGACCCACCCAGGCTAATCTTCCTTAAAGTTAATTTTCTTAAAGATTTATTTATTTATTTCAATAAGAGAGACAGAGAGAGAGACTGGTGGTGAAGGGCAGAAGCAGAGAATCTCAAGCAGACTCCCTACTGAGTGCAGAGCTTGGGCAGGGTTCAATCTCATGACCCACGAGATCAGGAACTGAACCAAAACCAAGAGTCAGATGTTTAACCTACTGAGTCACCCAGGTACCCCCAAATTAATTTAAAGTCAACATACTAGGCATTTTATTTAGGTCTGAAAAATTCCTCACCTTTGCCATAGAAGGTAACTTAAACAAGGGAGTGAAAGCCCATCATATTCACAGGCCCACTCACAGGGATTATACAGAATGTAAATATGAGGGAGCAGAAATTTTAGGGACTACCTTAGGAACCTACCTACTACCTACTTGGAGGTACACAAATGGTCATCCACATGAAGAAATGGAATATTAAGCAAAGAATTCCAGGAATAATCAGAAATAGAGTTTTCAAAAAGCAATCGATCTCATTCACAAAAGTGTACATGTATCTATGTATCATATGCACATATATTTTATATATATGTGTATGTATGTATTGATGTATTGTACATCAATAAATGGTATGGCACCATTTATTGATGTACTAATGTGCCCAAAACACAAATAAAAGAAAAACAGAAAAATAGTCACTAGTTACATAACAGAAGAGCATAAAAGTAATTTAAACACATCTCTACATGTATAGATTTTTACAAAATATTTGTAAGTATTTAATAAGTTCATGCAGAAAGATTCAAACTTCAAATAATAATAGAAATAGAGAACATAGGCAACAGTGTTGACTACTTGTTTAATTACCAATTTTTTTTTTAAATGAGCACATATGGGTTGGTATGAGTTGCTGAAATGGGTCCCCTCAAACACTGATGCTGATGGTGAAGAAAACAGGAAGTGAATGGGCCTTAAAATATTTATAGCGTTTGACCTAGAAACTGTATTAGGCTATCTGGATCCTTCTTCCTCTGATGCCATGGCCCTTAGAAACCTGGGGTAAAATATTGAGGGGAAAAATAAGTTACCTGGATAAGTCCTTACAGATCTTACTGGTCACATGGCTTACATCACACCATGAGAATCAAGCAAAATACAGATTCCAGTTTGCCTCAAGGATGAAGATTTTGGAAAAAAAAAAGTAAATAATAAAAATCTTCCAAATTTCCAAAATATATTTTCTATAATAAAAAAAAGCAGACATAAGAAATAAGGTTCAAAGTGAGTATCAACCTGGCTTTACCACCTAAAGATCCCTTCTGATTGTGCTAAATTATTTTATCACAACCAATTGTTTCAAGGCACATAAAACTGGTCATGTTACTTGTCAAAATTTAAAAGCCTAAAGTTTGAAATTCCCCTCCTAGAAATCCATTCCCCTCTTGCTGTACCTTTGCTAGCACCCCTATAAAAAGGGGACATGGGTAAAGGGGATGGGGAGCTTCATTGAAAGGTGGAGAGAACCTTAACCTTAACAAGAGCTATGGCTGGGGCACCTGGGTGGCTCAGTGGGTTAAAACCTCTGCCTTAGGCTCAGGTCATGATCCCAGGGTCCTGGGATTGAGCCCCACATCGGGCTCTCTGCTCGGCAGGGAGCCTGCTTCCTCCTCTGTCTCTGCCTGCCTCTCTGCCTGCTTATGATCTCGATCTGTCAAATAAATGAATAAATAAATCTTTAAAAAAAAAAAAAAAAAAACAAGAGCTATGGCTTTCAAGAAGAACCCTGGTCTTGCTCAAAAAATAATTTTCTCACCCTTGATATCACATGTCATATGTTAAAAATCCTAAATCACAGAGATCATACATTACATTGGGGAAACAATGAATTTTTTAAATTTAATTTTATTTATTTTAGAGAGAAAGAGAATGCATGAGCTGGAGAGGGGGCAGCAAGAGAGGGAGGCGCTCAATCTTACAACTCTGAGATCTGGACCTGAGCTGCAAACCAAGAGGCCAACTGAGCCACGCAGGTACCCCAGGGAAACCGTTATTATCCTCCTTCCCCACGAATACCCTTGTTGATCGAGGACTATGACCATCCAAAGCAACCCTCCAAGGCTATAACCTCCCAGCTCCAAGATCTGGAGCATGATTCTTTAACAGAGATATTCCAGTTCCATTAGTCAAAAAGAACAGTAATAAAACATGCCAATGTAGAATTGTTACAACTAGACAAAGGCCAAACATCCAAAGGCAGCCTGCCTCGAAGAATTTGGACAAAGTTTAAGTAAAGGATGCCATATTGGAACTTCTTTTTAGTTTATTTCTAATAATTAGCTCCTTAATTTTAGACTTTGGTAAGACTATTTATCCCACCAGACTCAAATGTGGAGCATTTATGCTAAGCAAATAACTCAAATCATAAATAAAAAAGTTATATCCCATGGTTCTAGTAAGGTATTACTCTTAACAATGGAAAAAAAAAGAGAAATAAGAGTAAATACATACACACACACACACCTCTAAATAGGGGGACAGGTATTGAAATTTTGGTACTTATAGATGGTAAATACCATGAATCCATTAATAATTCTAAAATCTAAGGTTCTGTGATTTGAGAGTGTGAACATTATACCATAAAGTGAGAAAATTCAACAAGCTCTAAAATAATAAACTGGACCCCTAATTGTACCCTGTGGCTCTAGGAAACCAAATTCACACATATTACAGTCACAGATACTTTCTTCCCTCACTTGTGGGAATGTAAGTGGGAAACTTAAAGTCTCCTTCAGACCACTGGTGATTCTATTAACTATAGTAATTTATAAAGCAGTTTTGAGGCAAAAGAGCCTCAGTTTATTCATTTATTTATTCACTTGGGTCGCTTGATTGTACTGTCACTCCATCGCAGGCTGTAGAAAGTGGCTTTCCTAACTGTGATCATTTTTCCAGGTGGGGAGGAAATAATTCAAAGAGACAAACTTTTTATAGATGTGAGTCGCTTCATACATGAAGGTAAGGAAAGGAGAGCACGTATTTCATGGAGCACTGGGTGTGAAGCATGAACAATGAATTTTGGAACACTGGAAAAAAAATTAAATAAAATTTAAAAAAAGAAGAATAACACAAGCAAGTGCTGAAATTAAAAAGCAAACACATAAACCTCAGCAGAACAAAAACATCTGGGATTCTTGGGTCATTCACAATTGATCGGACCTACAAACCCTAAGGGTTCACTTTATGTACAAATGGACCAGGAAGAAATATGCCGAATAGTTTCTCCTTGTTTAGTGAGGTATCATGAGTTTCTTTCATCTCATTTGTCTCTCTCTTCCAAATTTCCAAAAATACATTATTTCTATAATTTAAAAAAACCACACAGGCATAAGAAATAATGTCTAGGGTGAGCATAAATTTGGCTTTACCACCTATGATCCCTTCTGGCTGTGCTAAATTATTTTCATCACAAGCAATTGTTCCAAGGCATATAGAACTGGTCATATTACTTGTCAAACATTAAAAACCTTTTCAAACTTTTCCCTTTATAGCAGATAAACAGTTAGCTGCAAAAGTGAGCTATTTTGCAAAAGCAGCCTAAAAACATGGGAAATAATGGTCTATTTCCCTTTTATACTAAGTGAAGGGTTTCCTATCATTTTAGCAATCATTAAGATTTACTAATGAAGAGTTTGAGATGGAGTCTAAAAAAGGAAATATAAAGTTAAGTGACTCATTTGGTGTTTTGAGAGGTTAAATATTAAGAGGATAAAGAAGTGCTATCTCATCAATCACAAACCACACAGCCCTGGAAAAGTAACACAGCCCTTTCCAGCAGTAGCCTCTGCTGAAGAACACCATCGGCCTAGCGAGACTACCTTCTAATAGGTGAGAGGCTATTTCAATCTCCATACCCATTTAATCACCGAGCTGTTTGAGCACTGACTGCCAATTATCCTGAATTATGTGTCATATAGTAGGTTTGTGATCTGAGCTATAGTGCATTAGGGACCCAGCAGAGACCACCATGTTGATTTGACAAGGTTCTTAGAGTTGGGATGAATAAATTAACGCAACAGAATGATTCTGATGAACAGAAGATTGGAGCCAAGCTCCCAGAGATGGAAGATTAGTGACTAATCAGCTCTAACACCTGGTTTCCATAACACTCTAATAACAACTCCTCGTGCTGCTGTAACAAAACACAACAGCCTCTGCCAGGGGGAAAAATGTGAAATAGCCTCCAAAGTTATGGCTTGGGGTGTTTTATTCACAACAGGATGTATTTTACCTGTTCTTGGAAATGAGGAGCAGCGTCAATCCTCCCCCACCCCACCTCCAGCCCTCCTTATAATGGGATGGAGGGCAGGGATGGCTGTGAATTCCAAACAACCAGGTTCCCAGGAGAACAGATTGGATGAGAAATCCACGGCTGCTAACTTTCAATTCAACTTACATCAGCTAAAGGGAGGAGGTGGAGGGAGAAGGAAAGGAGGGGGAAGAAGAAGCGGGGAGGATGAGACGGAGGACAGCGGAGGAGGAATCCTAATAGCTAATGCTGATGGGACTGTGGAGGCACATCCTGCATTGAAGAGAGACCCCCAGATAACAATCAGGTCTGGCTTCTTACCTTTAGGTTCAGGGTAAACAAATGCAAAAGCCCCCAGACCAGTACTTAGGTTAATCTGGAAAAAATGCCAAGCCCCTAGCATCTGTCAAGTACAGCTGAGATGGAAGACACAGCCAAATGTCTCATATAAAAGCTAGCTAAGATCTTCAAATACACTTGGCATTGCGGTTCCTCACTGGACACGTGAGGGAGTGCCATTTCGGCCAGTGCTGCTAATCAGCATTCAGAGGAGGCAGCCCTGGAAGACCAGCATGGTCCATTGTCAGTCATCCCTGTGGCCATCCACTTCTTGAAAGGCAAGTCACTAATTATGACATGTTTTGTTAAATCAGAAAGCAGTTAACCAAGAATAGTTGAGTCTCACAGAACATAGAAAATGTATGCTGAAATAGCATTTTGACATGTAGCAGATTTGAGGTATCAAAGCACTAGAATGATTCTCTCACAGCTGCTTAAAAATTTGTTGGTGCCTCTCTCTGCTAACCTGACAAATCTACGAAACTGAAAAAACCCAATTAAATGACAACTAAGTGTACGAAGCCATAACTGAGGGTAAGGGAGCGTTATTCACATCACAGAAGAAAGAACAAATTTGTTTGGCAGAAGATACATCATTCATTCTCCTGAAATTTTTCAAACATGATTTGATGCACGGGAATGAAATCGACACCGGGCTTCTAAAGAAACGAGGCAGGTCAGACCGTCTTTGCATCTCCTATTCACGACGACTGCTTCCATTCACACAACTGGACTTTCTAGTCGCAATCTGTTAAATTCTGTAACTTAATCTCCAGCCAGGGGTCAGATCATCAATTTAGATGTCATGTTTCTTTTTTTTATTCAGGTTATTTCCTCACTTAGGACACGACGCTATGCCCCACATTTGGCTTGTCAGCCTGTGAAGACCCACGCTTTTTGCCGTGACTGACAGAGAAACCAACCACACATTGTCCCAAGGGCTGTTTCCAAATTTGGTCTCCCAAAGGGAAGATCGCTAAACTCCTCAAGGCTTGCTTTAATACCGACCCATTTTCACAGCTTCATTTGTTCTAACACCTGATTCCTTCTTTACCTCAGCAAGCCTCACTGAAGGCAGACTTGGGGAAAGCAGCTGCTGTTTTATCTGTATTACGCTAGAAATCATTTCCTTCACCTTGTGTCCAGTTCTTCACCCCTGAAGTTGAATTTAGGCCTAAACGTCAAAGGGGAGAAACACCTCCTTGAAATAAAGTGTATAACGGACAATCAACCTATAAGCATTCATAGCTACTCTTCTTTTAACTGTTTTATTTTCTTTGTTGAAATATTTTAGAGAGTAGTAGTAACTGAAGTAAAGATTTCTCTTGAAACAGGTGTTCAAAGAGAAATTCAGAGGGGAGGAAAAAGAACCTTTAAAAGGGTTGATTGAACTTACAGTCACAAAAGCCATACTATGGGACATCTGCCGAATTCCAGTCTGTTAAATGTTTTGTCTTCTTACCCCAAATTGTAAATGCCCTAAACTATAAAGTGGGAAGAAGAGAGACATCACGGATGTTCTGTTGAAGAATTCCCCCTGCCCCCCACCACCAAAGGGGCCTGAACATATATTCACAGCACTCAGCGCAGCTTCCCTGGGAATAGCAGGGAACCATTTCATGCGTACAAAGCACAGGTGAGAACACAGGCGTCACCATAGCAAAACCCTCAAATCTGGAATGAGAGGGGCCTTGACTGTGTCCCTCAATGACACTCTGGAGGTTTCTGAGACGGGTGAAAGGAACATGGAGGTTTACGGTTAATCTGAAAACATGCCATGTTTCTAAGCAACTGCAGCCCACAAATGATCTTTAAGAGATGGAACCAAATGAAATTCCAGTCTTGCTTTGTATGCGGTTCTACATCATAAAGTTTATGCCACTGCGAACAGGTAGGAATTTCACGGAAGAGCCTGCAACCTAAGACAGTGATTGCTTGTGGGTCACAGACCTTTTGAGGATCTGGAGAAACGTATAAAAACCTCACTCCAGAAAACTGCAGGTATTCACAAATACATAATGATGTGCGTACTACTTCAGGGTTTTCGGCAAAGATAAGGATCACTGTAGAAGATGTAAATAATTCATTTTGCTTATTTGTGATGTCATACCAATTTACAACTAAAATCTCCAAATTTCAGCAAAGATAAGGATCACTGTAGATGTAAATAATTAACTTTGCTTATTTGTGATGTCATACCAATACAACTAAAATCCCCAAATCAAACTAGCTTAGTTTGGTCTTGCAACTTAGCTTCAAGATGCAGGAAGGAAAGTGGTGCATTTAATGGGTCATTATACACAAGAAAAGAGCTCTAATTATCACCCTTCTCGGTCTAAAGTTCAATTGTGAAATACTGAAAGGGGCAGAGGAGGCAGGGAAGTAGAAAAGTTGTAGAGTCATATATTGCTTTGCTCAGTTTGCTACCACAGGAAGGAAATCAGAGAAAGGATTTTCTGATTCTGATCCCTGTATCTGGACATTTAAATGATCAATGGGGGCAAAAAATTATGGCGATAAGATGCCATAGCAAGTACCTTTTCCATGGGCACTCGATGGTATTTCAGGAAATGAGGAAGATTTTGTTCCTCACCTATAAAATCAGTATGGTGAATGTACCTAACAGGTAGATATGGAAGATTAAATGAGTTTATCTGTCTGAAAGAGATTTGCAGACTTTTAGGTATTGTACGAAAGTCAGCTATTATTTGTACAAAGGGCTCCAGACTTGTAATAATATTCAGATTGGATAAAAACTCAGGAAGTCCCAGAGTCCCTTTTGCTTGTTCTTACATTAGCCTAATGACCGGCTGGCAGAATCTGGGATCTGAACTCTGTTTGGAGTGCTAAAGAAGTGGACACGCACTTACTTGTCCCAACAACATCAGGGAAGCGGCTGAAGTTTGGAATTCAGTCTGCAGCCATGCTGCACTAGTCATGACTATGTCACTTATGCCTTGCATTTTCTGAATTATTTAAGACAGTGATCTCCAAAGGAGATGGTGTGCCTCAAATTTGTGCACAAGAAAATCACTGGGATGGAGGGCAGAAAAGATGAAAACTACCATTTACTTATAATTCTTTATCTTGTTTTTGAGAAAAATCATCATTTTTATTTAAGAATAGGCATAATTAGTATAGTTACACATGTATTTAATTTATATATAACACAATTAGCTGGTATGTTTAATTTTTGTACTGCTTGGTGTACATGCTCAAGAATGTTTAATGGACAAGTTCTTTTACACAGGCAACATTAACTGATTTCCTGGTTATATGACAGCCTTATTCCCATGAGAGAGTCAAGGAAACCAAGCATGGGAAAAGTGATTTCTGCACCATCTTATCTAGCAAGACCAAGACAGAATCCTAGATTTTAGCTCTAAGGCCTACCCTTTAGATCTCTACAACTAGATAGGACCTTTCTGAATTCAGCTTTTGGCAGAAGTCACCAGATGGTACCCAGAGGGCTGCAGACCAGAGTGGTATTTGACCAGAAAGCATAAATAGGATAAGGATGTAAGAAGGGGAGATGGGTTGGCTTCCTTGGGTGTATTCGTTCAGAGCAGCTCTGCTAACAAGACCCAATAGTACATATAGCTATGCGGCAGCACACAGTGATCCCAAATGGGTACAAATTGATCATGTCTACTATTACCATGGACGGTCCTTAAGTGCCCCCAGTACTTAAATACGGCAAAATGAGACACTTCCTTCTACCCCCTCCAACAAAAAAGACGAAAACAAAAACTTGTTACCAACACTACATTTATGCATTATTTATAAATGGCATTTTTGGTATTTCTTGCACTTTCCTATCATCCTGTAAGGTGCTATATAAATGCTAACTATTGTTTGTATTTAACAAGCCTCAGCTAGAGGAAAAATGTATACCTCGGTTTCTGCAGTCAGGGCAAAAAAAAAAAAAAAAAAAAAAAAAGCTGAAAGGAAATTGCCTATTCTGGGTTACAACAACATAAACTTGACTTCTTCACCTTACGTTCTCCTCTCTGTTTTCTGGTTCAAAACTGTGTTCAGAGCCAGGAATTCATTTTTTCTTGGAGATATCCAAAGGATATGTTTCAACAACAAGGAATTAGTATAATTCTTGAAAACACCAAGTAATTTATTCTTCTAAATTTTGGGTACATGGGTTGAGTGGACAGAAATGGATCTGAAAATACCCTATTTTTCTGAACACAGAGATTCCAAAGGCATGTACGCTTCTGGGCAAAAAATAAATGTGAGAAAGCTTTGTCCTTTTATAAGTCAAAAGGAAAATGCAATATTACCTTTAATGTGTAAAATGAGATGGGTACTTAATAATTAATTTACCAGATTAGTTGTACTAAATTAATTATATTGCTACATTTCTATTTCTGAACTCTGTGTCTGAAGTAGGTCTTAAAAATTCAGTAACTGGCCATTTTTTTTTTTTTTTTTTATGGTTCAGGTGGCTCATATTGCTGATTCTGCAAGTTAGCCTGCTTGGATATGAGCCACTTACATATAAAATACATATGTTACAGAATCATAGAATCTGAAGGCTGGCAAAAATCTCTAAAATAAGCTACTGATCTCTTATTTTTTGAGAGGAGAAAAGAGTGTCCCCAAAATGGGAAATCAAACAACAGCTGGGTCTGTAAATAACAAGGAACCTAAAAATGGTGTATTTATTCAGCAAATAATTGCTGAGTATGAAACCCTGGCTTGAGTCTGGGTACATAGTTGTATTCAAAGGCAATGATATGGCCACATAAACGATCAAAATTAAGGAAGGTATTCACTGACAAGGAAGATGTTTAACAAGGTGTTATTAGGTCTTTACTATGTAAATAAATATGTTCCTAACAGGGAAACTTCAATTTAAACACCTGTCTACTAGCAAGTATTAGACCTATCAGATTTGCACACCAGGAAATTGAGGGGAGATGATTTCCTAAGAACTTCATATCAAGTAAGAGGTACGGTCAGGACCACTATAAATACCAGCTCTGCGAAGCTGAATGCATCCTCAAAACAGCATCATTTTCATGCTTGACCTTTTGTACCATCATCTCTAATCATGTGTGTGAATGTGAGGTATAAAGTAGACAACAATGAGCGATGATTTACAGCAAATCACAGTAAAAAATAATGTAACAGGCCTTTAAATGCAACCTTGCCTAAGTTGTATAAATAATGTTAGTTCTCCTTGTTTGAATTTGTAGTAAAGAGGCAGATGGACAGAAATGAAGACCTAATGGGAGATAAGGTTTAAACAACAACAACAACAACAAAACAGAGGGACACTTTATTGTCAGAATCTCTTCCCGAGTTGAAACAAAATGCTCATTTTACTAAAATTAGGTATAACTATTTTAAATGCATCCATATTAATAGAAATGTACACATTTCATATACCTATCACTATTTGCATATCCAAATAATTTTGACCTCAAGAGAGCCTAAAGTTGTTGTTATTATTATTATTATTGTGTTTATTTTGGGGATGCTTTCCTTGTAAAAGCAATAGAGGAGAAACAGAATCATGGATTACCTTATGTCTGAAATGCCAGCAACACGGAATTGGTAGACTTGTATGAAAACTCCTTTTATTTCCATACCTCCACTTAAAAAAATAAGAAGACCTTTCTCTGACAATTTCTTGAATGAAAAATTAGAAGTGAAATGAAAAATTAGAAGTTCTGCATTCTTTTACACTTAGGTTTTACAACTTAAGTTGTAAAAGCAATAAAGAACATAAAAAGTTTAGAACACATTTTAGAAAGATTTCTAAGGTCATTTTTTTTAAAGAACAAGTTTTTCTCTTCACTGTCACAAAACAGTGTAAGAAAACTTGGAAGAAAAAAAACAGAATAAAGTTCCAAATTAAATACAAAACAATTCAAAGAATACTTTTAAAAAGCAACAAGAGACTTTTAAGAAAATAAAACTTATGCAATGTTTAATGGATGCATTGAACTGCTATAGCAGCATACTCACAGAATAATTTCACATTCATTCAAATGAACTTTGAAAAAATCACTATAAATATACAGATATTAGCAGAATTTTCTCCCATGCAGGAACTCCCCCCCCAATTTAAATCACCATCACTAGCAATGCTGCTTTCAATCTAAACATCCAAATAACAAATGCTAAAATAATGCTCAACTGAAATGTTTGTTACTTTATTTAAATTCTGATAAAAAAGAAAGCTGTGCTTACATACTGAATTTGATAGGCGTTATTAGTTATCAGAAATTACAAACTCTTAATTTAACTTGCATTATGGGTGAAATCTCAAATAAGATCTGCTATTTAAAATGACTTTTTTTTTAAAGGAAACAGAAACTACCTATACATAGTACCTAGATATGAAGAATAAAGAGAAGCGTTTTAATTCTAAGTTCCCTCTAAAGAAATCTAAGATTTCAGGGAAAATGCAGTACACAGATTTCTTGAGTGTCATAACAAGAGGAAAAATAATGCAAGCCATGCATATTGTTGTGTGTGTGCTATTTTACAATGAAAAAATTATGTCATTGTGTTTGTCCATCACTCTACTGAAACCAACATACCTCATAATTTTTATTACATACAGAATTGAGTATGTAGAATTTTAATGCTTCCTCTAATAAATTTATATGCAAAAGTAGGAAGTCAATTAGATATTTTATTTCATCTAAGCAGTAATATTTCCTTTGCCCATGTTGAGCCAAATGCACATACAGCTCTTTTCTGCTTTACACAACAGTATGTCAGTTCTCCATGTTGACCTAAAGGTAGGCTATGTGGATCACACATACACATACACACACACACATTTACACACACACTTGCGTGCACATACAAGTGTGCCACTTCCTAGAAAGACCCGAGAACTAAGAAAAATCAAAGATTTAAAAGTGCAAACATTCCTGCTGATTTAAGAGAATGAAGGGAAGAATGGGAAAGGGAAAAGGGGAAGTTAGGAGGAGGAAGGAAAATTCATTAGGATAAGGAACAGAGAGAAGTAAAGGGTTAACACTAGATTTGATTCTGTAACATTAATGGTCTCATTTTAGGGAAAATCAGGCCGGGTTATCCAGTTCAGCATTTTTGCTGTCTCAGGTTCTAAAATACTATGGCAGCTGTACCTAAACTTTCTACAGAATCTTTTAGAAAAACCACTGCTCACATATAGCCCGTGGTTATTTTCAGCCAATCTCTTTGCTGATCTGCTTGAAGACTCTCCTTATGCATCCAAGAAATGCTAGGGTTGAGGAAATGAAACACCTACTGACAGCAAAACTCAACCAGCCTGTAGGTAAGTGGGCATGTCGGGCTCAGATGATTTACTTCTCCCGAGGGATGAAGGATAGCCAAGGAAAGGAAGGAAAGAGCAGCGGATCTGTAGATAAACTTCATCTGAGAAGTGCCAGAGAAGAGAAAAGGTGAGGAAAACCAGTGAGAGCACCCAGGCAGATGGTACCCAGGCTGGCAGCCTTGGACTCTAGCACTTCCTTCTGTAGCTCTCCCAAACCAGCCTTTGATGAGTAGCCTTCACATCTGCTCTGCTGCCTCATCCTTTACTCCTGTTCTCCCATCTAGGAGGATCACCTGTATTATTTTTAAAAATTTCCCCATGAAGCTGCTAGCAGGACATTCTAACCTCAACACTGGGCCCTGACCACAGGGTGAGCAGCTATCCTGGTCCGCCCCAGATGCTGGAGCCTCCCGGGACCTGGGACTCCCAGTGCTTTAAAGCCAGAAGTGTCACAGACAAATGGGGCAAGGTTATCACCCTACCTAACCACGCATTTCTTTTCTGGTGCTCAGACCCCAATGCTCACACAGACATTTTTAACTAAATCAGGGCGAGAAATAAAAGGGAGTCAAAACTGACATTCTAAGTATATAACCAGAAGTTCAGGGAAGCCTCGGGAAGCCTCTGCCATCAATAAGCCTTATTTACTAAAGGGGAAGAAAAATGCCTGCAGTGTGTAAATCCTATGGTAACTGTTAATCCTCTCCAGAAGAAATAAATAAATAAAATTTTAAAAAAAAGAATGCAGCTGATAAATTACTTAACCGAAAACGTAATGCTCAAAGCAGTAACCACAATGCAATAATTATTGGACTTGATTAAACATAAAAATAAATCTGTCTTTTACTTCTCTCTCATCCCATTAGTACGTACAATGAAAAGAAAAGCCTTTTTAAAAGGTACCTCACGGTCAATTTTTCCCCCTTAATTCTGCATTGTAACAAACAAAGGTAAAATCAAAAATCATGCAAGCGAAGTATAGGCTTTTTCCCATTATCCTTAGAAGGGTGACAGTGCCAATTAAAAAGACATTTCCATGCAGCTCTGAGCAAATGCTTTTTTTAACTCCTTGATAGTGGAATGCCTTATTAAGAGGATAAGAATCACAAATGGCTTATAAATCATCAATATTTCTGGTGAAATCAATCTATTGGTCTCATTTGAAATGTAGAGAACCTCTCCTAACCTCATTGACATAATGTTCCCTGTTTAAATGACTGGGACTAAAATAACCATCTAATATCTAAAAATGAATGCTAACAGTATTATCTTTCTAAAAGCAACAAGAAAAACGTATCACTTGATAAAACACGGTCAAATTTAAGATATTTCTGCTTTAAATGGAAGACAGTGGCCATACTTCACACGCATGTGTGCAAGTCTCAATGTGACTTTTTTTTCCCCTCTGTTGAGATACTTGGCTTTGATTTTATTTTTATCATTTACGCTCTGAAATGCCAACACCACGCCATTCCTACAAAACACACTTTTATCCGTTTTTTTTTAAAGTCTGCGTTCAAGTTAGAAAGTAAGTCATATCTCCAGATCTCGTTTTGTAAAGGTTGTACTCGCCACAGGCTTAACACAACGGTTGGAGACGGTGTGGAAGGGATCGATAAAGTAGTATTACCCTTTGTGATGGTGAGTCTCTGCAGGACATTCCGGCTTAACTCTGCTGTCTGCGCGAACACTCCATCCCTACCCACTGGGAGAGTGCACTAAAGCACAGCTATGGACCAAGAGCTCCAACGAGGATGAGAAACTCACTTCCTTCACCTTGCTCTGGAGCTGCTTTAATAAAGCTGGAGAAATCTGGATGCCGTAAGAAAGAGTTTCAAATTTGAAAGACAAATGTATAAACACCCTGAAGTCTGAGGGCATAGGCCTTGACATTCAGACAAGTGTATGCATCATTCAGGAAGTTTCACTTTGGCAGGAGGCCTGTAAATGCAGCAATTCTTCAACCTCAACATGTCACTTGTGATTTTAAAAAGCTAACTATTGTGGTTGCAGGGCGGCAACACTGCAATGTAATGAGCTTATATTAATTGCCTCCTTCACTTGCCAAGTGGACTCAGGGAATAATACATTAAATTTGCCTCCAAATGAAATGTTTATAATTTTTCATTTGTCACTGTGAGAGTGAAATTACAACTCTGTGGTTATGGATGCTGTAAAGGGTAAGGATGTGATCACACTCTTCCCATTCACGTTAACAGGAGAGCAGCTAAAACACTCCTTGGACCAGAGAGACTTTGAGGCTTTGCGTGCTGTTCAGCAGGGACAATAGGGACCTGCTGCACTGCCTTTTTATTTACTTATTTGTTTGTTTGTTCCCTGGTAAGTGTCCTGAGAGTTTCATTTGATTCAACAGACCTCACTTTGTTACTCTGGCAAAGGGAGTGGGAAGTATTACAAATTCACATGTAGGGCCCTGTGACACTACAGCTCACTTCAGTCCCTTTCTGTGCCCCAATTATCTTTCAGGCTACATTTTTCCACTTTCTCTGATATGAATATGGGCAGCTGCCTGCCACCTGTCCTTCCTCATGTCAAATATTCCTCCCACCAGACTTGATCTTTTCTCTGAGCCTGGTTGCCCATCCTAAATCTCTAAGATATAACCAAGTTGCTTAAACCTTTTTATAACTGACCCAAACTACAACAGACACCCTACTCTAGAATACATGTAAATAAGTAGGGAAGGATCTGCAAAGAACTTTATTTCCTTCCTCTTTGAGCAAATTAACTTCAGGGGATTTAAAACCAGCTTAACTGTGTCATTTTTGGATTTGAACAACTAACTGGGGGAACTCTTCTCTATTCTAGGAGAGAGAGGTAGGTTTTAGATTTTAGTATAATTACCTATTTCTCTTACTAGTTAGGTAGTGACTCCTTGTGTTGTAATATTTTATAACTTATATTTACACATACCTCAAATGATACTATAATATATAACCAGCATCTATTTCATACAAAATCCATTCATTAAGGATTCATTATAGGCCACCAGATGAAAAACCAGAGAAAAGAGACCTTTCACTTTATCGTGTAGAACAGATTTACTTCCCCTTTGTCTTAACTTTTCCTGGCTGGACTACTTTTGTAGCCAAAAGTATCATTAATATGATTCACTAAAGAGACCGCTGCCCTGGGCTGACACCCTCAGCCATACTAAGAACTTGCAAAACTTTCAACATTGTAGTTTCTCTTTACCATGTCCCAGATAAAATTCTTAGGTCGAGTTACCTACAGCCTCTGAAAGTGAGAGGGAACATATGAAAAATATATTCCCCCATCCAGATCAAGCCGCAGGAATCACACAGAGATGCTTCCTTTTCCATTCTGATAGCTATTATTTTCCCCTATTTATTAAATTGATAACTGTTATATGGTTTTCAAAAAATACAAAACTACGTGTAAGGTACCTCGCATAGAAGATACAATCCTAAGAGTAAGGCCTGCCCGTAACGGACGTAAAATCTGACTGAGAAGTCACACATACAGATGATTATAATTGGGTACTTTAGCCCTACCTGGCTAGGGGTTCAACCACAGAAGGTTAAAGGG